>NC_081182.1:213975503-214290073 GCF_029867415.1 Vicia villosa | reverse complement strand
CACGCCAACCCAATGGTTGTGAAAATCTAAAGATGGGAATTCAAAAATACATGGATCGCCATATCATTATGTTTGAGAGGCTCCCTTCTATGGACATGTTGGGCAAAGTCTTTGCCAACGGGATAAGAATGGAAGACGTCTCAGTGATCTCCAGCTTACCATTCAAAATCTCTACCAAGGCTCCATTCAAACTTTCTGCTACACTCAAAGTGGCATCAGTAGTCATTGCTAGACCAACTCCATTTCCATACTCCTCAGACAAAGCTGTCCCATGGGGATATGACACTAATGTTTACATTCATGGAGTTAAGCAGGATCCCTCGACTAAAGAGGACGCAACACTAACTACTTCAGCTGTAAGTAACATTGCAGGCACTAGCAAGATCACGAGAAGTGGAAAAATCTTTTCACCAGAAATTTCTCCAAATATTGCTGCTAGTCCAATCCAGGTTCCAATTCCTATTCCAGATATCAACACTCGAGGCAAAGAGCCACTGATCGAACCAGTTCAAAATCCGGTAGAGATCACTGCTGAGGATCCATCAAAGCAAGAGATGGACGAAATATTGAAAATCATCTGCAAAAGTGATTACAATATTGTCGAACAACTGGGGCATACTGCTTCAAAAATCTCAATGTTATCTCTGCTAAAATATTCAGAAGCTCATGCTAAAGCTCTAATGAAGTTCCTTCAAGCTGCGCATGTGCCTCAAGAAATCCCAATCGACCAATTTGAGAATTGTGTCGCCAGTCTTACAGTGCCCAATGGTCTTGGTTTCTCTGATGTGGATCTAACTCCTGCTGGAAGAAATCACAACAAGGCCCTGCACATCTCTATCGAATGCAACGGCACCACTCTGTCTCATGTGCTAATAGACAATGGTTCCTCTCTAAACGTGTTACCAAAGGTAATACTGGAAAAACTTGACTTCAAAGGAGTTGTGCTACAACCAAGTGATGTGGTTGTAAGAGCCTTCGATGGGTCAACAAGAACGGTGTACGGAGAAGTTAAGCTCCCAATCAGAGTGGGCTCTCAAACTTTCGATGTTATCTTTTCCGTAATAGACGTTCTTCCAACATACTCCTGTTTACTAGGACGCCCTTGGATACATGGGGCAAACGCTGTAACTTCTACCCTGCATCAGAAGTTAAAATACCCAGTAAAAGGAAAGGTTGTCACAGTCTATGGCGAAGAAGAATATATGGTCAGTCACTTGAGCAACGACAAGTATGTTGAGATGGAGGGCGAATCCATCGAAACTCCGTATCAAGCTTTTGAGGTTGTATCTCCAGATATCTCTACCACCAAGCATATTCCTGCTACTCCAGCTACAACTATGGCTTCTCTCAAAGATGCCAAAGCCATGATTGAACAGGGTGATCGCACAGTATGGGGACAACTCCCTGATATACCCTACAAGTCCGACAAGCTAGGTCTGGGCTATAATGGTGAAAATCAAAAGAATGATCAAAATCCTCGCTCTGAAGGGTTAATATCACACTTCGCCAGCCAAGAAGTAAACGCCATTGATGATGAAGGGACATACTTGAACCACATCATTCAGCCATATCCAGACGAAATTCCACCCATTACCATGGGAATGTGGGATGCTGTGGGAGGACCAAATGACGGTTACAACTACCAGTATATCACACCTCAGAATTCTTACATTGCTCTGGAAGATCTTACTCCAACAGAAGAGAGTAATCAAAATGACGGAAGTATCACAAGTCCCGTCACTCAGCAATATCAAAATCCACCCAAAGAAGTATGGGACACGCTAGGAGAACCCAGCGGCAAATACGACTATATGGTGAAATATTCCGCTCCTCCGAGCTTTTCAACTCCCATCAAAGACATTGTCCCGACTGGATGGGACGAACAGTACGACGACAACTTCGCTCTTGAAGAAGCCAGGAAGATGCCAAACAACGAAGGTTATTTTCTGTCACAGTATACTCCTTATCAGGATGCACAAGTCTCTATTCAAAACATCATTCCTACTGCATGGGACGGCCTTATCGAGCATCTCGCTCAGCCAATAGAGGGACCTCCACCTGGATTCTCATATCCAACAAATCATCCAACTTATCCTGAGGAATTACCTACGCATTTTCCCACTAGCGGAATCAATGCTACGGAAGACGAAAAGAACAACTGCAACTGGAACAGCTGGGTGCTCCCTGCTAACAACGGTGGATTGAACAACTGGAAAGCAGAGGATGTGATCTCCTTTGATCAGGAGTAAATGCCATTTCCTGTTTTCTTTGTGTATATTGTGCAAAGATAAAAGTGGTTCCTGAACAATCGAACCATGAGCTTGAAAGCCGTGTGCCTTGGCACAACGGTCCTTCTATAAAAAGGGTTTGTCATATCATGATTATGTGCATTCAATAAAATCATGGGATGCTTGCATGTTCAAAATTTTGTGATCCTTTTTCTTTCTTTATTCGCTTTCAAATAGCTATGTTTTTCTCTTCATACACACTCACATATCTACCATGCAGATTCACATACACGCTGGATCCAGTCAATAACGACTCTGCTATTGCCCGTCATGACTTTGAAAATCCGATCTACCAAACTGAGGACGAAAGTGAGGAAGATTGTGAAGTGCCAAGAGAAATTGCAAGACTTCTAGAACAAGAAGAAAAAGCCATACAGCCTCATGAGGAGCCGATTGAGGTCATCAACTTGGGCAGTGACGAAGAAAAGAAAGAGGTCAGAATTGGGGCTGACTTAGAAAACAGTGTCAAGCAAAGACTGATTCAATTGTTGCAAGACTACGCCGAGATATTCGCCTGGTCTTATCAAGATATGCCTGGCCTTGACACGGACATTGTAGTTCATCGCCTGCCAATCAAAGAAGGAAGCACTCCGGTCAAACAGAGACTGCGAAGGAGTAAGCCTGATATGTCAAAAAAGATCAAAGACGAGGTTGAAAAGCAATTCAATGCCGGATTCCTAAAAGTTGTAAGTTATCCTCCTTGGATAGCTAACATCGTGCCTGTACCCAAAAAAGACGGGAAAGTCAGAATGTGTGTAGACTACAGAGATCTGAACCGGGCAAGCCCTAAAGATGATTTCCCTTTACCGCACATCGATGTACTAGTTGACAATACCGCACAATGCAAGGTATTCTCCTTTATGGACGGATTCTCAGGGTACAATCAAATCAAGATGGCACCCGAAGACATGGAAAAAACAACCTTCACAACTCCCTGGGGAACCTTTTGTTACAAAGTAATGCCCTTTGGTCTAAAAAATGCTGGAGCTACCTACCAACGAGCAATGGTAACACTATTTCATGATATGATTCATCAGGAAATAGAGGTGTATGTCGATGACATGATCGCAAAATCCAACACCGAAGAAGAACATTTGAGTCATTTACACAAGCTGTTTGACAGACTCAAGAAATACAGATTGCGACTGAACCCGAACAAGTGTACCTTTGGAGTAAGATCCGGTAAACTCTTAGGTTTCATCGTCAGCAGTAAAGGTATTGAGGTTGATCCTGCCAAGGTCAAAGCCATTCAAGAAATGCCTATACCCCGTACCGAGAAACAAGTCAGAGGATTCTTGGGACGTCTAAACTACATAGCCAGATTCATTGCCCATATGACTCCTACTTGTGTGCCAATCTTCAAATTACTGAAGAAAGATCAAGTGGAAAGATGGAATGACAAATGCCAGTTAGCCTTTGATAAAATCAAAGAATACCTTCAAAAACCGCCAATCTTGTTACCTCCTGTGGAAGGCAGACCTCTGATAATGTACCTAACTGTGTTAGAAGATTCAATGGGGTGTGTACTCGGACAACATGACGATTCCGGTCGAAAGGAGCACGCAATCTACTATCTTAGCAAAAAGTTTACCGATTGTGAAACAAGATACTCACTACTCGAAAAAACTTGCTGTGCCTTAGCATGGGCGGCTCGCCGACTAAGACAGTATATGCTAAATCACACCACTTTCCTGATCTCCAAGATGGATCCAATCAAATACGTGTTCGAAAAACCTGCTCTCTCTGGAAGGATTGCAAGATGGCAAATGATCCTAACAGAATATGACATTCAATACACTTCGCAAAAAGCAATCAAAGGAAGTGTGGTAGCTGATCATTTAGCTCATCAAGCAGTAGATGATTATCAGGCATTGAACTTTGACTTCCCAGACGAAGACATTATGCTAGTCAATGACTACAAACAACCAGGATCCCGATGGACTATGGTTTTTGACGGAGCTTCTAATGCGCTCGGCAATGGCATCGGAGCTGTGATCATTTCCCCCACAGGAGGTCATACACCCTTCACCGCCAGATTGTGTTTCAATTGCACCAACAATATAGCCGAATACGAAGCATGCATTCTGGGTCTCAAAGCTGCAATTGATCTAAAAATCAAATTCCTTGAAGTCTACGGAGACTCGGCCTTGGTAATCTACCAAGTCAAAGGGGAATGGGACACAAAGCACCCAAATCTAATTCCATACAAAGAACATGTGTTGAGTTTGATTCCTTACTTCGAGGAGATCACTTTCGAACACATCCCACGCGAAGAAAATCAACTAGCTGACGCCTTAGCTACCATGTCATCCATGTTCAAAGTCAATTGGGACGACGAAGCTCCTATGATCACCATTTACAGGCAAGACGAACCAGCCTATTGCAATGAGATCGATACCAAACAAATGGAAGACAAATCATGGTTCCATGAAATACAAAGGTATCTCGAAACCCAGGAGTACCCTGAAGGGGCATCTATTAACGACAGAAAGTTTCTAAGGAGATTTGCCTCCAAATTCTTCCTAAGCAATGGAACTTTGTACAAACGCAACCATGACTCGACTTTACTTCGTTGCGTAAACAAGAAGGAAGCAGAACAAATCATGGAAGACATACACAATGGTACCTTCGGTACTCATTCCAACGGACATACAATGGCTAAAAAGATCTTGAGAGCAGGTTACTACTGGTTTACCATGGAGACAGATTGCCATCATCATTCCAAAACTTGTCACAAATGCCAGATATATGCCGACAAAGTGCATGTACCTCCAGTTCCATTAAACGTTCTGACGGCTCCTTGGCCTTTCGCAATGTGGGGTATTGATATGATTGGAGAAATCAAACCTACTGCTTCCAACGGACATCGCTTTATCCTGGTCGCTATTGACTACTTCACAAAGTGGGTAGAGGCAGCTTCATATGCTTCTGTCACCAAGAATGTGGTAGCCAGGTTTATCAAGCACAATCTCATTTGTCGGTACGGCATCCCCGAAAGGATCATCACTGACAATGGCACGAATCTAAACAACAAAATGATTACTGAACTCTGCACGCAGTTCCAGATCAAACCTCATAATTCTTCTCCATATCGACCAAAGATGAACGGCGCTGTCGAAGCCGCCAACAAAAACATCAAGAAAATCATACAAAAGATGACAGTAACCTACAAAGACTGGCATGAGATGTTACCTTTTGCTCTTCATGGTTATCGCACATCTGCGCGTACTTCAACAGGGGCAACTCCATTCTCGTTAGTCTACGGTATGGAAGCAGTTCTCCCAATCGAAATCCAGATTCCTTCCTTAAGGATCATGAAAGAAGCCGATCTAGACGAAGACGATTGGATTCAAACTCGATTCGACCAAATACACTTGATCGATGAGAAAAGACTTGCAGCTATCTGTCATGGCCAGCTATACCAAAAGCGCATGATCAAAGCATTCAACAAGAAAGTCAAAAGTCAAGCATACCAAACTGGTGGCTTGGTTATCAAACGCATCATCTTACCACAAGGTGATCCCAGAGGCAAATGGACCCCCACCTACGAGGGACCATTCATAATCAAGAAAATATTCTCCGGCGGTGCCATGTTGCTTACCACCATGGATGGCGAGGATTTCCCACACCCTGTGAATGCGGACATAGTCAAAAAGTACTTTGCTTAAAAAAATAAAAAATACAGCTCGCTAAGTTGAAAACCTGAAAGGGCAACTTAGGCAAAAATGAGCGTCTCGGTGGATTGAAAACCCGAAAGGGCGATCCAGGCAAAAATTAGAGACAAAACAAATACAATCCCGGTAGGCTGAAAACCTGAAAGGGCAGCCTAGGCAAAAATTAGGGAATAAAGCATACAACTATGTCCCGCTCAGCTGCCTACTCACCGACAAGGTTCAACACCTCAAAGACACCAATCAGTCCAATCACTTTCTTCCAACAAGTGAGGGATGAGATGCTCGAAGACAGATTGGCAATAGCAGAATTGAAACTTGACTGGATCGTTCTCACATAGCTATTTCTTTTCATAAATACTTTTCAAAACTTTCTGACAATTTCCTACTTCTAGGATTGTTGTCTCCCTATACTAATCCGCCTATCACGGCACCTTTTCAAAAATCAATGCAGCTTATAACTAACATTTTCATTTTTTCTGTTTTGAATACGCGAGCATCCCAATGATATTTTGAATGAACATATGCATTTGAATATGATTGATGTTTACCAGGAAAAACAGGAATAGCATTCCGGACATGTCCCAATTATTTGGACATTATCCTAAACCAGCATCAGAAGGAAGTTTCCCCAATGGAGACACATTCCTCAACAAATCCCTCAAAAAGATTTTTCTTTCGAAAGAAGTCTTATTCCCCAGCAGGGTTGTTCCAGATTACTGTCTTCAGAAGGTGTGATCTCCGCACCCAAACTTGGTCAGATAGTGCATCGGAGGATTATGCATCTTCCTCATTCCCACTCCAAAGGGCGTCACAGTCCGAACTCTCAAAACTACTGTTCATCCCCGAGCAGTAATCAAAGATCCTTCAATAGAACATCCTGGTTCTCAAAGAATTTCCCCAACCCAGGGTACTCAAGCGAGACAGAAGATCATCAACAACCACGATGCCTTCACTTCCAAATGGCTAGCAGGGATTTATTTTCCCAATCACAATGCCTTCATTTCTTGACGACTAAGCTGGGATTTATTTTCCCAATCAGGAGCTTGACACGCTCTAAGCTGCATAAACCATGCATCACATTCACACTCATATTCACATTCACAATCATGCATCATACGCATATTCATACACAACATAACTTGCATATTTCTCCTCTAGCTCGAGGATCTCATATCATACATGCATCGTAGACATCGCATATTATTAACTTGATTTTTCAGGTAGACAGATGTCTTCAGCAAAGATGTTCTCACTCACATGCAGTGTTCATCCTGAATCTTATTCAGACAAACAGTCCTTTCAGATACAATCAAACCAAAGATTCACTCTGAAGAACTCTCATTCTCAACTCATTTATCATCTAACATTGCTAGTCTAAGGCGATACCTCAGACGGTTCCAGAACGATCTAGCATTGCAGATCTAAGGCGATACCTCAGACGGTTCCAGAACGATCTAGCATTTCAGATCTAAGGCGATACCTCCGACGGTTCCAGAACGATCTAGCATTTCAGATCTAAGGCGAAACCTCAGACGGTTCCAGAACGATCTAGCATTGCAGATCTAAGACGGTACCTCCGACGGTTCCAGAACGATCTAGCATTGCAGATCTAAGGCGATACCTCAGACGGTTCCAGAACGATCTAGCATTTCAGATCTAAGGCGATACCTCCGACGGTTCCAGAACGATCTAGCATTTCAGATCTAAGGCGAAACCTCAGACGGTTCCAGAACGATCTAGCATTGCAGATCTAAGACGATACCTCCGACGGTTCCAGAACGATCTAGCATTTCAGATCTAAGGCGATACCTCCGACGGTTCCAGAACGATCTAGCATTTCAGATCTAAGGCGATACCTCAGACGGTTCCAGAACGATCTAGCATTGCAGATCTAAGGCGATACCTCCGACGGTTCCAGAACGATCTAGCATTTCAGATCTAAAGCGAAACCTCAGACGGTTCCAGAACGATCTAACATTGCAGATCTAAGGCGAAGCCTCAGACGGTTCCAGAACGATCTAACATTGCAGATCTAAAGTGATACCTCAGACGGTTCCACAATGATCAACTTTCAAATCCTTCATCAAGATATAATCAACAGATTCATTCTGATGAACAAACCATCAACACATTGTCCAGGTGGCATCCGAAAGCCCATCTCAGGTAATGTTTCAATCTGCCAACAACATTTCACAGACAACATTCAAATGCAACTTCCAACATCTCTGCTGATCAAGGTAAGTGCAAATTTTCAGGGCATCTATTTATTCAATCATCTTCTACCCTCAGATTTCAGACAATCTCTTCAGGTTTAAGAAGATTGAATAGGGGCAACTGTTATACCCCAAAATTTGCCCACATCTTTTTTCAAGAAAACTCCAATCTGAAAATTAAGAGTTTCATATAATCATGGATTTTTATTTCAAATATCCTAGCATATGAAGTACTTAAATTTCAGAAACTTTTCTTATACAGTAGCTTGGCTTACAGAGGAATTTATTCTTACGCAAACGCCAAATACTGTTCATTACATCACAAATACTATTTATTTATTTACAGATAAATAGTACTAACACAATCATGCAGAGTTAACTCTTTTTGCAGGCGCAGAAGCAGGAAACTCACACTATACTGGTAACAATTGTTTTTGGTTTCCCACTAACTTTTGTACTATATTCCATTATTTTCAAAATCTTTTCAAATCTCTTTTTCAAAAATCAAATCTTAACTTGTGTGTTTTCTGCCAGTCAAATATTTCTATTTCTGTGCAGTAAACAATTTTCAGGTTATTATCGGTAATTTTGCCCGCATACCGTAAATATCAGTTATTTATTATGTTTCTGTTTCTAACAAGTCATGTAAATAAATTTTCATGCTTCACACAAAACAAAGACAAAAATAACAACAAAAAAGAAAAGAAAATTAACTTTGACAGTTGACTTTTTCACTTTAACTGCTGCTTCAGTACACGAACAGTCGGTTGACAGACAAACTGCAGACAGTACAATTCACAGTGATTTGTACAATCAATCAAATCAATCATTCACAATTCAAATTTCCAAGATTTTTGTGTTAGAAGTCTTCTGAATATCACATGATTAGCAGAAACTCAGCACTGCACAAAAATCAGGTACGCTTAACTGCCTCCTATACAGACAGTCCCTAATCAGGGTTTTTCTTGTTTTAACAGGAGCAACAAGTTTTGAGAGCTCAAATGGATTTCATATACATCCATACATCTCAAAGTACCATCATACAAATTTTCAAACTTCAATTCACTCAGACGCACCGTCAGCAGCTCAAACAGTCAACAGACGACCCGTTTGACCAAAAAAGTCAACTGACAGTCAAAAATGAAATTTTTTGCCAAAGTCCATATTTTGTCAAAGGATTCAACATTTGATCATTGGATGATCACAATTCATCAAGGAAAGATCAAAAATCAACAAAACCCTAAGATTCAAAATTAGGGTTTTTGCCTGAAAAGTCAACTCAACTTTGACTGATCATAACTCTCTCATCCTTCATCCAAAAAATGTCAACCAAAGCTCATTTTGAAGGAAATTCAATTATCTTTCAAATGCAATTGATCCCATGGTCATAGCATTCACCATTTGAAAAATATGGCCAAAGACATTACAGGTCATTTTCAAAGTCAACAAAAAGACACTTTTTTCAAATGGACACACAAGGAGAACCAAAAATCATTTTGATATGAGACCAAAGACATTGGTTAGAGGACTCTTTGAGGTTTCCAAAAAGTGCCAGATCTCCTTCATATGACAAAAATTGAAGGATTCACACCTTGTTGAAGTTGGCTAAATTTTGGGAAAATGCATGAAATCAACATTGCTCAAAAATGTTTTTTTCCAAAAGATGCCAAGTTTTTATGGTCCAAACATCTTTGCCATGTTACTATGGGCCTCCCACGACCAAGACAAAGCCCACATCTATATTATCCATTTTTGACATAATTTTATCTTATTTTAAGATTAAAATTAAAGGAAATTGCATGGATAATTGATGGCTTGATCTCCAAGTATGACACACCTCCAAAGTCTTCATTTTTCTGCAGAAAATTGATGCCCAAGACAAGTGCATTGAATAGAAGAAGACTTGGTCAACAATTCAAAGATTTTTAATATTTTAAAAATCAAATTTTCAACAAGAGCAATCAAAGCTTCTTGCTTCACTTCCAAGCAGCCTTTGGCTTATAAATAAGCTATTCTACTTCAGCACCAATGAGAGACACGAATTGAGGGCAAGAGCATAGCTATCATTATCATAAAATTCTCCAAAAAATACATACACTTTGTAATTTTCAAATTCTATATTCCAAGCAATATTAATACAAACAAAGCTTTCCAATCATCTTCTCAAATCATATAGAGTAAGATTGAACTCCTAACATAGTCCCATGAGAGTCGTATAGTGAGCATAGTGTTCTTCATGTACATATGCACTTGACTTTCGTTTTCTTATATGCAATCAATTTCCATGTAAACTAACCATCCTAATATGTTCATAAGGTCCTATAGGAGTGATCTGGGCTTTAACATGAGAGTTACCACGTGAGAATCACCTCATGCCATTAACAAGTGCATATGAGTGTTCATACTTTAAACTCTTCGAACCCATGGCTACAGGCCTCAAACAAAGAAACTGACACCACCAATGAACTCAGGACATCATGTTTAGTGGATCTGGGTTGCCTTCTTTTGCTACTAATGCTTATCTTTGCAGGTTGATGAAGCTATTCAAAAGTTGCATTTTATCGTAAAAATAGGGGAGGTTTAAAACCCCCGCTATTTGTATATAAAAACGTGAGGTCTGGAGGTTGAAGACGACCACGCGTCCCAGCGTGGTTCGTCAGTCAACCGGTCGTTGTCCACGCAAGAAAGAGGTGGGGCCAGTCTGACTTTGGTCTCCCCACCAATTCAATACATGCAATCCCATCATTACATCATGTGTCTTGCAATCTGAGCCCTTGATCTCATTCAATATTCCAATCCAACGCATCTGACATGCATGCACACCGTGGAGCCTCAGCTCCTCACCACACAGGATCAGTATCTTTTTTCATTTTCTATTTTTATTTTATTTTCTTTGCAAAATTAATTAAAAATACTTAAAAAATCCAAAAAATCCCACAAAAAATATTTTAGACTTCTAAAAATATATATTATTTTCTGAAATAAAAATATTTTATTTTTCTTCATAATTTCAATATTTTACATAATTAATTAGTTTATATTTATATATTTACTTTTTAATTATTCTAACCAATCAAAAAATCATAAAAAAAATTGTTCTTTGTGTTAAATATTGTTTATATATCATAAACTAATTTTGTACATATTTAGGATAATTTTCTCTTTAAGCTTTAATTATTTGTGTAATTATTTATATAATTATGTCTTAATTAACTTAAAAAACCCAAAAACAAATTTCAAAAATTCCAAAAAATTAGTTTTGTTCTAAAATCAATTAACAAACATTTTGTACATATTTTTAAACTTATTTGCTAGGTTTAATCATATTTCCATCTTTTCTTTATTTTAAATTAATTAATAATGCATTAATTATATTTAAAATAAATCACAAAAATACAAAAATATGCCTTTTATTTCTTGCAATTTAAAGTTCCTAGATAAATGTATAGGATGTCAAATTCATGTAAATAGGCTAGTTTACATTTCCCGCACAATCGATGTAATAGCGTAGATTTACTTTCTGCACTTTACATTTCCGCATTTTAATTTCCAGCACCCATATAAACTGCGTGTATGTCAAAGATAAAACTGAACCGTCAGATCACTAACTTCAAAGATAAATATCTGAATTCAATCACAATCACATTTGCACCTCCTAGGGTAACCCCTTTTCACTCTTTTCAAAATCAAAGTTACATTTCTACTGTTTCGAGTACAAAATCGAACCTTTTGTTTATATCCGACGAATGGATAGATTTTTAAAGGGAACAAGGATAAAGACCTTATAACTCAGGGTAGACCTCCTAGTTTGCTTGCTCAAAATCAAAACAAACAAAATTCTCATACACTGTTGTTTTTTTAAAACGAATTTTCCAAAAGACAATATTTTGTATACATCCAAACACGGATCATTACAGAATTAACGATCTTTTCAAAACATCTTTCGAAAGATAAACAAGCATTTGTATATATCCGCACAAGGATCATTACAAATTCTATTTGCAAAGGTATTTCAAAAACACAGGTAAAGCATTCCGAATCAATTGAAAAGTAAAGCAAATGAGCTAAGCAAACTAAAGAGCCCATGGATAACCATGGATACAAAGGGTGCTAACACCTTCCCTTTGTATAACCTACCCCCTTACCCAGAATCTCTCAAAGGTCTTTTTTCTGTTTCTTTTATAAACCTTTCCTTCATTGGATAAAATAAAAGGTCGGTGGCGACTCTGTAAACTTTTTTTCAAAAGCGACGCGAAAGCGTCCGATCGACAAAAAAGAGTCAGTTCACGTATCCCACCCACGGGAGGGGTATGGCCCGAAAGGACGGTCCACAACAACTATCTATCCACGGGGACATTACCAGCCGACCGTAAATAGGCGAACATGATCAATCGAAAATCTTGCTCCTACGTATTTCTAGATAATAGGTTATACCGAAGAGGATTTTCCATATCCCTTCTCAATATGTCGAGGAGTTCAATAGGGTAATCCTAGGAGGTCTAAAACGAAGATTGGTTGAGACGAAGAAAAGATGGATCGAGGAGATGCACAACATGCTCTGGGCCTACCGAAAAATGCCGCACTCCACAATTGGAGAAACCCCTTTCCATCTGACCTATGGGACAGAGGCGGTAATCCTAGTAGAGATCAGGGAGCCTTCTAGAAAAATAGAATGTCCTATCGACGTGGAGCTGAATGACGAAGCCCTCCACAGAAAACTCAATCTAGTCGAGGAGATCCGATCAGAAGCATACCTTCGAAAAACATCTCTAAAACAAAAGATATACATACGCCACGATGACAAAGTAACCAAGTGATGCGTCCGCAAGCGCACAGAAATATCAAAGTAATATAAAAGATTTTCGAACCCACAAAGACCAATGTCAACCTACGGTGATCTATTGTCACTTTGTAAAGCTAAGGCTAATGAATGATTGATTAAGGGAAACTAATAACTAAAATCAAAATAAAATAAAATAAAGATTAAGATAAATATAGATACTAGTATGTAATAGTTGGACTTCGGGAATTCAATAAATCATTTGGCAAAGTTTGTAATTATAAAAATATCTTTCAATAGAGATTATTTATTTAAAAACCTTTATCTAGCACTCTCATGTCCATAGAACATGTTATATTACTAGACCTAGTGGATGCCCTTTAAATCCAATAATACCTTTTGAAAACAAATTGAAACTAATTATATTCTTAAAGCACTCTCGTGTATTTAAAAACTAATGTTCGATTTACTACTATCTGAATCGATCCCCATGCTTTCGCATTCGAGTTCTAGCCTTAATTAGTTTTCCATTCTCGTGGCAAAACCGTGTTAAATATCCTTTCACTCTCGTGACAAGGATAGTTAAATTCAACATAGAAATCTTAAACTAAAAAGGTATTTTATTATAGAGATTAAGCCGAACTATTACCGAATTCCATAGGTTATAAAACTTACATACCATTACTAATTGATTTAGCCAGACATACTAAAAAAATAAACATGAAATTATAATTATTAACCATGAACATGTGCATATTTAGATTTTTAATAAACATAAAACTTACATACCATTACTAATTTTTAATGATAATTATTAAACCTGGAAGAAAAGCAGACAAAATAAACTTGAATAAAATTACGAACGAAACAAATCTTGAAACTTGAATAAAGCTTTGAAATAATGTCGACAAGATTGTGATCCAAGAGTACATAAATTGTAAGCCTAAAACTAATGGTATGGCAGTTCTCGGTGTGAGAAACTGTCACTTTTACAAAGTGATAATTTATGCCTAAAACTATGAACAGCGCTTCCGCGCATAAAACTTAGATGTTGAAAATGTGAATTCTCAGTCCTTTTTATAGTGAATGGAAGTGGGAGTTACTTTCAAATCTTTTTAGAAGTAGTGGAGATAATGGGTAGTTGGAGGAAGTGCAAGTAGTGGGAAGTTGGAGAAAATATAGGAATTGGGCTTCATTGGTTGCAGACGTGGGAAAAGCCTCATATTTAAGTTACTGATATAGAGTTGTGTCATTCGTAACAGAGTGTGTACCGAGGGGCCACTTAAATCGGGCGTAACATCATATGTGCTGAGGGGCACACATGTTTTGACATGTACTGACCGTCAATTAGCTATGACGAACGTCACAGTCTTCTGATATGAAGTTTTTTGCTACTTTCTGCTGTTTTGTGATTTTCAATTTAATCCTTTGCCATTTCTTCCTCGTTTCTCATGCAAGCTTGGATAAAAGTAAGTACATGAAAACATAGTAAAAATACCAAAGTAAAGCAATATAATGAATAAAAGCGGTAAATTAGTTAATGTAAATCTCCCCTACACTTGAACCTTTACTTGTCCTCGAGCAAATAATCAATATGACAATTTATAAAATAAACTTGAGTCAAATAAACAATACATTTTTGTGTTATCAAACTCCCCTATACTTGAACCTTTGCTTGTCCTCAAGCAAATAATCAATATGACAATTTATAAAATATGAGTTAAATGCAAATACATAACACAACATCGAATTGTATGCGGTTGCAATGTATTTTTGTTAGAATGATAAAAGCTCAACTCCAACACTAAAGTCATGGTAAAGACACTAAAAAACTCCACTTATGCAAACCATTTCGAATCATGCTAGTGTAGCTCAACCTAGTTCTTTTCGCTAAGGTTCGCCCGTTTTCATTCGAGCGCTATCACATTAAGCCCTTTATCTTTACACACACATAGTAGAGTAGCTGGTTAGCGATTATGATCCTTATTAGCATGGGGTTTCTGACACATATTTGTGGTAAACTCTTCTTAACCAATTGCAAGTTGTGGGGGATCAGACCGTAGCCCGTCCTACCAAGTTCAATACTAGATACTTCTTAACCAATTGACAACGGTTTATTTTGTTATTATTCGTAAGATACACATCCTTTGAATTAAATAACTGGGTGAGGGTCACCTAACTTAGTTGGTGAATTCTTCAATCCTAACAATAAAGCATCTAACTTTTTCAAATATTCGAGATCATTCACTTATATTCATCGTTTCTTTACGTTGTTTGTGTTTAAGTCGGTGTCGACTGCTAAATAAACTACTCGGGGTTAGTTTAAAGCTAAAGTTTAAGGTTTCGGTATAATAGGCATTCAAATCGGTCTTGCTTATTTCCCAACCAAACCCCTCGACAATTCACAAATTGTATTCAGCTATTGGCCGGGTAAAATATCGCTCAACAATAAAATCGTGAAACACGAACGAAACATCGCCAATGCTTAAGATCATAAATTTGTAATGAACTCGTGGGGGCGGAGAGGATATGCGAACCAACCCATAAAGTCCAACAGGACAACACTCACTCTACCGTATGGAGGCATCGGGGATAAAGCCTCTATGCACGCAAAGTTCTTCACGAATTTATGAATGTTCCGAGGACCTACGGAGGCCCCGAGCATTATTTTATGAATTTTTCAAGGATATGTGAAGATTACGAGGGTAAGAATACCCAGATTCACAACCCTAAAAAATCTATTGACTCTAACCTATGAATGTCCTGGGGACTCATGGAGACCACAGACATGCAAGTGCCCAGATTCACAATCTCCATACGCATTCCAAAAGCAGAACGCTTGAAACTCAAGAATCATTCAAGAAATTACAAATGTAAACCATTAAACCCTAGATTTCCTAGGCTAAATGAGAAAAAAACTTGAAATCAAGGATACGAGTGGTGAAAGCTTACCAGAATAGGACGACAGCGTGAAGTGGTTAGAGTCCAGGGGAAGTGGTGGTGGTAGTTGCTATTCACGGTGATGAAATCGATAAAGTTGCGGAAGCTTCTAGTGGTGACTTGGGAGCAGAAAAGTGTAAATGAGCAAGTGAGCTTAGGGTATTTATAGAGGCAAATGGGGAAACATGCCAAAGCACAGATAAACGAAACAACAAAATGACGTGTCATCATTCCTTTGCCTCAAAACCATGCTCCTAAGCCGCTAGGCCATTTTACGCATCAATGGCAGTGACATGTGGCGCGTAATCCCAACATCTCCTCGCGCGACGACCGTGTCTTGTCCTCATCACTCAACATCTGATGATACAAACATAGGATCACAAAAACCCACAGGAATTTTGTCCTCGTGCGCCCATCCTCGCGCAAGAAGCCTCCCTTGCTGGCACCGAAATAGTCTGACGCACATCTTGGCCCTATTCGACTTCTGCAATTTGTCTAAGTCATCGCCTCTTGACTAGACACAACAAATTGAGAACTCCTATTTCGGACTGGGCCCGAGCAGGCACAATGTCGAACTAGGCCAAATCATAAAGACTGGAGAAAATGTTCTACAAATGAGACATCTGGTCACCCGAGAAACCACTTTATAATGATAATTCAGATACAACTACAAATTATCAATTACCTTACATGCATAATAGAGGTAAAGCCCTAGACTGCTATTCACCAGACCTTGAAAGAAAAGGGTTCAAAGTACCCAATTACTAATTATGTTAACACTAAGAGACTCTCTGAACCACTAAAGGCCTTTGCAGACAAAATTTCCTCCAGCCATGTTCCAACAAGAGTACATGAGGAATTATCATTAATAATCTATGTTGATGATATGATTATTACATGTAATGATATAGAGGAGATCTCCAAAATTCAGAGGCAACTCGAAAATGAATTTGAAATAAAGAACCTTAGAGGACTAAAATACTTTCTTGGAATAGAAGTGGCTAGATCAAATGAAGGTATATTTATTTCCCAAAGAAATTACATATTGTATTTATTATATGAAGTTGGAATGCTTTATTGTAAGCCAATTGATACTTCAATCATTAAAAACCATAAATTTGGAGAAAATAATGACCCACTACCCACAAATAAAGAACAATACCAGAAATCGATAGGAGAGTTAATATATATGTTACATACTCATCTTGATATAGCATATGCGGTCAACGCATGTAAAAATCCAAGTGAAGCCCATATGGATGCAATAATAAGAATAATCTGATACCTAAAGTATGCTACTGCTAGAGGGCTTATGTCCTACAAAAATAACAACATTAATGTGGGAGGTTATTGTTGAAGTTGTATAGGGCAAGAAACAAAGGTTTTGGAAATATTTATCCGGAAATTATCGTGTCCATAAAGAATGGTGGTAGAATGTCATTCAACAATTTCCATGGTTTCGAACTCGGGTTGAATGGGTAAAGAGTTTAAAAACAGAAAAGTAAATATCAACACAAAAGAATTCATTCTTCGGAAAGAAAAGACTTATCAAGCTATGCATATAATCTACTTATCATAAACTTAAACTTATCCACTAGTTATACCCAACCTACGTTACTCGTCAATGTCATCACGTATCTCTTACATCAGTGTTCATCTCTGAAGCACTTATGAGACAAAATCACAACCAATGTCATCTCTAACACAAAGTTGCGAGAATATCCGTATTCTCGCGTCGACAATCTCTCGCGCATCACTCAGACACAAAAGCATTAAGGACGAATACACAAGTGATTGTTAGCTCTAAATATATCTCTAGAGTTCAGAAACTAAAAGATAATCATCCTAGATAAGGATTCAAGAAGTTTATCTCTAAAACAAGTCAAACCCAAAGCACAAAGCAAAAATTCAGGACAACAATCACACAGATTTGTAAAACCGATTAAATATAACGCCATGGACAAAAAATATACATGAGTTCAAAGTAAACACATACACAAAACCCAACTATAAGAGAAAACACAAAGAGGAAGAGAAATGAACAGAAAATTTCTCAATTTGTCAACTCTGTTCGACGATTAATCCACCTTAAATCATCCAAATGCAATCTCCATAGTTATTTTCTAACCTAATCTATCCTAAAAAGGAGAGTGATGAAGTTTGGGAGAAAAAATCTCCAAAATCCCATAAACTAGAAATGTTACAAATGAAAGAATATAAAGAAAAATTTCTGCAAGCTGGCTTAGCGATCTGTCAAAAATATTTGGTACAGTGGCTTGGTTAAGTGAGCTGAGATGGCTTAGCGAGATCCTAGCCAAGCGAGCTCAGGAAATATGCTCTTCTCTGTTTCAGAAGCTCCTAGCGCGCTACAGCTTGGCTTAGCGAGCTTCTGCACAATTTCCATTTATTGCTAAAAAACTGCGTAATCGAAGTCGTGTGTTTGACACTTTTCGATATGCATCAATACCTATAAAACAAATGAAAAACGGTCAACGGTACATAAAATGAATCAAAATTCAAGTATGCACATATTTGCCAAAAAGTTGGGATTTTATTATAAAAACATAAAGAATTGAATCGATAAGTGTCATAATTATATACTTAAAATAACGATATTTTGACACTTATTATTTATACAAATGCAGATTGGATAGGCAGTTTGTCCGATAGGAGTTCTACGTTCGGGTACTTTACTTTTGTTGGTGATAATCTTGTTACATGGAGAAGTAAAAAAAACAGAAGGTTATGACTCTATCTAGTGTTGAAGTGGAGTTTAGAGGAATGTCTAAGGCTATGTTTGGATAATTTAAAACTAACGGAGCGGAGCGGAGTGGAATGGACTACAATGGAGCGAAATGGAACGAAACAAAACATAAACTTCATTCCATTGTTTGGATATTTTACGACGGAGCGGAACTAATATTTGATTCCATTGTTTGGATATCAGACGGAGCAGAAAGAATTATAATTTTTTATTCCACTTTTACCCTTTATTTCTAAAACCTTATTATAAACATTGTTTGAACCTATTTTATATATTTGATTCTTATTTCTATCTATAACAAATTAAATACTATAATTAATTTTTATTATAAATTCATATATAAATAAATCAAATTAAAAATATATATATAACAAATCAAACATATCATATCAAAATCAAAACAAATAAGCTAAAATTTTTTATGGCAAAATCAAATATATAATTTCAAATCTAAATTAAATTAAAAATTTGTATACATGATTTCCTATTTTAAATATCATAGATAATTCACTTTAACCAATATAATAGGATGCAATGGAAAACTAGTTTACTGTTATTAATATCAAAATACAAGAGGTAGAAATTGGAAAGCTTGGTACTGCTGAGTGCTATCATTATATACTTCAACCCATTCAATTTTAATGGAATAAAAGACATTGGAATATTTGAAAAGGCAAAATACCCCTTTTCGTCCCTTAACTTTATCTCGGGGTTCAATTTGGTCCCTTAATTTTTAAAAAGACCAATGTCGTCCTTTATGTCTTCAAACAACGTCACTTAAGTCCTTTCCATCCAATTCTCACAAACGGCGTTTATTTTTGCATGTGTGGCATCTGACATGGCTTATTTTAATACGCGTGGCATCTGAGGTGGTATTTGTTTGTCATAAAGGTTATCAAAAATCCATAAAATTTTTTAAAATTGCACCTTTAGCCAAGTTTCGAACCAAGGCCACATGCATCACTAAACTAATATGTCTACCACTGAGCCATATGACTTTTGTTGATTAATAATTACTAATTTTTATTTTAACATGAATTTTATGGTTCTTTTGAAGGAGACAGACAACCTCCATTTTCATCTTCATCGTTTTCATTTTCCAGAAACCCACATGCATCACTAAACTAATATGTTCCATGACCTAAATCAATCCAAACAGTAACAAAAAGGAATTCCATCTATGGCTCTTTTTTTCTGTTCTTCAGCGCATAAAAACAAAAACAAAAAGGAATTCCATCTATTTGCTTGGTTTCTCAGAATCTCCATGGATGAACAACAACAATAACGTGTGCTCTCATGGCTTTCCTTTCATCTCTTCTCTCATGTTCTCGCTCTCGCTATCATCGATTCGTTTCCGCCTCGATTCGTCTCGGTACCTCGCTTCTCTCTTTCGTTCTCGCACCTCTCTGCGTTTCTCTCATTCAATCATGAACAAAACAAACACAGTTCACACAAGAAACATACGAATCAAGAAATTTATGCAGCAAGCCCTTAACCCCCAAATTAAATCAAAATCGACCCTTATTCACAATGGTTTGAATGTTACAAGTTTCAGAAGTTAAAAGAGATGCGCACGAAAAAAGGTATGTTGCTTTATGGTTTTCATTCAAATTTCCTTTTACCTTCCTCTTCTGGTACGTAATGAATTGTTTGTGTTGTTACTGTTAGTTGGATGTTGTTTTTGTGGATGGGTTGCCGAGTATTGATTCTGAGAGGGTGAGGTATGAGTATTGTGTAATTTGTGAGAAGTTTGATTTTGAGTGATGAATATGTGATGTGTTTCAGGGTCCAACCTTCAGGGTCCACCGCGAATTCTGACTTTGCCGGCGTCAAACCTTTAGGGTTTATGGGAAGATGATGAACATTTAAGCGTTTCTGGGCTTTTGGATTTCTGGGTTTGTTATTGGTTATGTTAAATTAAGATTACAATAATTATATTTAATGTGTAAATTTTATCAGAAAAAACGAAGTGGACAAGTGGTAAGGTAATATGTTTGCAACCCTTGTGACCAAGGTTTAAACCTTGGTGAAAGCAATTTTTTGAATTTTTCTGAACTTGATGATGAGCCTATGCCACATCATCCTTCATATCAGCCACGTGGATAAGAAAAACAGAACATTGCTAACGGAAGCAAACGGAAGGATAAACGTGACACCTTTTTAATAGATAAGGGATCTATTTGAACGTTTTAAAAATTAAGGGACCAAAATGGACCCCGAGATAAAGTTAAGGGACGAAAAAGGGTATTTTGCCATTTGAAAACAAGATACAACACAAAACAAGACGTTGCTTTGCTTCTTTTCAGTAATCGGAAAATTTTGAGGGGATTTTTTTAATTAGATAGGTGTTTGGTTCAAACGAGGGAAGGGAAGGAGAATGGAGGGATTTTGATTAAAAATATGTTTGGTTCAGGAGGGAGAGGGGAGAAGTTTTATTAATAATTTACATTTTTATCCTTATTATCTCATATAAGTGAAACAATATGATATTCAAATGTGAAAAATTTATACATATTTTTTTATTAGTAAAATTTTTAATATTGAGTGACTAAAAAATTATAATTTACTATATAATATTAAAAAATTGAGTTCACTTAATTCAAATAACATGTTCAAAAACAAATTAAACTATATGTTGATAACAACTTTTAAATTATAATGAATTATTTAACATATCAAATACATAAAATAATTTATTAATAAATATAAACGGTTCAAATATTTTAATAAAATAAATTAAAAAATTAAAATGAAATATTTAAAGTTTGATATAAAAAAAATATATGATAGAATACATAACAAAATTAGAAAAAAATATAAATAAACATAAAAGAGTTATAAAAAAATCAAAAAATTATAATGATTATAAATTATGATTTATATTAAGTACAAAAATTTTAAAATAATTTAAAGGTGAATAATAATTATAATAAGTTGATAGAAACGAGAAAAATCACACAGAAGAGATCAGTAATACAAAAGAAAATGAATAATTTTGAAATATTAAAATAAAACTGAGGATATTATAGTAATTATAATAAATTTTAAAATATCAATGTTCAAATTCTCTTCCATCTCCTCCAAATCCCCCGATTTGGGAACGCAAAAACTATGTTTTGGAGGAATTTTACTCTCCAACGCTCGTAAAATTTGAATCAAACACATTTAATTTAAAATATTTTTTCTCCTCCCCTCCCATCTAACTCGAACCAAACACACTCTAAGGGTCTATGCGAACTGCTATGGTTGAAAACATCGGAGGTTTTCGGTTTTATAGCCCGGTTTTTAAAATTCGGATCGGTTTCTTTATGAAACCGGTCTGGTTTTCTAGAAAATGAACCATTTTAATTTTGTTGCAATTAGTTTTATTATTTTTTTTTTTTTGTTTGTTGAAGGGGGTAGTGAGTGGAAAATTGAGAATGAGTGAATGTAATTTAGTAGCAGAAAAAGTGTGGAAGGAAATTGAATCTACACACAGAGGTATAAACATTAATGTGTATTTATATACTTTCATTTTTCAATCCAAAATTTGAAACCCTAATTTTGGTTTTATTTCAATTGACAGTGAATGATGATCAACTTTATATGTAAGTATATTCCCTTCCATTTTACTGTTTTTTCTTGTTTCAGTTCATAGCATAGATTGTTGTTGTTGTTGTTATTGTGTTTGAAATTTGTATGTTTTTGTGAAAATACAGTTTACATTTTTTGTTTGGTAAGAACTTTGAGGGAGCTTCTAGAATAGTTGATCAAAGAGGTGTTAAGAGGATTTCTGGTGAACCAAGTGGAAGGTTTATCTTTCAGGTTTCACCTTTGTTTCTTTACTTACATTCAATAGATTTTTGTTCTATAAAACACGAACACCAGAAACACCACACTGACACTGACACGTTGACACCTGTAATAATTTGAAAAAAATGAATAACTTAAACGTAATCACATGTGTTAGTATCGGTTTCAGTTTCGGTTTCAGACATACATTTTTGGAACACTTGAATGATGAAGCGAGCTGACATTTTAGATTGAAGGCGTGTCCGTAGTCGGTGTTTGACAGATGCTTGTGTCGGACACCGACATTTCGCATATGTGGTTGAATTCATTGTGTGTTTGATTTTGAATGAATTGATAGTGCAAGATTCATTATGATGAAATTGAAATCAGTTTTACTTGTGAACATCAAAATATCAAAATCAATTTTGACTTTTCCAACTTTCATTTTCTCAAATTTTTATTGGTGTTTGTCTATCAATGTCGTGTTCGTACCCGTGCTTCTTTAGTTGCATCTAATACTTGGCTTAGAGATATTATTTTGTTTCTGGTTTTTAAATTCTGACTATTATTAGCAAAGTTTCATGACAATGTAACGAATCGTTGATGATTTTGATTTAAGTTAATATATGCATATTCTTCATTCTTCATTTGTTTAGGTTACAGGGGAATCACGGAAAAAAGACCAGTATCTGTGTTTTGCAGAAAACTTTTGTGCATGTTATTCTTTCTTCTATGATGTTGTCAACAGAGGGGAACAGCTATGTGTAAGGCCTTATACTTTCTTGTTTTTTATTTCTTCGTATTTCAAAATTCGCTGTAGGCATTCTTATCATTGCGCTGCGGTGTGTGCGTTTTTCAGTGCAAACATCAATTAGCTGCGAGACTTGCTGCATCGTTGGGATCGTACGTCGAAGTTAAGGTATCTGATGAAGATCTAGCTTTGCTGCTTTCCAAAATATAGCACTAGCGTTTTTGTTTTTATTTCATGTTTAAGAAAACGAAGATCTTGCTTTGTGGAAACTAGATTAGACAAAGAACATTTCTTTACTGTTAAAGAAAAGTGTGATTAGAGATTACGAGAATATAACATGTTCGATTAAATTTAAGATTAATAGAAGTTACATTTTTTGTATCGAAGACTGAAAATTAACACTGATCACTTCATAGTCTACCATCCGATTTTTGAGTTGGTCGACATCCCTATGTTGGGTATAGACGAGTGACAATATCTATACTTCGATAGCAAGGTTTCGTTTTAGCCTTGCTATCGAAGTCAAATCTAACATTACTTGTTTCCAGAAAAGTATGCTAAAGGTCCAACAATAGCACCGTTGATGTAAGTTGCCGGTTCAGAATGGCTGTAATCACCGCGATCATCCGGAAACCCGTCGTTCTGGTTCGGACCTCCAACTATGGCTCCGACTAATATGTTAGGGTTAGGACTCATTGAATGGAAAAATGGATTGAAACCTCCATCACAGCCTATGGTTTGTGGATGAACTGATAGTGACGGCAACGACGAACCTCTATGGTGAATTCTCTTTGGAAAGTATGGACCGTACCCTACCATATACGACATTCTTAGAGGATTTTCACCTAATATATAGTCTACCTGAAATTCAAAATTCGAAACAAAATTTATCAGCAAATTGGAGAAGAGAATATCGAAGTCAATATACGGTTGAATGAACAAGACTTGCCTGTCTTTTCGCTATGGATCTTATGGTATTCGGAGTGACCAAAACGTTGCCGCAGTTAAACGTGTGCTTTGTTGCTGACATATACTTTGAATAGGTCGTAAGCAAGAATGTTATAGCTGTCACATATTGGAGATTGCTCTCAGGTAACTTGAACATGAGTCCTCCTGCACATTCATGAATATTAGTAATCATCATGACGGTGGTTATCAAAATCGATAACCGAGTTGTGATTCAGAAGATCGATTGTTTGTTTGAACCTTGTGTATATTGTGTAGTTGAAGAGGGCGAGTTAGGCAAGATCTTGCACATGAAATTATCGGTTTCTTGTCTATATTGATCGAAGTTCTTATCACCATTCAACAATGCTCTCTGCAGTAACAATAGAAACTGAATAAGTTAGACAATGTTGAGACTAAGAAATTGTTTTTCTCATATCAGAAACTTACCTTTGAAAGAAGAACATGTGCACCAGCATATTTGTTATCCCAGCTGAAGATATCAGGTTGATCATCAGCTCCCAAAGATTTCACCAATTTGTAATAGTAAACCGCGTTTGTTGCTCGAAAAAGCCACGCAGCTCCCCACAATAGTTCATCCTGAAAATAAGTAAAACTTATTAGAATAACACTTTTTTTTTAATCGGTAGACGAAGTGGTCATAACCACTGAAACTCACAGAGAGTCAGGGTGGTTTGAGACCTGATGTTGACGTCCAACCTAACAACATAGGCTTATTGAAAGTTGCGACTAACTAGAAAACAAGTTTACCTTGAATCCGGAATACGAGCAATAAAACGGACAAGCAGCGGAACCGAGTGAATTACTGTACGAGCCTTGATACTGCAAAGCAAACTGATAAACCTTCTGTGAAGTTCTCAGCAAAAGCTTAGAATAAGATGGATCAACTTTTCTAAAAACAATAGAAGCTGCAGCAAGTGCAGCAGCGGTTTCAGCCGCGACATCAGAACCGGGATTCTTCGAAGATACATAATAAACCGTTCTAGCAGTATCCATATCTTCTGGTCTTTCCCAACATTTGTGATCGACGTTTGGATCTCCGACACCGACGTAAAGTCTTCCAGGTGTTGATGTTGCACATTTGAGGAAATAGTCGGCGGCGTAGCGAATCGCCGCTCTTGCTTCTTTCATTTGAGGTCCCATTCTCTTTCCATATTCGATTGTGCTCCATGATAGCATTGTTGTTGTGAATGCCATTGGAAAATTGAATTTCACATTGTCTCCTGCGTCATAGTAGCCTCCAGTTAAATCAACCTGCGCCAAACAATGTCTTAGCACTTTCAGCTTATTTTTATAAGTTTTTTTTACTAACTTTGGAAACAACTTATAACTTTTATTTTTAAAGTAAAAATAACTATGTATAAACATTAGGTGCTGAGTCGCGGGTTCGATTTGTAATTTTTAACTTTAAACATGATTTTAACACTAAAATTTATTATTTAACTAATTTTAATAAAAAATAAATAATTTTATTTTCAACTTATTTTTAATGAAAATTTATTTTAAATAATCAATTTACTTAAAATCAATTTTTTGTTACAGAATATCCAAACATACTAAATAATATGAATTTTATAATGTTGCAAATATTGACAGAAGAAAAAGACCATACTCCAACTTTATTATTTGACTTCTGTCTTTATTCAGAACTGTAAAATTAGAATCTTTCAGCAATGTACAGAACAGAATCATTTCCCAACATAATTGATTTTGAAGCACTCAAAAGTGATTAAAAAAACATCTCAACAACCAAAGGAAAATGACTCAAGAAACTAAACATCATATAGAAGAGTACAAAAACCACTAGTCAACAAAAAGTAACAGATTCAACAAGGTACATACTTTTATGGTTAGTTGAACATTGAAAATTTTCAAACTTATTATGTTGGCTCCAAAAGAAACATACTTTTGCAATATTTAAATAGTAAATCAAATATAGCAAGTATAAGATAAGATAAATACAATTATGTTTAAATAATAAAAATCAGATGAAAAATAAATAAATAAGCCTATGTTTGAAATTTATTAAAAATTACGGTGGATAAAAGCTACCAATAGGAGCTTTTGAAAAATTACGGTGGGAGGGCTCCAAATGTGCGGTGTCGGCAATGGACCGTGTTTCCAAACACACGTTAACAAAACAAAAAATAAGTCGAACTAATAATTATTCAACCTTCTGAAAAATTACGGTGGGAGAGCTCCAAACGTGCGATGGCGGCAGTGAACCGTGTTTCCAAACACACATTAACAAAACAAAAAATAAGTCGAAGTAACAATTATTCAACCTAATTGTACTCGATTCAACTAGTTGAAACATCTAATTCGACCCGAGTTTTAAAGGTCGAACCCTAAACCTCGAACTCATATAACTATTAAGTCAATTAGTTTAAACCAGTTGAACTATCCCTCCCACCTTTTTTTCATGTTTTTGAACTCGAATCATCGAGGTGACAAACAAGAAAAACAACCTTAATAGACTAAAAACGGCATACAGAAATAGCATGCAAACGAATAAAAAATAATAATAAAAAGGAAAAAGAAGTATATTACATTGGCTTGACGCCCATCAGAAAGACCAGAATTGGATCTCCATTTGATTTGTTGATCAGGAGGGAGTTTTCCTGACCTCTGTCCTTGAAAAAACAGTAAAGATTTTGCCAAAGCTTCTCTGTAATTTGGCTTGCATTCAACATTTTCAACAACCAACAAACATGTGATGAGGATAAGTAACAAGAAAAGCACTGGAGTTTTCTTCATCATGCTCAAACAGTAAAGTGCTTTTCTTGCTTTGGAATTTGGTTTATGATGACTTCTTGGTTGAAGCAAAATGAGTTATGTGCTACCCTTTTTATAGTGTAGTAAGCACATAAAAAAATAATATCAATCACTTGGCGTTAATCAAGGCTTTTTAAGGAATTTTTTGAAATAGAAAATTAATGTACTTATTTCATTTCATAATAACTATTATATTAAAAATGAATATTAATAAAATATAATTGGTAATTAAGTTAAATAAGTATACTCTATTAGTTTAAAATTTAAATTTTGTGATATTTATAAATTAAATATTTCTTAAAAATAAAAAATGTATGATTTTATTAAATTATTATTTTTTAACTATTGATGAAGCGTTTCTAATATAGTGGTGATGAAAGTTTGAGACTATATTATACTAAGACGTGTGATTTTGATTTTGTGTGGGACAAAATATTGGATGGTTAATAATCAACACTAAGAAAAAAAAACAAATGTATCAGAGATGAGAATTTTGTGGTGAATGTGTGATAAGACTCGACATAATGAAACTAAAATGAAAATATTATAGAGTGTCGGGGGTAGCGTCTATAATAAATAAAATGGTGAAAATAAACTTAGGTGGTTTGGACATGTAGAGAGAATTTTTTTGAAATTTGTTGTAAGAGAGTAGATTTAATGAGTAGAAGACAAACAATTTTACGAAGAGGGAGACAAAAAAAAAATTATAAGAGAAATTATTGAAAAAAAATGTCAAGATTAATAATTTGGATAAAAATATAATTTTTAATAGAATAATATGACGAAAATTAATTCATTTAGTCGACTCCACTAATTAAACATTGCTTATTTTTTGTTTGTATTATTATTAACTATTGATATATTTCTGTGATAATAATAATGAAAGATTGATATAAAGTTAAATGATACAATTAAAATAATTAATTAAATTGATTTATATTACAAGTGACACTATTTTTAGATTATATATATATATATATATATATATATATATATATATATATATATATATATATATATATATATATATATATATATATATATATATATATATATATATATATATATATATATATATATATATATATATATATATATATATGAGACAATTATTACTTTATCTGTCTACTTTAGTATAAGATCTTCTAACATAATTTAAAAATATTAAAAAAAAGTTAGTTGTAATAGCGAGTATTTGTTGTTGTATTAAGTGTGTGTTTAATTCGTGATAAAAAAATGAGTGAATTAATTCTATAAAATAAATAATAAATAAAAGTAAAATATAATGAATATAAAATCATTTATATTTAGATGAATATTTATAAAAATAAGTTAAATAGTAAACTTTAAATTAATTCTATGTATTCAGAATCAATTTTAATACTCTAACTAATCAATTCTAATGCTCTAACTGTAAATCCAAACATTCACAAAATATCTACAAACGTGCGTTTAGGATGATGCTACTAGTTGTTGCTTCACAATTTTCACGTTTGAAATGAATAGAGATTATCCTTCGAACAAAAAAATTCATACATACCTTTCAAATATTTTAAATAATAAACACAAATCAAATTATCAAACATTAATTATATATTTAATAATATAAATTATAAAATTAATGTACATAATAAAATAAAATGAGTGGATTTGGGGACAAATTCGGAGTAGATCATAATGTCTCTATTAAACCGACCTGTCCCCATATTTTATAATTAGAAAAAATTCAAATCCAAACTCAAATTCAACCAAAACAGTTTTTTTTTTTTTAATTTTAAACCGGATGAGTACCTGCAAATATGGGTTTTATTGGCAAAGGTGGATTTTATTCGCAAATGTGGGTTTTATTGTTTTAGTCTAAGTCTACTCTACCGTAATTAACAACTCAATAGTGATTTTTTTTAGGATATTAAAGTAATGACGTTGCATGGGGATTTTAAAATTGCAAGTAAATTGTGAATCTTATCAAGACATTTGCTACAAATCAAAATGAAGTTTGAAACCGTTTTCCAATAAATCTTATTGTCACCAATTTTGTTCTTGGTTTATTGTAGTTAGGTAAACAATTATAATTGTGATGACCAAATCTTGAGAATTGAATTATATTTTCTTTTTAAATTTATACTATTTTATTTTTCAATGTTATTTTATTTTTTCATCTATAGATGAAATAATTATTATTATTAAAAATTCATACAATTGTGATTAATTTTTTTTAATAAAGCTAAACTTTAATAAAAAGAAAAACAAATTACAGAAAAGAGCGGGGGACCGAACCAGAACCTGTCAAGGAATAGAGAACTTAAAGAAAGACAAACTCAGCTTGTTTTTAACAAAATCAGTTCTAAAAAAAGAGGGAGTTACATCAAAAAATATCGAATCAATAATCGTGAAATCGAAGTTAGTAAGGGAGTCTGCACAAATGTTTCCCTTCTCTATAATTGTGAGAAACAACAAAAGACATATGAGAGGTTATATTAACACAATTGATTCATCTGGTTCGAATACTCCAATGCACCCTATAAGGAGGATTGAAAGCTTTAATCACCACAGTAGAGCCAGATTCCAACCAAAGGTGTTTTCAATTTTTCTCATTGGCGAATTTAATGGCTAACATAGCACCTTAAAGTTCGCGATGAGAGAGTTTGAGACACCTAAAAAATGAGAGAAAGGTCCAACGAAGTTGCCGTTATGATCTCTGAATATACCTTCGCATGCTGAATTTTTCGGGTTATGAGAAGACGCACCATAACAATTGACTTTAATCCAACTCTAAGGAGGGGGTTTCCAAATCACCTCCACAATACTAAGGGAGTTAGGAGGCAGTGTAGTAATCAGGAGCTTTTTAAGGATAGCAAAATCGAACTTAGCACCTGAAAGTTTGGAAATTAGAGAGTTTGAGACACCCAAAAAATGAGAGAAAGCTCCAACGAAGTTGCCGTTATGATCTCTGAATATACCTTCACAGGCTGAATTTCCCGGGTTATGAGAAGACGCACCATCATAATTGGCTTTAATCCAACTCTAAGGAAGGGGTTTCCAAATCACCTCCACAATACTAAGGGAGTTAGGAGGCAGTATAGTAACCAGGAACTTTTTAAGGATAGCAAAATCGAACATGGGGAGATGATGAGTAGCTTTCGAACCAATACAAAAGGCCAAACACGTAGCCATGATAAAATTAGTAGAAGAGGAAATCGAAACCGATTTACCATGGAATCTCATGATGTTTCTAGAGATCCAAACAATATTGAACAAATGCATAATGGCGCAGTGCACGACTGTAGCACACTGGACAAACCGAAAAAGGCCACAAGTTCACCAAACATCATCCCAATTACGGATATTGGAAAAGCTGACAATCAAAGTAGAAAACAAAGACCAAAGATTAGCAGCGAAAGAACACTAAAAATATAGGTGTTGAGAGGATTCCACCAAAGCATTACAGAGGCGGAAAGCAGAAGCAAACAAGAAGCCTCTACGTTTAAGGTTGTCGTCCGTAGGAAATTATTAAGGATAAGCTGCCACACCAGGGAGGATTTGGAAGGGGAAAATGTTTGGACCAAATAAAATGATGCCAACTGACAAGAGGTTTTTTTTTACGTCTTTTGAACTCGTAAGCAAATTGAAGATTGAGATCACTAGTGGGAGAGGGATTCCAAACCAATTTGTCCAGACGAAGATCGAAAGGAATAAAACAGTTGGAAAGCCGAGTTGAAATTGTGTCCGAAACAGGAAAAGGGAGAGCTGCCAAATTCCAAGACAGACCCGAGATGATGTTGCTGACCGGAAAACCAACAATGCCAACATGATTAACCAAATCATGAATCAAAGGGGAGTTGCATCAAAAATCGTGCAAGAATAAACAACAAAAGAGTGAATGAGCATGTCGTGGAAACAAGATTTCACAAGTTCAACCTGACTGGCAAAAGAGAGGAGGAGCCTTTCCAAGAAGCCAACTTACACAAGAATTTGTTGGCGATTGGTTGACGATCGATTGAAGATTATCTAAATTTGAACTCTATTGATAATTTTTAATTTAATATCTTAATTTTTTTATTATTTAATTGTAACAATTTCTACGAAATCTTATTTATAATTAAAAGTCCTACTCAATTCGAAAAATTATCGGTTGCAATTGCGTCACGGAGATATTTGATTTATTTTTTTTAATAATTGAGTTGCATGGTGGCCAAGATATATTTAGATAAAATGTCTTCACATTCAAATAAATTTAAAGTTTATCCATTTGTGTGGTTAACTTATAAAATCAACTCATTTTAACTTTTTATATTAATGAATAAATTTAAATCAATTAATAAATACTCCTTGAGGAGAAAAATGTATTTGTAGTATGTACACATTAAAGTAAAGTTGGAATACCACAAACCAAAAGAATAATAATTTAATAAACAATCATATGATACGACATGTTTAAAATGATGAAAGTACATGAAGATGGGACCCTATAACATCAAAGTTTCTAAGCACACATGACTTAATCTTCTCATTATGTTTCTCATGTTATTTACTTTAGAGAAATGCTATAATGACACTCCAAATTACACATACACCGTATAAAGTATAAACATACCATCCAATCTACTTCTTCCTATTTTTTATTATTTTTTATATGTCTAGGAATATGTGCAAGAGTTAAATTGAGCTTTAAATTTACGGTGTAGAGCATACGATGTACAAAACAGATGTAGGAATAACATTGCTGTTTACTTTATGCTCCTAAAATGTGAACCCTAAAACTTGTTTGGGGAGACATTTAACACAATCCCCTAAAATGCAAATTTGATTCCTAATTGTTTTTTAATCATTTTTTGTGTCAACATTAGCATGAAAAGAAGAGGCGTAAATGGTGCCATTTGGAGCCTTAAAATGTGGGCCTCGAATTATGCTAAGCTAACGGCGCCGATTAGTGTATTTGAAAGATACTAAAAGGAAGTTAAGTTGTAATTAGCATAATCACGTTTATGGTTTCTTTGTTGCTTTTTTTTTCCTATGATTTTAATTTCAAATGTTTGTGACTTTTTCTTTGTGTATCCCAAATTCTATATTCCTTTTTCTATCATTTGGAGAAGTAACACTTTGAAACTTTCTTTTTCGCGCCATTTAAAATTATCTATTTCTTTTTTTTTTGTTAATTTATTTAGGTGAATTCTGATGAAGGTTTTCTTTTAAAAATATATATGAAAAGTATTATGTTTCATGTGGAAAAAGAAATATGTGTGAAGAAGGTACAAATTCTCTTGATGTCGTGAGAGGTTTTGATACGTTGAAGTGATGAAAATTTGTAAGTTTAGTACTTTAATGTTCAAGTCAATGAAGTTTTAGACATATAGTTTAAAAGTTAGAATGAGATAATATTTGTAATCAACGTGTGGCGATGTTTATATATGTCATTTTGCTAAAAGTGTATTTGTTTAATCTTACGTTTGACTTAAGGAGTCTTCTGATCATATCCAATGACAGGGGATGTTTGGGTATAAAGTATCTCGTGTCTCGAGAAAGCTCCACAAGTCCATCTGTTCTACTTGATGAAGTTATGGATGAGGCCTTCATAATTGGGCTTGTCGTTCTGGGTCTTTGGTCAACCAGAAACAGTTGCCCCACAAGTCATTATTGTTACTTGATAAAGCAATGATTTAGGTTGTCGTGTTGTCTTTTATTCGCGTCTTATACTCCCCGAGAGTGCCATTGCTTAACAGAGGTGGACGTGTAAAAACCTAATGACTGGGAGTAGGTAGCTAGCCATGGGAACATGTGCGTCTTCTGACATCTTGTTTGGTCTTTCCTCTTCATACATATTATCTTTACTAATCTTGAGGCCTTGTAAATCCTTGATGTCTTCCTCAAATATAACATTCTTCATAATAACTTCTTTCCCTTTGTTGGTGACATTTCCTTTGAATATGTACATGTCTATATTCCTTCTTTAATCATAATTAACCAATTTTCTGAATATCTTGATTCTTTCCTTTGCTCTATTTTTTAGGAGTGACATAAACTCCATTTCTTTAGACTGGTGCTAGGTACCTTCATCATTACAATATCATTCTTTACTTGATGAGACTTTATGAAATGTATGAGCTAATGAGCCAATTGACTTAGCCTTGTGTTACATCTTCTTCTTGACAAGGGCTTTCTTGCATCTTCTGATCTTTGGGAGTTCATAACAACAAGGCCTTGTATGTCCATATTTACCACAATGGTGACATATCAAAGGTTGTTTCTTATTGCAACTGTGATAAGGTAACACATGTTAAGCACGATATTAAGACATGTGATCCAACATCATAACCTTAGTATTCTTTTCAGGCATAACACCTTTCTTTGAGGAAATCTTCATCTCTTTCATGCTCGTCCCAAGATTTATTCTCTTCATATCACTAGATATCTCTCCAAACTTCACCGTTCCATCAAGTGAATTTGAGCTATTTTTAAAATTGCTTTCCAACTACATCAAACTATCTATTTTAGAGTTTAGTGATGCAACCCCCTTTTCTATAGTTATGATGGTTAATGCAAGCTCCTTTGGTTCCTTCTGAAGTCCACAAATAGTTTTCTTCTGGATGTCTATTCTTAAGTATGCTTATTTCCATTTGGGATGCAAGCTCCAATGGGAAGTTTCAAACTCTTCTTCAGATAGGTCTTCAATAGTGGATACGCTTGCAGATCCACATCTTACAGAATATGACATCACATTATTGGCAAATATCCCCTCACCTTCACTATCGGAATCAGACTAAGTGATGGCTAAACCCTTTTTGTGTCTCTTTATAAAGGTAGGAAATTATGCTTTAAAGTGTCCATAGCCTTCATATTCATAGAACTGAGTACCCCTGCCATCATCTGGTTTGTCTTTACTACTGCATTTGTTCAGAGTATTGATGTTGGACCTCTTGTCTTAGACATTTGTCCCCTACTTTCTGTCCAGGTACTTCAAGGAATTGTTGAAATTTTCCCCAAGAATAGCAATAACATCGGACATGCTCTCCTCTTTATCATCATGATTTCTCTCCTCTTGAGTGTTGGAAAAAAAGGCTATACACTTGTTCTTCTTTTCAACCCTGTCATTAGTGGATACTCGATGGTTTGTAAGGAACCAATGATTTTATCAACCTTGATGTTGCTCAACTCCTAAGCTTCCTCGATAGCAGTCACTTTCATATCAAACCTCTTAGGCAATGATCTAAGATTTTTTTGAAAAGCTTTTCTTCAGACATCTTTTCTCCTAAGGCAAAGGAACTGTTGGCAATATCATGCAATCTGATGTGAAATTCACTAATAGATCATCTTCATTTATCCTCAAGTTCTCAAACTTGGTGGTAAGTAGTTGAGCCTTGACATACGAACTCTAGATGTGCCTTCATGTATAGTTTTGAGAATCTTTCATGCTTCTTTATCTTTTGAACATGTGTTGATCTATCTGAACATGTTCTTGTCCACAGCATTGAAAGTAGAACTCAAAGCCTTAAAATTTCCAAAAGCTTCATTATTTTCAGCATCAGTCCAATCCTTCTAAATTATGTAGACTCATACAATCAACTTGCAAACATATTCACTAAACCACTTCCTAAGGAAAAAATTTTCTTTATAAGAACATAACTTGGAATTTTAAATGAATCATGCATAAACAATTACATGTGAATCTATGTGCTTTTTACCTTTTTTGATTATGACAAAGGTGGAGAAGTATACTTTCAAAGGGCATATCTTATATCTAACTCAGGAGGAGCTTAAACCACTCAAAAAATTAATCTCTTTATTATTTTATACCACACTCCCCGTGAGATGCGCTGTCATCATCAAAAAGGGGGAGAATGTGGAGCTATGTACTTGTAGGCTTGTAGGTAATAGTCATGCTTTGATATTTTGATGACAACAACACATCAACAAATATGAATTACGCAAAAATAACTAATGTGAAGAACTTAAAGTCAACTATCAAATGAAAGCTACCAGGTCTTGTCAGTTTGTCTAAGTGAACTGAGTATGGTAAAAAAATAATTTATTAGCTTAAAAGTACCAAGGCAACTCACACACACATACACACACACTAATTTTTTTTCCTAAAAAAAACATGTGAAAAATAACTTGGAAGTTGAGCCAAATTACTTAGGAGCTTTAGAAATGACTAAAATGAAACTTTTGTCTAAATCAATTGATTAGCCTAATAGATTAATATAAATCAGACTTACGCCCCAAGACATTTATAAAGCACCCAAACGATTGGCAACAGACAAAGATCACAAACTTCCATTTTGAGAATCATAACGTTCGTAGTCATTCAATTTAATTGATTAAATAGTTAATGAGGCCCATGGATTATTTCCATTTTTGGTGGCTCCAACTACTATATAAAGGGCGGCCTCCCTCAATTGAAATTACACCACTTTCCAACGATTTCAGTTTTGTTTGGAATTTATCTCTCTAAGCTTTCTCCTTCTTTCTCTAGAAATTTTCTGTCTTTACTTTTGGTTGCCTTTGTGCTTTGGAGTAAAATATTATTTGTGGGGAGAAATTTTGTAAGGGTTATGTTGATCTTGATTAGTCTTAAGGGTACAATAATTTTGAGAAATTGATTTTTATTTTGTTGAGATCAGTTGTAGATCTTGGTTGTTGGTTTGAGAAGCTAAGTCGGTGAAAACACTTTGATATAGAAAGAAACTCGTTAATAGGTTGAGAACAAGATTGTTGGAATTCAAAAGTTAGGTTGTATTAAATCTTGTGGGCATAACCGATAAAAGCTCACAAGACAATATTAAAAAATCTCAAGAAAACTCTTTGGGATAGGACTAAGCCAACATTTGGCAAAACCTGGATAAATATCTGGTGCAATCTTTCTAGCCTTATCCTAATATTCAGCAATATATTTTATCCATTTTATTTCTGCTACGCTTTATCACTAAAAAAACATTACTAACACGGTCTTAATTGAGAAAAGGAAAATATTCACACGTTTTTCAAAAACCACAATTCACTCCCCTCTTTTGCTTGAGATCACTTGTCAAACACTAAAATGATAACTGATGAATTCTCGGCAAGTGTACCGATAATGTCAAAATAATAAAAATATCAATATATAGGGGTTGCTATTTAACAAGACAAATATTGTGCAAAGTTACTTAAATACTAAATGGGGTTTTTGAGTTTTAATGTGAAAAATAATAAAGGTTGTTCTGACAATTATACGAAAGCGGTCAGGTTTTGTTATAGAATTCCTAATTATCTACTGTTGATGTTTGATGCATTGCATAATTGATATTAGTGTTTTTATTCCACAGCAGATTAACAAGACCCCTATACCCAATCCCTTCGTGTATAGCTCACTAATCTATATTCGAAGCTTACTATCCCTAGTCCACCAATGTAAGCAAGATTAGGTAATGTAATAGAACATTAATCCATAAGCCACTACTCGAGGTCTCCTTTTCCTATTAAATTGATATTAAATTGACATAAGCACAACAATTGCCCTAGGTTCAATGCATAGACTAATGACCAGTATTCACTATGCGCCCAAAATCTAATTAAAAGAGTATCTCACATAAAAAGCATTAAGAATAAGGTGCAATTGAATAAAATAATAACTTCAATAAATTATGCAATATAAAATTAAACATGTGTTCCAACATTATTGAAAAAGGTTCATTAAAACAAAATCTAATCTATAAGAAATTAGCTACCCATAATTTAAATTACAATACCAATAAATTATATAAGATTGCATAAAAGATCTTTTGAAGAACTAGTCTCTAATGTCTCCAAATATGCCTTCCAGTGTTGTTTACTTTTTATTTATGTAATTTTTCACTAATATTAATAAATAAAAGGATCTATACTTTCTTATTATGAGTTTTAACACCTTTTATATATATATATATATATATATATATATATATATATATATATATATATATATATATATATATATATATATAAAACCTTTGATATGTTTTACTTTAAAGAAATAATTTGAAAAAATAATTATTTATTTATTTTCATTTAAATTTAATTAATATACACAATTAATATAAATATTTGTTATACTGATAATTCATATTTGTAATTTATACTTGGTGACATGGAAATCACGTCGCAATTTCACACATATCAATAAGCTTTTCATTTACTCCTACGCAAATTTAGTGACGTGATTTTCATGTCACCAAGTAGTGACATGTAAATCACGTCACTAATGAAGATGTTTTTTCTGACCAAACGCTGTTACGTCTGCTCTGACTGGAAGTGTATGAATCTCTGGTCCAAATGTCGCGACGTGATTTTAACGTCACTAAATAGTGAAGTGAAAATCACGTCACTAAAAATTGTCATCTTGCCTCCTGCGACGTAATTCATCACGTCGCAAATATTTGTTTGTGAAGTGTTTTTTCTATTTGTGGCGTGATTTTCACGTCTTTACTGAGCATTTTTTGTAGTGAATTTAATACATAACAATTAAAATATTTTTATTATTGTAATTAACTTTTTTTCTTGTTTTAGAGATTATTTTATATTACTTTTCTCCTTAATTCAGTTATGTATAATTTTAATGATTTCTTATTTGACAAGGCTATATATAATGTGTAATAACTTGTTGCTTGCCAAATACATATATGGTTGCTTGCGTGGAACGTGGATTCTTGCATGGATAATGAAGAGAATTAATGATGCCTTTGGAACTAACAAAAATATAGAGTTGAATATATATGCAAGATCTTATCATATCTATTGTCAAGAGTCATGGATCTTGCATCTTGGCAAAAGGTTATGAACAGAAGAAGCATAAAGAAAGGCTTTCTGGGTTGCTTTCTTTGGTGTTCTACGTTATGTTTAATCTTCTCTTTATTGATCTTTAGTGTTAGCTTAGATTTCCACTATTCTGATTCTCTCTTTGTTTCTAAATAATTGTGTTTAGTTTATGGCGTGCAATTTTCTTTTAATAAAAATCATATAAGAATAATATTTATATACTGGCATTGCAAAATTTTTTTACACATTCAATCAATAGCGAATCAACAATCTTTTATATCGTTAAACTTTTTTAAAAATAGAAATGGAGTATAATTTAATATATGGTTGTGATTAGTTGACAATATAAAATTATTTTTCACTGTCAGTGCTTCACATGTTTTCACAAATTCAGAGTCGTCTCAAACTTTATTGAGACTCTGTGTAAGATGTTGAAATTAAATTTATTTTAGTCATGATTTTTTTTAAGAAGACCTATTTAACTCTAAAAGATGTGTATGGGGCCCTCTTTGTCTTAATTAATCATAGAAATTCGTGAAGTCATGTGCCGTAGATCGTCTTCTACACCCTCAAAAACGGCTCAATTGAAATTATATGTTATTGTGAGACACTATAATTTAATTTATAATTTATGTCATATTAAAACCCCTTTACTAAAATCTTATTTATATTTATAGACAGAAATGTAGTGGAGTTATAAATTAATAATATTTTATTAAAAATTAATTACATCTTGAATTTTTTTATATATTTAGAATTTACACTAATTCTTAATAAGTTTATTTGTGAACTCTATATACATAGAAACACGTTGTTTTGTATTAAGAGTCATTTTATATCATCTTTAAAAAATAATGCCAAAATACTCCTCCAGCATTAACAGTAAGATGGGAATAAGTCATACCGACCTACAGGAGCCTATGGTCTAACCTATATAAAGTCATATTAGACCAGACTTATTTAACAAAAAGGTCAGGCTTAGGTTTTTTTTAAAATCTATTTAATAAAAAAGGTCAGACTTAGTCTATTAAAAAAACTATTAAAAATATGCTAAATTGATCAGCCTATATTTACATGTTTATTAGAAAAAAGACTAAATAGACAAACCTATATATACACATATATTAGAACAAAGGCTAAATAGGTTGGCCTATATATGAATAAATATGATGACTTATAAGTTTTCTTTAAATAATATAGATTAAAGATTTTTAAATAGGCTTTCAGGTCATACTCTTAAAAAGGTCATGTCAGGCCAAAAAAGAGAGTCTATTATAGTCCACAGACCAGACTCGTCAAGCCTTTCAAATTTATCATAGACCAAATTCAGACTTTATAAAACCTAGTTTAACCTAGCTTATTTCCACAACTAATTAGCAGCTAGTGAACTTAATACCGTTTGTATTTAATTGTGATAATACACACATATGCATGTTTTTACTTTTGTTGGTAACTTAGATATACCATGTTACCTTGGATGTGCACAAACCTTGTTTGCATGGGAAGTTGAAAATATATTTGTGTTTATATGGCTTAGCTATTCATAGTCACTTGTATTGTTTGTAATGTTACAACCCAATGGACTTAAAGTACATTATGTTATTTTATAGATTTTAATCAAAATTAATTAATTCCTAAAATATTTAATTTAGAAGTATTAATTTAGTTAAAAACATTATTAAATATTAAATTAATTAATTAATTAAAAAATATCTTAATCATTATTTTCAACTAATTAAAAATAATTTTTAATCTTTGGGGACCACAAAAATCCAAAAACCATCAAATTTAAAATTGCAGGTTTTGTAACAGGGACTACCATGCAATTAAGTCATTATTTTATAACAAAACAAGAAGGATTTTTGTTGAATAAGAGGACAAAAAAAAGGTTTGCCAAAACAAGATGAAAATTAACCAAATAAACTTGAAAGAGAAGGAAGGCGACCGGAAGAAACTAGAACGACATTGTCGAGAGGAACAATAGTGACAACCAACGAGATCAACCTGTAACACCCCATTTCTATCTGGCAATTATAATGCGGAAAATATCAGAGTATTTAAAAATTTCTCGACAAACAAATGAGGCGTCACATATTCATTTAACAATAAATCACATCATTGCATTTAGCGGATACATAGCACTTTCTTTGATCAATAAAATAAATACTCAGCATATAATACTCTTCAAAACAAGGTAACTTCTTTTATTAGAATATAGAGGAATCATAGTACTCAATCTTTGAATCAAATAACATCTTATTCAGCTAAGATAAAACAATAAACAACAACAATCATAACATCATAAATCATCCCCCCGAGTGCTACGTATCAGAGCGACAACCGACTCGGTTATAGACAACTAAATCTTCATACTCGAACACCTGCATGTTACCAATATAAAGGCAACGGCGAACAAGAGAAAAGGGTGAGATATCAAATCATATAAGTGAGCGCATGATAAATTGTATATTAGGATTCAGGCGTATATAGTCATCACATCGTAAGTATTAATATTGCTATACACTTCATGCTTTCACTAATTCACAAATCTCACATACTTTACATCTCATAACAAGTCACCACAAATCATATTCACATCAATTACATATAAATGTCATTCCTTTAATTTGCAAGCTAATTCACGATACATAACATATATGTCACACAATTATAGTCCCCAAAACATCACCGTATATAAGTCATACATCTAGTCACAAAACATCACATATAAGTCACACCAGGCATATTCACTTAATCGCATTCACAAATATTGATATCATCATACTATTCATAAAATCATCAATTCATATATTCACATACTTCCATCATTTAACAAGTCACGAAATACAATCACGATATAGTCACGAAATATCACAAACTACAAATCACATAAGACACATGGGACATGACTCATGTATATGCATGTGGTACCAATCGGAGCTTCAGCCCCCGTCACCAATTGCCATTTGGCCCGTCATGTTTGCCATAGTTTTCAGGCCGTCACAGAGTATGCATATGGAATGTGACTCGACAAACAAGACAACACAACATACTCATCAAAATCACATATCGTCACGAGGCATAAACCTATATCACAATCACATTACCATTTATTCGAGGTAATTCACGTCACCATAATATTTCACCTTCATTTAGTCACAAAATCATCATCACAAATATATATAATATCACGTATTACAATTCATCACAAACATCGTCATGTTTCGACACATCGGTACAATTACTCCATTTCACGAATTAACGAAATCATCACAACAAATCGACACATTAAGCTAATTCAAGGATAGTCTTATAATCCTATATAAATTAGTCTTTGGTTTAATCACTAATCTATTACAACTAACCGGGATTATTCACATAGTATCAATTAGTTTATCAGATATATTTCGCGTCGCTACCGGTTATCTAATCTTCGATTAAATCATTAATATTCACGACTTTACCAAACCTCGAGTCATATTACCAAGTCCCTAAAACATAACTTAAACCGGTTAATTCGGGCACAATTCTATTCTTTACCGGTTATCCAATTTATTCGGTTAAATACTCAAGATATCGTAATTTACCGATAAACCGAATAGTTAATCTAAGTTCAAGTTTATTCCAATTAAATAGGCTTACTAAAAATTAATTGAACTATTAATTTAATCGACCGATTAATATCACAATTTCGACAAAAGAACATCACCACGTTAATGTACTAATTAAACTTAACTACCACGTAAATTTTCATCAAATTCCGGACAACTAATTATACCGCTTAATTCAACTATTTCGATCAAACGGGACTGTTTAATATTATATAATTTCTAGTGACTAAACTTATATACCTTATAATTTCTACTGACTAAACTTATATAATTCCAAAACGTCATTCTTTGATAAAATATTGATTAACTTAATAGTATTAATTAGTACTATTTCATGGATGCTGTCAAACAAAACAAGGTTTATTTCTCTAGATCCAGCATTAACCTCCCCTTTTGATTTGACTCTTTAATGAACATAAGTTGATCGAGAAAGGAACATGCAGCTAACAAGATGTGAATATAGCTGAAAGTAAGGAATCAAGTAATCACAATAATTGAAATTTTGGATTCTTTTTCCTAAATTAATAAATTAATCGCCCTTCACGTTTTCTTTTAAATGTTTTGTCCAAATTAAAAACAAAGAAACAACGCCGCTCGTCCGTCAATGCGCAAGCACGCCGCCGGTCCGTCACTGCCGTCCGCTAGGCATTAATAGACTCTCACCACATACAACACCAACAACACATTTTCTTGTACTAGTATATCTCAATACTTGCGTTTAACATAACATCAACAAACAACAACATCAGCAATTAAAGAAAGCACTAATTCAACTACATGTTATTTATGGTGGTTATCTATTTTCCAACAACAATTAACACAACAATTGCAATAAATCTACACACCTAATCTTCAACATGCAAGATTTCAAAAATAACCTCATTATAGGAAGAGAACCGCACCTTTACCTTATCAATGGAAACAACTCAATGGGTCTCCAATTGCATCTTCAATTTGGCACCATGGATGAAAACTCTAAGTTTGTTCTTCTCCTCCAAAAACTTGTCTCTTTCTCTTCTATTTTTCTTTCTTCATTATGACAACTCTTATCTTTCTAAATCTGGGTCTGTTTGGTTCAACTGAGGGGAGGGGAGGGGAGGAGGGGAGGGGGAGAGGGAATTTAATAGAGGGGAGGGGAATGGAGGGGAAGAGAGGGGAGGGAATTTAACTAAATATATGTTTGGTTCAAAGAAGGGGAGGGGAGAGAAGGGGAGGGTTTTTTACCAACATGTATGTTTGGTTCACAAGCGGAGGGGAGAGATGTTAAAATTAAATTACCTTTTTATACTTATAAATATTGTTATTTATTCTTCGTAAAAAATTATTCTAAAAACTTGTCCGTTCATAAATCATACTATAACAGTAAACAACATCACACATTAGTTGAACTATAGATCTTTAACGCAAATCAAACAATTATCTGATCTTGATGATTCATCTAACCCAATAAAACAATTTTTATAATTAAAAATAATATTAGAATGTTAAAAAAATTGGACAAATAATATTAAACTTAAAATCTTTATTTATAACATAAACATAATACATTTGCAAATTGTTATTATTATTAATAGTATAATAAAAAAAATCTTATTACTATCATATATTATAAATAAGAACTGATATAAGGATGTTATTATTATTAAAAAAACAACATAATATCAAAAAAGAAAATTCAACAAAAGAAAAAAGAAAAAAGAAAAAATTCAGAGCAACAAGGCACAAATAGCAACCGCAATGAAACGTGAAATAACATATAAAAATCTAGTTTTTAATAATTCAATAAGAACAATCTTTGAATTAAAAAAATAATTGAGAATAAAATAGGGAAAATAATAAAATTTTGATGAATGAATCTTCCCTCCCCTCCAAATCCCCCCAATTTGGAGGGGAGCAAAAAGTGAGTCTAAGAGGGAATTTGCTCCCCTCCCCTCCCCTCATAAAAAATGAACCAAACACATTTATTTATAAATATCCCCTCCCCTCCCCTCCATCTACTTCCAACCAAACAGACCCTAAAACCCTAATATAAAACTAATTGGGCTTGGAGTTTAAACTTTCTCTTTATTTAATATCCTCCAAAATCAATTTAGGCCCAATAAAATATATAACTCAAATAATCAATTATATCACCTTTAATTAATATTCCAACAATATAATAAATTCCGACTTGTAAATAATATTATTCTTAATATTATTCTTCGACCGTCCGACTAAAATCTGACTTTTAACTTAATAAATTCAAATACGCTTCTTAAAATAACACTGACAATCCAAATTCGATCAAAATATCATATTTTCGATTTAATCTTAATTGCTCAGAAAATTCCCAAAATTTCAAATATTATTCCAATAATATTTCTAATACCGAAAATATCAAAACTCTTGATTAAATATTGATCCGCTATTCCGAACTAATACCGACTAAATCGTCTCAAAATACAAAAACTTTTTGTGACTTTAAATTTCTATTTTCTATATTGGAGTTTGGTTGCTAGCTGCGCATTTTTCTTAAAGAAATAAAATTTTGTGACAAATGCGGAAACTGAGGAATGCTTTGCTAAAATGAAGCTGAAGCTTGTTGTTGGAGAACAAGAATTAGTTATATTCCAATTACCTGGGGAAATCCAAGAAGATTATTATGACAGAGAGGTTACCAAGACTCAAACAATTATACTTTTATTTATAGTATTTTAACTTTATTACTTAGTGAATAAGCTACCATGCCCTCGAATACAATGGAATTGAAAAAGCTAAAATATTTTATTAATTCAAAATTAAAAAGAAAATTGAGAGCTACGCGGATACAATAAAATTAATTGAAATAGATTGTCCAGGTAAAATTATTTTGCACTATCTTCTGATTAGCTAATTAGAATGAATTATTGACACCTAAATATGAAATTAAAAATTTTAATAATACTTCTTTTATGTGTCTTTCTTTTCATTAGTCAAAATAATTCATTTTATTTACATGATAATGTAAAATGATTTGTCTCTTTTTCATGAGTCAAAATAATTCATATTATTTATATGATAACGTACAATGTTTTTTATATTTTAATTAATCTCTTAAACAATATATTATATTTTTCATATAAAGAATTTTTTTAAATGAAAATCTTAAACTATCTTTATTTTCAAATTATTTCTCAACTTATAAGAAAAAAAGTTTGAAGTATGGTGCCGCCTAATGTAATTGCGGATTTAGTGATGTGATTATTTTTATTATTTTAAATTGCTTATATATTATAATTATTAATAATTTAATTACTTAATTAATAATTAAATATTAAAAGATAGAAAAATTAAGATTTCTTTGAAAATATTTAATTAATCATATTAACTTTTATATTTGTTGTTTTAATATAAACTATTAAATACAAATTAAATATCTTACAAAATAATTTTCTTAATATTTAATTAAAGTTACAATAATATACATAAATTAGAAGATAAAAATAACAATACTACAAATAAATATAAATGTGTACACATTATAAATACATATTTAGATAAAAATAGCAATACTATAAATTAGATAAAAATAACAATACTGTAAATAAATTGACCAGAATGTAAATAAATAAATATATGAAAATGACACATTAAAATTTAGAAAGTAAAATTTTTTTATTCTTAGCTTAAATACACTTTTTGTCCTCGTGTTTTGATTAAGTCACGAAAATGGTCCTGTCTTTTTCAAATCCACGAATTTGATCCTTACCTCCACTTACGCCCTCCTGAAATACATATTCTATGGTTGAATCTAAGACAAGAGATTCTTGGAAGTGGTTTATTGACCTACTGTTGGTAGATCTTAACCCAATTATGCCTAGAGAATATGCATTTCTGGAGGGCGTAAGTGGAGGTAAGGACCAAATTTGTGAATTTGGAAAAAGTATGACTATTTTCGTGACTTGATCAAAATACGAGGACTAAAAGTGTATTTAAGCCTTTATTCTTTTGTAATCTCTCATCCATAACAAAGATATTATAAACAAAGAAAAGAGAACGCAGGAGAATTAGAAAAAAAAAATATGAGTATGAAGAATGAGAGATGGATGTAGTGTGTAAAAATAAAAAGTGGAAGTTGGCATTTAGAGGGTCGAAAGAAGATAGGATGATAATGTGATAATTGAATGAAGAAGGTATGATATTAATGAGATTGTTGAATGAGAAAAATATGATAATAATGTAATAACAATGTGATATTAATAAAGTGAAGTGGTTGAATGAAGAAAATGCAATAACAATGTGTGATTTCTTGAAAAAGATGTGATAACGATGTCCGATTGAATAAAAGCCAGATCACATGCTACTTCGTTAACCAAATTAAAAGTGTAGATTGCATGTGTATTAATATAATGTGTATTATTTTTTCTATTGTCAGAGTGGATAACACTAATAATTGATTATAATTGATGGAACGGAATGTACGGTGACTAGGGCTCAAACCTTGACTGCCATATAAGTTGTCCCCACAATTGAACCATTAGAGTAGACTATAACATTGAGAACACTAATATACGGAATTTGTGTTTTATAGTTATTCATCACACTACATGTCTAATGTATTTAAAATCATTCCATGTGATAGAATTTTAGTTAGAAATATCAATGTCACCAAGAACATATTTTATCATTCTTGTACACTACATTGGAAGTACTCGTAAGCAAATATGTTGCTATTTATTTTCAAAATACTAAAAGCATATCATTCATCATCTATCTAATATTCAATTTTCTTCAGTAGAATCATAGTGTAGAAAAAAGTTGCAATTGGGAAACAATTAGGCAATATCACAAAATAAATATTTATAAAAATTCAGTATGCATGATCTGGAATACTCTTAAGAGTGAAAACTCTCTAACCTACATAACACTTAATCCTTTCCCAAAAGATCAAATAACATAAGTAATACTCTTAATAGTGAAAACTCTCTAAATGCATGTACATGACGTCTAACCCACTCAAAACTATATCTAAGTGCATGTATATAATACGATTTTTCTATTAAAATAATAATAAATATAGAAAAATGGTGACTTATCACAATCCACACTTAACTTGTTGCTTGTCCTCAAGCAACCTTTAAGAGACAACAACTTATTATGCCAACTTAAATAAAGCTAAAAGTTAAAAGTATGATACCTCCGTCTGTCTGGGATCCTTTGTGATTTTAGCTTACTATGATCTTAAGCTTTGCCTGTTATGTCGACTAATCTTCGACATTTTTACTTGATGATACTGCTTCAATTATCATCTAATCGTACATTCTCACCAAATATCTCAAGTGTTTATTCGCTCAAAATTTTCAGTATACAAATTTATACCATAAACTTGAAAATATGCTAAACAGATAACATTATGCATGATACACATACAGGGCCGGCCCAAACAGTTTGGAGGCCCTGTTCTAATAGTTAAAAATTAATTTTTTAATTTAAATAATTGATAAAGCATTTCTTTCATTTTTTTCTTTTCTTCCACTTTCGTTTCCTTCTGGGCATGTAAAAACAGAGAGGAAAAAGCTAATCATAAAAGCAATTATATATGAACCTTTAAATTGTTTGCTATCCATAAAAAAATTTACTGAATAAAAAAACTCAAAAAGTGAAACTCATTATATTATTTTATAATATCATCACCTAGTTGTACTCCAATGAAAGTGCAATACATCACAAAATATTAAAAGCATGAGTAACAAACATACATAAAATAAAAACAAGTGTAAAATTATAATTATTTTTGTTATTCACAATTCTTTTAAAGCAAATTGTAGGCCAATTTAATACAGATTCAAAGCAGAAGACCAACAACTCCTTCTATCTATCTACCTATGTTTTCTCAACATTTCACACTATTAATAAAAAATAAAGTAATAGAAAAGGAATTAAAAATATATAGGCAAGTGATGGAACATTATATTGTGAGTCTTTATTCTCTTCAGTCATACAATGATTCAAATTTATAACATTTGCCTTCACAGGATCATTAATGGCTTCATGTTTTAATACATCATCTTTAATCATTTGTGTAACTTTTCTTATGCTGTCAATTTATCACAATCACTAAATGAAACTACAATTTAGCAAGCTGAATTTAGTATAAATGATCACAAATACATCCATATAACTTCTTTGTAACCTTGTTGATGATAGTTTGTGTAACTTTATTATGTAGAATGCTTGAAATCAAACTATGAAAACTTTATTAGGTCTAAGAGGTGTCCCTTTAGATAAATTTACAAATACATGTCCAACTATGCTCAAAGTTGTTCCTCTCTATCATACCATAGTATGATGCAAGAATTCTTGCACTTCCTAAACACTAAGTTCCTGCCATAAGAAAAAGTAAAGAAGCAGGAGAGGCAAAAGTGTTGAAGTTAGAGAGATAGGGGCAATGAACATTCTTCTTAAAAGCTTTAAGTCCCACATTGAATACTTAGTATATATTAAAAGAAAAGTAAGTTATAAATAAGACATCTCACAGTCTAAGTGTTTCTAAAATAGATTTAACAATATGTGGGGCCTCTACTATTAATTATGCCCTGCAAATTAATTGAAGTATGTTTTATTGATATTGTATTCCTTAGGTAAAAAGTTTCATAAGGGGCCCTTTAGATTTTGAGGCCCTGTGCTAAGGCTCTTGCTGCACTTGCACAGGGTTGGCCCTGTACACATACTTTTTGAGGTCTTTTATGGTTATAATGGGGGTTAAGGCTCGGGTAAGATATGTTTGGAAAATGATCTAATATTCGGGTAAGATATGTTTGGAAAATGATCTAATATTCAGAGTCAATAAGATCATTCTCATCATTGTGTCTAAATTAAGGGACTACTGTTGAGGTATTTTTTTCATTGAGTTTTTTTAAGTGTCATGGAGTGTTCAACTTTTGAATTTTCATTTTAATTTCTAGTTGATTTCTGAGTCCTACCTGTGAGTACTCTAATGACTTCTTTTTCATTTTTCTTTTCTCTTTATATTTATTTCTAATTAGTTGAATTTTTAAATTTTCTTTTAAATTATCATATTCACTCGTATTCGTTCATATTCCTCAGTTTCTACAAAGATACCACAAACTTAAAAGTTGTTATTCCAGCAATAACGCTAAACTTAGAATAAACACATATCCATGAACTCAACTTACTAACTCTGAACAGGGTATAGAGTGCTTGGGCCGAGGGTTATGATGTTAAGATGATAACAATAAAATGGATATAACAAGCTCAAAATGGATTAACAAGGATAAATATGATTAAATGGGATGGCTAAAAGGCTCAGGGAAAAAATAAAAAAATGTGTCTTAGTGTATGTAAACAATGCAAATGAAATCAAATAATAATATAGCAAGTTATGAATAATAAATACATATTATAATGCTCTCTCATGATGAAATAATGTGTTTGGCTTTATCTGTCCTTGCTAGGTTTGTTAGAGATGACAACCTACACAATAAACCTTGTTTGATGTGGCATTTCAATAAATTACAATACACCTTCTCATCCTTCAGTATATCTCAATTAAACCACATTAGAACATTTAGATGACTAGATGTATATAAAAATTATTTTACGAATTGACATGCACGAGGACTAAAATAGTTATGGTGGTTGATTATTAGATAGCCAATATTTTCCTACTAATTATTAGATAACCAGATGAAAGGAAACAAAATATAAAATAAACCAATAAAAACAAAACTCAGAACTTAATTTTAAATTTAAAACTATGAAATAAATAATAAAATACGAGTAACTCCCTTGGATTTCCTTCCAATAAGCACTCGTTTAACGTTATTAGCTGGACACCTCATCATCCATGTTAGGGTGGATACTTCATCTTCCAAATCTTGATGTTTTTCTTTTTCGAGACAAATTAATCATCTTTTCCAAATATAGAGTCCACTTTGTGCAACAAGTTATTTTATATTTCCATAACCTAAATTCGATGTTGCTTTTTATTTTCTCTTTGCTTTCGGAATGAGTTTTTGAGTTTTTCTACTTGGAGGTGCTAGTGGAGATGACATTATTTGAGATTTTATTCTTGAGACTTTTTTGGTGGTAGTTTTTGAATTTGGCTTTCCATGCATGTTTTGATCATGCCTGCTTGATAGAAATTTTCTTTTTCTTTTTCTTCCTTCCTGTTTTAAAGCACATTCAAGGTTATTTCATCATCATAAACTTTTAAAGTGAGTCTGCCTTTTTCTAAATTGATATTGCATCGACCTATAAGCAAGAACGATTGACCAATAATAATATTATTTTCATCTTCAGGCATGTCCATGATCATAAAATCAACTATAAAGCTAAATTTCTCTATTATAACCATCACGTCTCCCGCTACACCATATGGATGCTTTAAGGAGGGATATACAAATTTTAAATCCATCCTTGAATCTTTGACTTTACAATATCAAGCTTTTGATAGATTGACAACGGCATCAGGATCACACTAGCTCCCGAATCAATCAAAGCCTTCTTAAGAGTTCTGTCTTTTATAGTGCATGGGATTGTGACAAATCCTGGATCTTTCCATTTGATGGAGATTCTCCTACCTTGTGATATTGCACTATAATTTTCAATAAAGGTTACTGGCTCATCTCTCATTGCTCTCCTTTTAGAGATTATATCTTTCATGAATTGTTGGTACATGGGATTTGCTCAAATGCTTCAAAGAAAGTCATATTGATCTCTAACTTTCTGAACATTTCAAGAAATTTCTCAAAAATTTCTTATTTAGATCCTTCTTCTTCGCCCTTTAAGGATAAGATATCATGATCACCAGGTGTGAAGAATGTGCCCTTCTTTTCAATTTCCAGATCACTAGCGATATTTCTCTGTTCTTCTATAATTTTAAGATTTTCTTCACACCTTTCACAGGTATCCTTGTAAGACACATTCAAAATTGATATTGCATTGACCTATAAGCAAAAATGGTTGACCAATAATAATAAGAGTCTTTTCATCTTCAGGCATGTCCATGATCATAAAATCAACTAAAAAGCTAAGTTTCTCTATTGTAACCACCACGTCTTCGGTTACACCATATGTATGCTTTATGGAGGGATATACAAATTTTAAATTCATCCTTGTATCTATGACTTTCCAATATCAACCTTTTGATAGATTGACAACGACATCAGGATCACACTAGCTCCTGGAGCAATCAAAACCTTTGATAAGTGTTAAAATGTACTTATTTTGTGTATGTAAATAGGGGCACTTATCGATACTTTTGTTAATACCGTTTGAATAATTCCCCGTTTTGTGTATAAATACGTATACTTTGTGAATAGTTGTATTTTCATATACTTTTATACCCTTTGATATTTTTTCCTTTGTTTTTATAGGTATTCATGCTTATTGGAGCCTTCAGGAATAAAGTGTCAAAGGCACGGCTTCGGTTTCAACGTTTTGGTGCAAGCCCGCTTAGCCACCGTCAAGCGGACTTCCATAGGCTCAAAATAAGGATGACCAAAATCATCATTTTGGTTTCCATTCATTCATTATTGGATAGAGAATTGAATAAGATTTCCAACGCTTCGAATCGGGCGCAATTCAGAGTTACGGTTCTCAATTTATGGCGAAAACAAGATTTCACTTTTGTTGTCATCCGCTAAGCGGATCAGAGCTCGCTGAGCGACCATGACATATAGAAGCTCGTTAAATAGGGGTAAAAATAACATTTTTAGGTTATGGTTTTGGGTTATTTGTTCCCAACTCCATCAACCTTCATTTTTTGGATAGATTAGCTTAGAAAACAACTTCGGAGGTTGCATTTGGATGATTGGGGTGGATTGAGCGTTGAACGGAGCTGACAAACCGGGAGATTTTCGGTTCATTTCTCTTCTTCTTTGTGTATTTCTCTTTGGTTGGGTTTTGTATATGATTTTACTTTGAACTCATGTATATTTGTTGATCACGGCGTTATATAAAACTTGCTTTACAAATCTATGTTGATTGTTGTCTTAGATTTTTGCTCTGTGCTCGGGATTTGGGTTGCTTTAGAGATAAACTTATTGAATCCTTATCTAGGATGATAATCTGTTTTTGTGAAATCTAGAGATAGATTTAGAGTTAGCATTCACTGTGGGTATCTGTACTTAATGCTTTTGTGTTTGAGCGACGCGCGAGAGTTTGAAGACGCGAGAATACATATGTTCTCGCGACTTCGCGTTAGAGATAACCTTAGTTGTGAGATGATCTCGTTTGTGCTCCAGAGATGGACGCTTATGTGAGAGATACGTGATGACATAGACGAGTATCGTAGGTTGAGTATAATTGGTCGACAAGTTTAAGTTTGTAAGAAGTAGATCATATGCAAAGCTTGAAAAGTCTTATCTTTCTGAAGAATGAATTCTTTTCTGTTCATATATTTTACTTTTTCGTTCTTATACTTTTGCTCATTCAAAACCGAGCTCGAAACGGTAGAAACTGTTGAATGGCATCTCTCCATCTCTGAGGACGATAAATCTTGGATCAATATTTCCAAATCTTTTGTTGCTTGCCGTTATGCCTGCTTCAACAAAATGGCGCCGTTGCCGGTGATGGTTGTGGATTGCATCACAATAGTTTCCGTGGTTTGGAGCTTTGTATATAACGTATATATTTTATAGTTTCACATGTATATATTTACTTGTACATGTTTACTTGTTTATGTTCACCATATAGTTACTTGTATATGTTTTCATACAACTATACTTTTGTTGGTGAATGTTTGTAAAACACGTTGAGATCGGACCAGTTCGTTATTCAAAATCTTTACTTTTCAACTTGTAAATCCAACATTCACCAATTTTCTCTTTTTGTATGATAATAATTGTATTTGTTCCATACTTGTGCATATGTGTTTGTTTATGTATATAGTTGTATACTTTCGTTTTTATGTTCGTTTAATTGTTGTATATATTTGTACTCGTAACGTTTGTTGAGTGTTTTGGTTAGGAAACTTTTTTTAGACTTGCGGGGTAAGACGTCGCCATGGCACAACTATTAGCACCCCAAATCTTTAGGTGAAGTGGAGGAAAATTGGAACAGTTGTTTATGTTCTGATTTTTCTGGTTTTTCTGTCATCCGCTAAGCGAGCCTAGCTCCGCTAAGCAATGACAGTAAAATTTTGTTTTCCTACTCTGCACCTGTGGGGTTCCTATTCCACTTGGTTCACTCATTTTTTCCACTTTCACCAAGGCTATTTAGTAGTAGATACTAGTTTTATTTTTCTAATTCTTTTATTGGTTGTTTGTACTCGAATTTTGTTCAGTAATTCGAAGATTTTTGAGGTGATTTTCCAAAGCTTGAGTGTTTCAACCTGCGGATGTATGGTACAATATTATTTTTGAAGTTGTATCATTCAAGGTACTCATTTATCGCTTTCTATAGCATAGCATGTTTAGGAAACTTTTCATTTGTACAATTACCATGCCATTCATTCTTTTGCATTACTTGCTTGTTGATTGAATCACTTTAGTTCCCAAACCATAAATGTGAGGAAGCTTTCCATTGTTCAAATATGCTGGAGGCCACAATCTTTGTTTTAACTGGATTTTATTATGCTTAATCTTTTGTTTATGTTGATTTTATGGAAGCATGAAAAGGATCAAGGCATTTTGTTTCATTTTGAGCACAATCACCATAACCAAATAGTCAATTCACCTTGTGAGTGTGTGATCATTTGTTAATCCTTTTGATCTTTTTGTCAATGTCCATGTTGTTTTTGCTAAATTCTTATCTTTGAATGTTTAGTTTTCATTTTTGCATGGATGATTGATTCTTTTTCTTGAACCCTCAACCATGTTTTTTTGTATGAATTTTTACCTTGCCTTAGAAATTAAGGAGTATTCACATGATGGTGTGGTTGAATTCAATTTGTTGAAGATAAATGGTTGCTACTTATTTGGTTGTTGCTATGAGGTTGAAAAGAAAAGAAAAAGAAAGAAAAAAATGTGAAAAAGTTTTGAAAAACAAAAAGAAAAGAGAAGCGAATAGTTGTGCTAATAAGTATTGTGATTGGTTTGAGAAACTTGTGTTAGAACAAGATTTGTTCTGATCAATATTCTTAGTTTTGATGATAACAATGTATATGAATTTTGTATGAGATAATGTGGTACTCTAATACTACGCAATTTCCATTTCAGGAATTACATAAAGAGTATGCACAAAATCAGCACAAGAAGCACTGACTTAGAAGGTTCAACATGCAACATCAGAACATGGTCTGGCAAGACATCAGAAGATGGTCAAGCAGAATCAGAACATGGTCTATGGAAGCATCAGAAGAACTTGAGATCAGAAGCAGAAGCACTGAAGTTCTCATGGTATCACGCTAAGAAGCACTTCAAGGTCAGAAGACAAGAAGATGCTCTGCACCAAGCTGTTTGACTCTGGTGATATTCAAACGTTGTTTACACAAACATCAGATCAGAAGCAAGTACAAGATGGCAGGCTACGCTGACTGACAAAAGGAACGTTGGAGGCTATTAAAGGCAACGTCAGTAGACACAGCAAAAGCAAAGCTCGAGGTAGTTGACAAAAGAGTGAAACATTAAATGCAATGATGTATTGATTACGCAAAGCATTAAATGCTCCCAACCGTCATCTTCTCAAACGCCTATATATTGAAGTTCTGATGAGAAGCTGAATACAACATGTCGCCCTCGGTTTTTGGCCATACCTCTCGCGGAGAGATACGCGAACTGACTCTTTTTTGTTTCTGCTTTTGTATTTGAAAATCAGATAGTCGTCACCGACCTTTTATTTTATCCAATTAAGGAAAGTTTTATAAAAGAAACAGAAAAAAGACCTTTAAGAGATTTTGGGTAAGGGGGTAGGTTATACAAAGGGAAGGTGTTAGCACCCTTTGTATCCATGGTTATCCATGGGCTCTTTAATTTGCTTAGCTCACTTGTTTTCAATTGCTTTGAAATGCTCGTATGTGGTTTCAAATACCTTTGTAAATTGACTTTGTAATGATCCTTGTGCGGATGTATACAAAGTGTTTTTATCTTTCAAAAGATGCTTTGGAAAAAAGAGCGTTAACTTCGTAATGATCCTTGTTTGGATATATACAAAGTATTGTCTTTTTTGAATGTTTTGTTTTGAAAAACAATGATGTTTGTTTTGATTTGAGCAAGCAAATTAGGAGGTCTACCCTAAGTTATAAAGTCTTTATCCTATTTCCTTTAAAAATCTATCCTTTCACCGGATATAAACAAAAGTTCGATTTTTGCGTTTGAAATAATAGAATTTGACTTTGATTTTGAAAAGAATGAGAAAGGGATTACCCTAAGAGGTGCAAATGTGATTGTGTTTGGATTCAGATATTTTATCTTTGAAGTTAGTGATCTAACGATTCAATTTTATCTTTGGCATACACGCAGTTTATATGTGTTGGAATTTAAAATGCGGAAATGTAAAATGCGGAAAGTAAATCTACGCTATTACATCGATTATGCAGGAAATGTAAACTACACTATTTACATGAATTTGACAACCTATACATTTATCTAGGAATTTAAATTGCAAAAATATAAAAGAAATGTTTTTGGATTTTTTATGATTGATTTTAATTATAATTAATGCATGATTAATTAAATTAAAATGAGAAAAAAGATGGAAATAAAATTTAAACCTAAAAATTAAGTTTAAAATAAGTTCAAAATGCTTGTTAATTAATTTTAAAACAAAACTAATTTTTTTGGAATTTTTGAAATTGATTTGAAATTGATTAAGTTAATTAATACATAATTATACAAATAATTACACAAATAATTAAAACTTAAAAGGAAAATTATTCTAAATATGTACAAAATTAGTTTATAATATATAAACAATATTTAATATAAAGAACGATTTGTTTTATGATTTTTGATTGGTTGAAAATAATTAAAAGATAAATATATGCATATTATCTACTTAATTATTCAAAATATTTAAATTATGAAAAAAAAATATATATATTTTTATATCAGAAGATAAAATATTATTTTAGAAGCCTAAAAATATTTTTCTTGTATATTTTGGATATTTAAAACTATTTTTAATTAATTTTGCATAGAAATTAAAATAGAAATCGAAAATATAAAAGATATGATCATGTGTGGTAATTAAATGAGGTTCATGACATGAGGCTCATTCTGATGCGTTGGATTCATTTTTAGTGGAGATCTATGGCCCAGATGCGTGGATACATGGTACACGTGATTAGAGGTGCCACATGTGAACATGCTGAATTCAAACATTCCAAGTGGGGTCCACGCTGGTTGACCAGCGAATGGGAAGATGAGAATATGCCACACGTGCGGTCAAAAATTCAACCTCACTATTCATCATCTTCTTCCTTTTACCTGCGGAATTTCTTACAGACTTACCTGCGGATTTTCCTGCGGATTTTGCTTTCAATTCTTTAACCTTTTGAATGACCTACAAAATGAAAATGGAAAAGAACAAGGGCCACCTAGATTACCTAAATGGACCCTTCTGAACATGATAGCGTCGTTAGTTTTTTCATTTGGAGCCTCTATCATGGAGAACGAAAGCTTCACATGTTTGAAGCTCAAAAACGGTGGAGCTTCAAAACCACGTTAAAGCTTGCATGTGATCACTCAAACCTACTCTATATCATGCCATGAGTCCATGCAAATGGTTAGATTTCATTTTAGTTAAGCATGCATATGAAAACGAAAGCTATGAGTGTATGTTCATGTAAAGCTTTATACGCATATTATGACTCTCATGGGACCAAACACAAAGCTTATTCTTACTCTATATTACTTTAGGAGATGATTGGAAGTGTTTATTTGTATTGATAATGATTGGAATATGGAAAACGAAAATTTACAAAGTTATGAATTTTTTTGAGAATTTTGTGAAGTTTCTTTGCTATCTCTCTTGCTATTTTACTGTCCCCTTGTGTTGTTGATGTATTCAGCTTCATTTATAGGCCATGGAGTGCTTAGAAACTAAGCCAAGAAGTATTGATTGTCTTTGTTGAATTCTTGATTTTTAAATAGTAAAAATCTTTGAATTGTTGACCAAGTCTTGCTCCTCTTCAATTCTCTTGCCTTGTACTTCAATTTTCTGCAGAAAATTAAAGATTATTTGATGACTCATGCTTAGAAACTAAGCTATGCATTTTCCTTCCATTTTTCATTTAATCTTAAAATAGGATAAAATTAAACCAAAAATGAATAAAAATGGTGTGGGCTTTATCTTGGTCGTGGGAGGCCCATAATATCATGGAAAACATGTTTGAACTATGAAAACTTGGCCCCATTTGGAAAAAAAATACATTTTTGAGCAATGTTGGTTTTATGCATTTTCCCAAAATTTAGCCAACTTCAACAAGGTGTAAATCCCTCAATTTTTGTCATGCGAAGGAGATCTTGCACTTTTTGGAAACCTCAAAGATTCCTCTAACCAATGTCTTCGGTCTCATGTCAAAATGATTTTTGATGCTCCTTGTGTGTCCTTTTGAAAAAAGTGTCTTTTTGTTGACTTTGAAAATGACCTGTAATGTCTTGGTTCATATTTTTCAAATGGTGAACCTAATGACCATGGGACCAATTGCATTTGAAATATAATTTAATTTCCTTCAAAATGAGATTTGGTTTGAATTTTTTGGATGAAGGATGAGAGAGTTATGACCAGTCAAACTTTAGTTGACTTTTTAGGAGAAAACCCTAATTTTGAATCTTAGGGTTCTGTTGATTTTTGATCTTTCCTTGATGAATTATGATCATTCAATGATCAAATGATGAACCCTTTGACAAAATATGGATGTTGACAAAAAATTTCATTTTTGACTGTCTGTTGACTTTTTTGGTCAAACGGGTCGTCTGTTGACTGTTTGAGCTGCTGACGGTGCGTCTGAGTGAATTGAAGTTTGAAAATTTGTATGATGGTACTTTGAGATGTATGGAGGTCCATGAAATCCATTTGAGGTCTCAAAAACTTGTTTCTCCTGAAAAAACAATAAACCCTAATTAGGGACAGTTTGCGTAGGAGACAGTTAAACGTACCTGATTTTTGTGCAGTGCTGAGTCTCTGCTAATCATGTGATATTCAGAAGACTTCTAGGACAAAAATCTTGGAATTTTGAAATGCAAAAGTTTGATTTGATTGATGGTACAAAACACGGAGAATTGTACTGTCAGCAGGTTGACTGTCAACTGACTGTTCAGGTATTAATGTAGCAGTTAGAGTGAAAAATCAACAGTCAAAGTTAATTTTCTTTTTGTTGTTTTTTGTTTTATGTGAAAGATGAAAGTTTATTTACATGACTTGTTAAAAAACACAGACATAATAAATAACTAATATTTACTGTACGCGAGCAAAATTACCGATAATAACCCTGAATATCATTTAATGCACAGAAAAATAAATATTTGACTGGCAGAAAACACAAAAAATATAATCTGAATAATTAAGCAACAGTACGACAAATAGTACAACATTTAATACTGACAGTACAAATATTACATACTATAATGAACAGTACGACGAGTAAACGGTACATTTAAGAAATAGGAGATACGACAAACTTTAAGAATGACGATTAATAACCCATGCTACAAATAATAACATGTAGATGATTGGGAATGCAAGCATCCCAGCTCCACAGTTTTCAAGGCTATGTAGACAGAAGAAAGACATGATTACCACCACAACGGTGATGACCATAAGAAAACACATTTCCATCCGCTTCGCCATTTTGTCGGGGAAGAAGAAAGAATGAATATGAAGTAGAAATTTGAGAGATGAGTTAGAATTTGATGTGAGATTTTATGGAAAAAATGAGAGGTATTTATAGAATGAAAAGAAGGATAGAGACGTTGGGGAATGAAGTGATTCCGTACAAAAGAAAAAAAAATTGAGTGGAAGTAAGATTTGAAAGAAAGTGTATGATAGTGTTGGGAAAAAGAGATGTATAGAATAAAGTTAGGATTTGATTTTTTGAAAAAGAGATTTGAAAAGAGATTTTGAAAATAATGGAATATAGTACATAAGTTAGTGGGAAACCAAAATTAGTAATAATTTACTTGTTTACCAGTACAGTTTTAATCCTCGACTCTGCGCCTGTAAAAGATTTAGTTCTGTACCAATTGCGTCAGTACTATTTATCTGTAAATAAATATCAAATAAATAGCGTGTGTGAAGTAATAAACAGTAACTGGCGTTTACGTAAGAATAAATTCAACAGCGAGCCAAAATACTCTATAAGAAAAATTCTAAAAACTAAGTATTTCATATGTCAGGATATTTATGAAATAAAAATCCATGATTATATGAAACTCCTAATTTTTAGATTGGAGTTTTCTTGAAAAAAGATGCGGGCAAATTTTGGGGTATAACACAACACTTGCGCAAATATACAGAAACGCTGTCAAATTCAAAAAGCTCTCAAACTTCATCATCTTCAACCTCACTACATTGCTGCTATAATATATTAGTGAGATTAAGCTTAAACTTAAGAGAAAATCAGAATTGTGATATATAGCTTATTAAGAAGCATTGTAATTCTTAAAAGAATTTGTTTACATTAAGTTGTAAGAACTAGAGTGATCAGGTTGTTGATCAGTATACTCTAGAAATTCTTAGAGGGTATCTAAGCAGTTTATTCCTAGAGTGATCAGGTTGTGATCAGTATACTCTAGAAGACTTAGAAGTTGTCTAAGTGGAAAACCATTGTAATCTTGTGTGATTAGTGGATTAAATCCTCAGGTGAGGTAAATCACTCCAAGGGGGTGGACTGGAGTAGTTTAGTTAACAACGAACCAGGATAAAAATCATTGTGCAAATAGTTTTTATCTTACAAGTTTTAAAGCTACACTTATTCAACCCCCCCTTTCTAAGTGTTTTTCTATCCTTCAATTGGCATCAGAGCGCCGGTTATAAGGTGCAAGCACTTAACCGTGTTTAGAAAAGATTCAGGAAGAGAAAAACGCTTCAGTACCAGATGGCTGGTGAAAATCCAACAACTACATCTACATCTGGCTCTACTGAGCAACATAATGGAAATGGTAACAATGGTTATACTAGACCACCGGTATTTGATGGTGAAAACTTTGAATACTGGAAAGATAAACTTAAAAGTTACTTCCTTGGTCTAGATGGTGACTTATGGGATCTTCTGGTGGATGGTTACAAACTTCCAGTGAAAGCTATTGGTGTAAGGCTTACAAGACAAGAAATGAATGATGATCAAAAGAAGCTATTCAAAAATCATCATAAATGTAGGACTATTTTGCTGAATGCTATCTCTAATGCTGAGTATGAGAAGATATCTAATAGGGAAACTACCCATGATATATATGAGTCATTGAAAATGACCCATGAAGGAAATGCTCAAGTCAAGGAGACCAAAGCCCTTGCATTAATCCAGAAATATGAAGCCTTCAAGATGGAGGATGATGAAGATATTGAGAAGATGTTCTCAAGATTTCAAACGCTAACTGCTGGATTAAGAGTTCTGGATAAAGGCTACACCAAGGCTGATCATGTAAAGAAGATCATCAGAAGCTTGCCCAGAAGATGTGATCCAATGGTGACTACATTTAAGATAGCAAAGAATCTGAATGAAGTCTCTTTGGAAGAGCTAATCAGTGTCTTATGAAGCCACGAGATAGAGCTGGATGCAAATGAACCTCAGAAGAAAGGTAAGTCTATTGCATTAAAATCTAATTATAAAAAATGCACTAACGCTTTTCAGGATGAAGAAGAAGATTCTGAAGAATCAGAATCAGAAGAAGATGATGAATGTCCATGATCTCCAGAAGGGTTAACCAACTCTAGAAGAGCAAGCAAAGGAAGTTCAAGAACTTCAGAAGTTCAAAGAAGCCTGAAAGAGGAGAATCTTCTGGAGGTAGAAGATCTGACAAGAAGAAGGTCATCTGCTATGAGTGCAATGAGCCTGAACACTTCAAGAATGAATGTCCAAAACTTCAGAAGGAGAATCCAAAGAAGAAGTTTCATAAGAAGAAGGGTCTTATAGCAACATGGGATGATTCTGAATCAGAATCAGAATCAGACTCTGAAGGCGAGCAAGCAAACCTTGCACTGATGGCCACAGTAGATGATGGATCAGAATCTACATCAGAATCATATTCTGAAGAGGTATTTTCTGAACTATCTAGATAAGAGTTAGTTTCCAGTTTAACTGAACTTCTGGAACTCAAGGCTCATCTTAGTATCAAATACAAAAAGCTGAAAAAGCTATTTGAATCTGAAACTAAGAAGCTGGAAGTGGAAAATTCTGAACTGAAGGAAAAAGTTTTAAAATTATCCAAAGACATTCGATCTCCTTCTGAATCAGAAAAATCCATTCCTAGCCTCGATCATATTCTGAAAGAATATGACTCGAGCTTCAGAAAGTTTCTATCTAGAAGTATTGGCAGAAGTCATCTTGCTTCTATGATATATGGAGTTTCTGGAAACAAAAGGATTGGCGTTGGCTATGAGGGTGATATCCCACGTAAATTTGAACCTGTAGATGATTTGAAAATCACATACAAGCCTTTGTATGATCAGTTCAAATATGGCCACTCACATGATATTAGGCTCACTTCACATGCACAGAGCTTTCACACTACACACACCAAGAAGCATGTGACACAACCTAAGAAATATCATGCTGCCAAACCTAAAGAATATCATGTTGTTCCTCCTGTTAATTATTATGCTAAGCCCAAGTTCAATCAGAACTTGAGGAAAACTAACAAGAAAGGACCCAAGAAAGTGTCGGTACCTGAAGAGAAGATAATTTCTGTTGCAAATATCCTTGGCAGTAAAGAAGACAAAGCACAATATGGCTAATTACTTCTGGGCAGAAGCAATAAACACTACATGTTATATTCAGAATAGAATCTCTATAAGACCTATTCTAAATAAGACTCCTTATGAATTGTGGAAGAACAGAAAGCCCAACATTTCATATTTTCATCCTTTTGGATGTGTTTTGTTTTATTATGAATAATAAAGATCATCTTGGTAAGTTTGATTCTAAGGCACAAAAATGTTTCCTTCTTGGATATTCTGAACGCTCTAAAGGCTACATAGTATTCAATACTGAAACATTGGTTGTAGAAGAATCAATCAATATCAGATTTGATGATAAGCTTGGTCTTGAAAAACCAAAGCAGTTTGAGAATTTTGCAGATATAGATATTGATATATCATAAGCTGAAGAACCAAGAAGCTAAGTTTCAGAAGCTGAAAGTCTCAGAAGCAAAGGATCAGAAGAACAAGTTGCTGCATCTTTAGAGAATCTCAGAATTTCTGAAGAGCCAACAGTCAGAAGATCTTCTAGACTCACCTCAGCTCACTCAGAAGATGTGATCCTTGGAAAGAAAGATGATCCTATCAGAACAAGAGCATTCCTTAAGAACAATGCAGAATGTCAATTAGGTCTTGTTTCTCTGATCGAGTCAACTTCTGTTGATCAAGCTCTAGAAGATCCAGACTGGATAATTACCATGCAAGAAGAACTAAATCAGTTTACAAGGAATGATGTATGGGATCTGGTTCCTAGACCAAGAGGATTCAACATCATTCGTACAAAGTGGGTTTTCAGAAACAAGCTAAGTGAGAAGGGAGAAGTGGTAAGAAACAAAGCCAGAATGGTGACTCAGGGTTATAGTCAGCAAGAAGGTATTGACTATACAGAAACCTTTGCACCACTGGCCAGGTTAGAATCTATTCGTCTACTAATTTCTTTTGCCACTCAGCACAACATCACTCTTTATCAGATGGATATCAAGAGTGCCTTCTTAAATGGCTATATAGATGAGGAAGTCTATGTCCACCAACCTCCTGGTTTTGAAGACTCTAAGTCTCCAGAACATGTTTTCAAACTAAAGAAATCATTGTATGGGTTGAAACAAGCTCCTAGAGCTTGGTATGAAAGATTAAGTTCTTTCCTTCTGAACAATGGTTTCATTAGAGGACAAGTGGATACTACTCTCTTCTGTAAAACATCTAAGAAGGACATTTTAATTTGTCAAATTTATGTTGATGATATTATTTTTGGAACATCTAATGCTTCACTTGGAAAGGAGTTTGCTAAGTCTATGCAGGCTGAATTTGAAATGAGTATGATGGGAGAACTCAAGTATTTTCTTGGGATTCAAATCAATCAAACTTCTGATGGAACTTATGTTCATCAAACGAAGTATGTGAAAGAACTTATGAAGAAGTTTAATCTTTCTAAAAGCAAAGAAGCCAAAACTCCTATGCATCCAACGTGTGTTCTAGGTAAGGATGGGGTAAGTAAGAAGGTTGATCAGAAGTTGTACAGAGGTATGATTGGATCTCTTCTATATTTAACTGCTTCTAGACCTGACATTTTATTCAGTGTTTGTTTGTGTGCTAGATTCCAATCAGATCCTAGAGAATCTCACTTAACTGTTTTTAAGAGAATTCTTAGGTATCTGAAAGGTACTACTAATGTTGGTTTAGTCTACAGAAGATCTAAAGAATACAACTTAGTAGGATTTTGTGATGCTGACTATGCTGGATATAGAATTGAAAGGAAGAGTACTTCTGGAAGTTGTCAATTTCTTGGAATTCACTTGATCTCCTGGTACAGCAAGAAGCAAGCTACCATTGCCCTCTCAACAACAGAAGCAAAATATGTTGTTGTTGCTGGTTGTAGCACACAAATGCTCTGGATGAAGAGTCAGCTACAAGATTATCAAATATATGAGAGTAACATTCCTATCTTCTGTGATAATACTTCTGCCATAGGTTTATCTAAGAATCCTATCTTGCATTCCAAAGCTAAACATATTGAGATTAAACATCAATTCATTAGGGACTATGTTCAGAAGGGTGTTCTCTCTTTAAACTTTATGGATACAGACCATCAATGGGCTGATATCTTTACAAAACCCCTTGCTGAAGATAGGTTTAAGTTCATTATGAAGAATATCAGTATGGATTTATGCCCAGAATGAGAAGATGAGAAGGTCTTACGTATGGCTAAGTTCTGAAATATGTTGGGATTATGTTTTTATAAGAAGTTCTATTAATGATCAATTAGAAGTTTTGATTCTGTTATTACTAACGTTTCATTATCTAAGTTGATTCAGAATCTCTTTTAAAGTAAAACAGCTGTCACCAGTTTTCCAGAAAATGAACACGTGTTCACTATATTTGGACAAGCATGCGTGCAGTTGAGGAGACGCCGCCCTAGGTAACTGTGCAAATCATTTCATTTTGTCACTTTATCTATCCTAACGTCATATCTCATTAAATGCAAATTGATGTCATGTTTTTCTGTAATCATTCCATTTAAACCATATTGCATTTATTATTTTCTTTTATCCAACCTTTTAAATACTCATCTTCAGTTTCATTTCATCTTCTTCACTTTCCCTCTTCATTCGTCGCTCTCTTTCTTTTTGCATTCAACGCATAAACCCTAGTTTGTGTCTGCATCCTTGCATTTCACCATGAATCCTTCATCAAGTTCATCAAGCCAAGAAGAAATGTCTTTTACTCATCTGGTTCTCAGTAAGCATGGGTATGCTCCTTTGAAGACCTGTTCCATTCCTACATCTGAAATGGAAGTTCTGTGTGAATCCTCAGTGGATTTTGAAAATCTGAAATTACATGGGTTCAAACCTAAAGCAAATACAATGCCACAAGGCTGGTCTAACTACCTTGATAGATTGGTTGGACCAATTTATCCGGCTCTTGTGAAAGATTTCTGGGCACATGCAACGGTTTCTCCAACTGCAATCATCTCCTTCGTGTTAGGGCATGCCGTTGTGATAACTGAGAAGTTGATAAGGAAGCTGTACAACCTGGATGATGAAGAAGGATGTACTGGTCCACTTCCTGCCAGAGTTAGTTGGCCACAGGTTGAAAGACAAATATCTTATGCTACTGGTCTTGAATCTCATCAAACTGGTACATTGAGGGCGTTCTATCAAGTCTGGGCTGAGATTATTCTGGGATCTCTTCATCATAGAAGAAGATCGTTATCCTCCATGTACATTAGTCCTGATCATAAATACACTCTTTTCTGCATTGGAAGAAGAATTGAACTCAACATCTCCGACATTCTTTTTCAGAATTTGAAGATGTCTATTGAAGAGTCAAGAGATGAAGAAGGTGAGAAGTACCCTCACCTTCCAAGAAATGCTATTCCTTTTGCCAGAATGATTTCAGATATTCTGATAGAAAGTGATTTGGTGGACTCTCTAAGGGCTATTGGAACGTCCAAGTTCTTTGGAGCCATTCAAGGGCATGTCATCAATGCTTTTGATCTGCAAAGATTGGAACTTATCAGGGAGGTAAATTCTGTTCCTGTGATCTTCCCAGATATTCTGACCAGAAGAATTCTGGTTGAAGGCTTTGCTACCTTGTTCCAAGCTGAACTTAACAAGGCTGTCAAGCATTATTGGGAAGCTTCTGTAAGAACTCAATCTTCTGTTGATCCTGCATGGATTCGTGGAAGAGTGCTTCCTTCTCTGGCTGACCTTCAGAAGAAGGATAAGAAGAATCAAGAAGCTAGGCTAAAAAGAAAGGCTCAAGAAGAAGAAGCCAAGCAAGCCAAGAAGCAGAGGGTCACCTTTGATCCTGTCAAAGTAAATTCCAAGGAATATCGAGAGAAGCGCATCAGGGAGTCCTTCCGTGCTGAAAAAACCAACGACTTTCCCAGGCAAGTATACCATCCACCTCCTTCTGAGCCTCAAACTCCTATTCCCACTCCTAACAATATCCAACCTCCTCCTTCTGAACCTCACAACACTTTCACAATTCCAAATCCTCCCCCACCATCTCTTTCTACACCTGTCTTGAACCCTACTCCACTAAATATCTATCCCCCAACTCCTTCTGATATACCATCCTCATCAACCATCTCCACAGATATTCCATCTTCTTCAACCTCAGCAATTCCACCTTCTCTATCCCATCCCTTACATACCAGAAAATCCAACCCATATTGCCTCCTCTATCTTGACTACAAATTTACCTTCAACCCTCCTGAACCTGAACCCCGTATCTACCTGGAGTTGTTCAGACATGAAGTTGTTAGTAGGCTGGATCTCTTGAGAGATGCCTTCTTCAATGACCTTGATGATGTTTCTACTAGAAACCGTTGGAGAAGCTTTCACCAAGATTTTCAGGTGGGAGCTATGGCTGTTCAGAAGAGACTAGTGGCTGCTGCACCTTGTTATACTGGATATCTTCTAGAAGTTGATGATGAAAAATATTTTCATCCCATCAGAAACAGGAGAGTTCTTGAGGAGAAGATGTTTGTTGATGAGTTTTTGGACAATCCTTGTAGGGATATTGTGGTTTGGAGACCTAAGTATCCAGTTCTGATTGGAGACTTCAAGTCCTTGTTTGACTTTCTGAGGGAGAATCCTTCTGAGGAAGACCCCAATATCGTCATTCCAGAAGTTGCTGATCCTCCAGTAGTTGAAGGTCCTCCTGCACCAAGGAATCTTGCCGCCATTCTTCAAGCTCTTGAGAATGGAGATTCTTATCTTCCTGCTGCAGAATATATGAAGAAGATGCTTCTATGGAAGAAGCTGATGTTGAAGATCATCCTGCTGAGACTATTCCTATTGAGGAAAATCAAGTTGATGATCTCACAATGGAAGCTGCGGTTGTGAATGCTGTCCCTCTGGACAGAAGTTGTGAAGCCTCTTCTTGCGAACCCTCTCTTCTGGCGAAGACTCTAGAGGTTATTAAGAAGAACCAGGCTGAGATGGCTTCTCGAATGGACACACAAGATAACATCAATGCTGAGTTCTGCTCATTCATGGAGAGGCAGACTGAGAGCAATGTTAGGATTCATGAGATGTTGGCCAATATTATGTCTAAGCTAGGGTCGTCTTAGTCCTTTGTGTCTTAGTTTTTCTTTGTTTCTTGCATCTGTCTTCCTTGCATCTCCTTGTACCTTCTGATAATTCTCTGATTGCAATCAATGAAAATTATCCTTCTTTCTCTCAAATTGTTTGTTTTTCATCTGAATCTTTTGTGTTTTTCATGTTATGACAAAAAGGGGGAGAAACTGTGATAAATGATCTGATTTATTTTATCAGTTGTTGGGAGAAAGTCTCCACATTTCTAACAAAACTTGCAAGTTCTATGTCTTTGAGTGTTTTACAGGAATTGAAGATATTCTTAAAAGCTCAACATGAGAAGCAAAGACATGGGGAAAAGCAATTCTGTATAGAAACAAGCTCATGGAAATTGAAGCAAGCTGAGTGCTGTGAAGCTTCAAGATCAGAAGCAAGAAGGAAGAATGTTATGATATTCTGATGATAGAATATGCACTAACACATTCTTATTCCTTATATGTTCTGATGCATGTTTAGTTCTAAATATGCTCTGAAAAATTATTGTTTTTGCTCTGATACATATTATATGTTTCGATACATATTTTATGTTCTGATTCATTCATGCTCTGACTTTTTTCGTTTAGTTTGTTCTATAACATTTTAGGATGTAAAGATGCTCTGATGATGCTCTGGTACATTCAACAATGTTTTGATACAATCTAGCATGCAATGATTCAAGAAGAAATTCAAGCTCTGAAGCTGTCCTATGGAAGCAAGAAGCAGAAGCTATGAATGTTCTGAAGATCTAAGCATATGTGATCGTCTCAACTGAAATGGAAAATACTCAGGGAAGTCCTTTATTTATAAATTTCTTCCAGTATTTATTTCAGGGGAGATTATTTATCTCAGGGGGAGATTGTTAATCTCAAGGGGAGACATATTCACACACTATGTTTATATGCTTATGCTATAGCAGTGTAATTGTCTTTAGCCGTCTGATATTCTGATTGCAAATTCATATCATTTAAATATGTTTTTGTCATCATCAAAAAGGAGGAGATTGTTAGAACAAGATTTATTCTGATCAATATTCTTAGTTTTGATGATAACAATGTATATGAATTTTGTATGAGATAATGTGGTACTCTAATACTACGCAATTTCCATTTCAGGAATTACATAAAGAGTATGCACAAAATCAGCACAAGAAGCACTGACTTAGAAGGTTCAACATGCAACATCAGAACATGGTCTGGCAAGACATCAGAAGATGGTCAAGCAGAATCAGAACATGGTCTATGGAAGCATCAGAAGAACTTGAGATCAGAAGCAGAAGCACTGAAGTTCTCATGGTATCACGCTAAGAAGCACTTCAAGGTCAGAAGCCAAGAAGATGCTCTGCACCAAGCTGTTTGACTCTGATGATATTCAAACGTTGTTTACACAAACATCAGATCAGAAGCAAGTACAAGATGGCAGGCTACGCTGACTGACAAAAGGAATGTTGGAAGCTATTAAAGGCAACGTCAGTAGACACAGCGAAAACAAGGCTCGAGGTAGTTGACAAAAGAGTGAAACATTAAATGCAATGTTGTACGGATTACGAAAAACATTAAATGCTCCCAACGGTCATCTTCTCAAACGCCTATATATTGAAGTTCTGATGAGAAGCTGAATACAACACTTGCGCAAATATACAGAAACACTGTCAAATTCAAAAAGCTCTCAAACTTCATCATCTTCAACCTCACTACATTGCTGCTATAATATATTAGTGAGATTAAGCTTAAACTTAAGAGAAAATCACAGTTGTGATATATAGCTTATTAAGAAGCATTGTAATTCTTAAAAGAATTTGTTTACATTAAGTTGTAAGAACTAGAGTGATCAGGTTGTTGATCAGTATACTCTAGAAAGTCCTAGAGGGTATCTAAGCAGTTTGTTCCTAGAGTGATCAGGTTGTGATCAGTATACTCTAGAAGACTTAGAAGTTGTCTAAGTGGAAAACCATTGTAATCTTGTGTGATTAGTTGATTAAATCCTCAGGTGAGGTAAATCACTCCAAGGGGGTGGACTGGAATAGTTTAGTTAACAACGAACCAGGATAAAAATCATTGTGCAAATAGTTTTTATCTTACAAGTTTTAAAGCTACACTTATTCAATTCCCCCCTTTCTGAGTGTTTTTCTATCCTTCAACTTGTGGTTAAGGAATACGTTTAATCGAGATTTTGTTGCTTAGAATTTTGTGGATTGATCACTCCCATAGGTTTATGCAAGTTTTTGTTTCGATTAGCCTTAGGACTTATCCCTTGTTTGTTAACCAAGCCGCATTACAACCTTGAAAAGTCCTTGTGATTCTTGCTTTTGTATCTTCAATGTGATTTTCGGATGAATGCATAATTTAATGTTTGCAAGATTGTTGGATGAGTGTTAAAAGTCCTTCACCTTTGTGTGTTCTTCATCCATTGATGAATTTTTGCTAGGTGTGATTCATGATGTGAGCATGTATTGTGTTAAAATCTTTTGTATGCTTTTGGTGCTTAGGATTCGTTTCATTTATATGTTGTCGTTGTAGGATAGTGGTAAGTATTTACTTTGTTTATACGTTTTTGTATTGAGCCATACATTTGTTTTTGGTTTTCAAAACTTGTTGATTCACAATTCTTTGGTTTATAACTTTCATTTCTTTGATTTATTTGACATTGTTTGAGGACAAAAAAAGTTTTAAGATGGGGAGAGTTTGATAAGTGCCAAAATGTACTTATTTTGTGTATATAAATAATGACACTTATCGATACTTTTGTTAATATCGTTTGAATAATTCCCCGTTTTGTGTATAAATACATATACTTTGTAAATAGTTGTATTTTCATATACTTTTATACCATTTGATATTTTTCCTTTGTTTTTATAGGTATTCATGCTTATTGGAGCCTTCAGGAATAAAGTGTCAAAGGCACGACTTCGATTTCGCAGTTTTGGTGCAAGCCCGCTTAGCCACCGTCAAGCGGACTTCCATAGGCTCAAAATAAGGATGACCAAAATCATCAATTTGGTTTCCATTCATTATTTATTGGATATATCATTGAATAAGCTTTCCAACCCTTCGAACTGGGAGCAATTTGGAGTTACGGTTCTCGAGTTATGGCGAAAACAAAATCTGATTGTTAGCAGAGTCCGCTAAGCGGATTCTGTGCCGCTAAGCGGAACTGCGAATTTTCAGACTTGTTAAAAAGGGGGAAAATCACATTTTTAGGTTATGGGTTGGGTATTTTTGAGTCCCAACACCATCAACTTCCTTCTTAGAGTAGGATTGGCTTAGAAAACAATACCGGGTCATGCACTTGGAAGATCGGAGGTGGATTTCTCATCAACCGGAGCTGACAACCCGCGAGATGTTTGGTTTATCTCTTCTATTCTCTGTATATTTCTTTGTGTTGGGTTTGTTTGTATAGTTACTCGAATCTTATGTATATTTACCGATTATAATGTTATGTTTAACTTGCTTTACAAATCTGTGTTGATGTTGTTCTGGATTTTTGCTCTATGCTGGGGATTTGGGTTGCTTTAGAGATAAACTTCTTGAATCCTTATCTAGGATGATAATCTGTTGGTTCTGAAATCTAGAGATATATTTAAAGCTAGCATTCACTGTGGGTATCTGTACTTAATGCTTTCGTGTTTGAGCGGCGCGCGAGAGATCGCCGACGCGAGAATACAGATGTTTTCGCGACTATGCGTTAGAGATAACCTTAGTTGTGAGATTATCTCGTTTGTGCTCCAGAGATGGACGCTTATGTGAGAGATACGTGATGACATAGATGAGTATCGTAGGTTGAGTATAACGGGTTGGTAAGTGTATATTTGTGAAGAGTGAATATATTTACATTCCTGATAAGTTGTTTCTCTTCTAAGTATGTGTTTATTCTTCTCCTGTCTATATATTTGTTTACTTTTTGCTCATTCAATCCAAAGTTTGAAATCGTAGAAACTGTTGAATGGCATCTCTCCATCTCTGAGGACGATAATTCCCGGATCAATATTTTCAAATCTTTTTTGTTGCTTGCCGCTATGCCTGCTTCAAGAGTTATCTCTCCTATAGTGCATGGGATTGTGACAAATCTTGGATCTTTCCATTTGATAGGGATTATCATACCTTGTGATATTGCATTATACTTTTCAATAAAGGTTACTAGCTCATCTCCCATTGTTCTCTTTTTAGAGATTATATCTTTCATGAATTGTTGGTACATGGGAATTTGCTCAAATGCTTTAAAGAAAGTAATATTGATCTCTAACTTTTTGAACATTTCAAGAAATTTCTCAAAAAAAATCTTATTTAGATCCTTCTTCTTCACCCTTTAAGGATAAGATATCATGATCACCAAGGGTGAAAAATGTGTCATTCTTTTCAATTTCCATATCACTAATGATCTTTCTCTGTTCTTCTACAATTTTAATATTTTCTTCACACCTTTCACAAGTATCCTTGTAGGACTCATTCAGGTTTTTATAAAGGTCATTCTCACCACAAGATTTTATTTCATCTTCCAATCTACCACAAAGATCCATCATAAGTTTGACAGTTCCAGTAGTAGATTCATCTTCTGACTCATCCTCATCAGACCAAGATATAGTCATCCCATTTTTTAGAGTCTTGAGATATGATGGACATTTTTGTCTAATGTGACCATGTCCATCACACTTATATCATCGAATACCTTTTCTTGATTGGACTTTTCTTCAGATATGGTATCAGTCTGAGAATCATTGTTGTTCCTTATGTCAGATGAGATGTTCTTGACATCGAGTTTCCTCTTCTATCCATTTTATTCATAATTCTATAGAATTTCTTCCCAAGTAACACAATAGATTTGGACAATCCTTCCTCAATATCTAGATCAGCTTGACCTATTTAATCTTCAGTACTAGATACAAAGGCCATGCCTTTGATTTTACTCTATCTATTCTCTTCAAAATTCTATTGAATTTCTTCCCAAGTAACACAACCGTTTTGGACAGTCCTTCCTTAGTATCTAGATCATTTTGACCTATTTCATCTTCAGTGCTAGATACAAAGGCTATGCCTTTGTTTTTCTTCTTATAATTCTCATTAATATCTAACTCAAAGGTTTGAAGTGAACCAACAAGTTCATCAACCCTCCTGGTGGTGATGTCACGAGCTTCTTCAATGGCTATCACTTTCATGTCAAATTTCTTAGGTATAGACCTAAGAATTTTCCTTACAAGTTTTTCTTCTGACACTTTTTTCCCAGTGCACTGGATCCATTAGCAGTTTCAAGAATCTTCATATAATATTGCTAAATAGTTTCATCATTACTCATCTTCATATTTTTCAAATTTGGAAGTGAGAAACTAGAGCCTATACATTTTTACCTTAGATGTGTCTTCATAAGTTATCCTGAGGATTTCCCCAGCATATTTTGCAATAGTACATGTGTTGATCATCCTGAAAACATTCATGTCTACTCCGTTGAATAGAGTATTCAGAGCCTTTGAGTTTGCAAGAGAAGATTTATCATCTTCATCAGATCAATCTTCTTCAGCTTTTAAGGACACATTCCCTTTTTTTTCTTTATTAAAAGGATGTTCACAACCTTTTAAAACAACCTTCTAAACTTTGGTGTCCATAGATTTTAGGAAAGCAATCATTTTTACTTTCCACCAGTCATAGTTAGATCCATCCAGCAGAGGTGGTCTGTTGTTATATCCTCCTTCTTTATCCATAGTACTAGAAAATATTTTCCCTGAAGCACACCTAATAAATAGAACAGGGTGCCTCCTCTGATGCCAATTGAAATTCAGGCACTTACAACAGATGTCAAGACAAATGTCCTAACAACACACATTGTTAAGACATATGTTATAACATCTGCTGACTTACAACACAATTATCGAACTGAAAAACTTAATGCAGAAGGATAAAAAACACAGTAATTATTAACCCCGTTCAGTTTAAACAACACCTAATCTGGGGGCTGCCAAGCCATGAAGGAAGTTCACTATCAACAGTATTAGTTTAAAGCTAAACACCCTAGTTTACAACTTATCGCCTAATCACTACCCAGCGTTACTTCTTCCTAGAAGTCGACATCTAGACTTGAGAAATTGCCATCCCACTTCCAGACACCGCAATGATAAAACAATCACATACCCCGTGAGCAAGGGAACCCAAGTAGAAAGATTACACCTTCAAATAAAAAAAATACTAAGTTAAGCACCCTAACTAAGAACAATATTTGATCTTGCTTAAAACCTTTTATCAAGAACACCACTCAACTCTCTTGCTTAAAAGCTTCAAGAGTGAGAATGTCCACCTCAATGTATCAGAACAACAACCCTTATGCACTCACGATTTTCCTCACAAGAAAGCTTGACAAACTAGGTTTTCCAAGTTCCTTTTTATAGATATTTGCATAATGAACTTGGACTTCAATCTGAGTCCAATCTTCTCTTTTCTGAAAAACTGCTGCAAGATGATTTTACAAATTAGGAACAAATAAAATAAAATAAAATCTTATTTTTCCAAAATAAAACTCAAATATTCTTTTTCTTAAAACATATATAAAAATGCATTTGCCCTAATCATCCCTTGATTGCCTGCGTCCGTAATGACTATCTGAATATTTTTGATTCTCATATTTTTCAATCAAATATTTCAATTTTAAAAACAGTTTGAACTTTCAGAATGTTCTAGTGTAGAGTGTCACAACATCTGATAGAACATCTGACTAAACACATAATAGAAAAACCTGTTATGACAGCAGAACAAGATGTTACAACATCTTGTTCAAGATCAGTTAAGAACCATGTAAATTATAATCCTATAACTTCTTTCCACCAAAATTTCCTGCCAAATATTTTTTACCAATTCATAAAATAAAAAATTATTAATAATTAATTAATTACTATGAATCTCCCCACTTATTCAATTAATAAAATAAATAAATAATGATACTTATAAATATAATAATTATAATTATAATAATAAATTTCTATATACCCACCTCTTCAAGTAATCCCATGTTAATTCCTATAATCAATGTCATTATTTCACTTAATTAGTTTGTAACTGCTATACTAATGTACATGCCATGTCATCCCATTAAATCAATTTAAGTAGTGGACATGACACCCACTAAATCAATTTAAGCAACTAATTAAATTTTTAAAAACGTGGAGACAGTTACTTAAATTTATAAATCATATTCTTCGAAGAAGTGAAGAGTTTTCTCAAGCTATGCAGCTGTTTAAAAGTGTTAATTTTGAGGGGGATGGAAACAAGTTGCTAGGGTGGAAACCTCCTACTAGAGGAATGATTAAACTTAACACGGATGAGGCTAGTAGGAAGTCAAATGTTGCAGGTTGTGGAGGGGTGTTTAGAGATGAGTTTGGAAGATGGCAAGGTGGTTTCTCTAAATATGTTGGGTGTAGTAGTGCAATCCTGGCAGAAATGTGGGGGGTGTACGAAGGTATAAAATTGTCGAATAGGTTGGGTTATAAGCATGTGGAGATTAATATTGATTCTTTGGAAGTTGTGACAGCTTTGGAACAAGGTGTCGTGTGTAATGTGGATTGTGTGGCTATTCTTCGCCAAATTCTTCAACAGCTAAAAATGTTCGACACTGTCATCATATCGCATACTTACAGGGATGCTAATGCGTGTGCTGATGCTTTGACTAATCATGGATGCAACAACAAACGATATATATTTTTTGATAGAGCTCCGGATTTCCTTGCTGAGTTATTAGAGTTAGATTTTGTTGGAATTGTTATTCCTGCTGGTACTCTTGTGTAGTTGTTTTTCTTTCGGGCGTTAGCCCTCCCAATAATAAAAAAAAACCTTAAATAATAGGAAGTGAGCATCTTTTTTTTATGACATTGAATAGAGAAATATTTACATTCTTAATGCGTGTTGATTTGATTTCTCATCGATGTTACATGCTTTTTCATTGATGTTACATGCTAAACATAATATTCTTTTCATTGATATTAGTTTGTAACATAATATTTGCATGAAAATATACGTAGTTTATATAATAATTTTGAGGTTCATAAATACATGTAAAATATTTTATTATTGGTTTATTTTTACAATTTTTATTTTTTATCATATAATGTTATATCATTTTACTTTCTTCTAATTAATTTTATTGATGTTATTTTATAGATATAAATTTTAGAGTTAAATATGTTTTTGGTCCCTCATCTCTTTGTCTACTAAAACGTAGAAGAAAAAATTCCAGATTATTAATAATGATGATAGTGAGATTTTTTTCAAATTTTTCTTCAGTAACTTTATTTAGTAATTAAATGTTCCAGATTTATATGTTTTATTTATATTTTTTTCTGGGTTTTGTTCATTCCTATTTTAGATTTTATTTGATTTTAATTTATTATTTAGAATGAATACATTTAATATTTCTTCATGCCTTTTAGGCTTTTACTTAATTTAGATTTAGAGCATAATAATATTCTAACACATTAATTATTTTTTGATAGAAATAATATATATAAAATACTTTTTAATGAAACGAAAAATAATACTTTTTAATTATATATTTTTTTAAATTTTTAATATTAATGAAATAAATTTAATATTAATATTATTAATCATATGTATTTTCCTCATGATTAATACTATTAAATTTTTATTTTTAAAATATAAAAATAATTATAAATTAATTAATATGACATGGATATACCAAGTCATTAGTATATTAATCATTAAATTTTTATTTTTAAAATATAAAAATAATTATAAATTAATTAATATGACATGGATATACCAAGTCATTAGTATATTAATCATTAAATTTTTATTTTTAAAATATAAAATAATTATAAATTAATTAATATGACATGGATATACTAAGTCATTAGTGTATGTGCCATGTCATTAAAAATTAGACTCAAATGGTAAACGGACTAAAATCCAAAAGAAAACTTTAAAAAGGGACTAAAATACTGATTTTTATAATGAAGAGACTAAAACTCAAAAAAGAAAAGAAAATAGAGAGACCAAAGTTGTAATTAAGTCTTATTTTTAAAAGTAGAATTGTAGAATAAAATACAAATTTCATAAAAAAAAAAAACAGAAAACTGAAGTTTAGAATTGTAAAATAAAAAACGTGAAAGTTTATTAAATTGTCCTTCAAAGTTCAAAATAAGAAATGGAAAGTGATGTTGCCATATAATTCTATAAAATTGTGAAGTAGAACAGTTAAAATTTAAATAAAAAAAAACGTGAAAGTGAACAAGATGACAAGGGTAATACAGTAAGTAACACTTTCTTCTTTCTTTTTTCTCAGAGAAGAAATGAAAAGTGTATGGGCCCACATTATATTCATCTCTCTCCTTATTTTCAAACAAAGCAAGGGAAATTTAGTATTTTTCAGCAAGTTCTCTCTCATCAACTTCTCTCTTCTCTATTTCACTCCAAACAAACATGCCCTGAAAGTGAAATAAATAAACTGAAATTTCATTATGATTTTTACATTTTACTATGATAGGATGAATAAATAAAGTTAAATTTCATTATGATTTTTTACATCGTTTCTTTATTTTTTTTATTTACAGGTCAAATGGGATTTGACAGGGACTGAGATGTATGTCAACTCCTGGGATCTTCTCCCATTACCACGGGAGGATTTGTGCTTCTGAATCGGTGACATGGAATAAGTACTATATGTAGAGAAGATTTTTTGTATAGATATTGTTACAGTGAATAAATATAAAAATATTCATTTGAAATTGAAATTGAAATTTAAAACATTCCAACAAGAACAAGAACAAACCATTAAAAAAAACATAGAAACATAACAACCTCGGATCCTGAGGTTTGGTCGAGAAAATGCGCAAATTTTGTGCAAACAAAGATTTGCTCCTCCTCACCAACAACCACACACTCTGTCTTGTTCGATTATAAGCAGCTCAACCACTTCTAAAGTCCGACCAACCGACAACTAATCTGCAGTTGTCGTCGAATTTAAAAGAGCATTGAACATACAAACCCAACTCGACCTTTAGCAACCGGCTGCTATAATCCGACTCCTTTACCAGAATCAAGTTGCTGCAACTAAACCGCTTCCACAAATTCCCGGACTACTTGTCCAACAAAAGTCCACTTCTTCTTCCAGAACAAACCAAGGAAAATACATAATTCAATGTGACAGAGCTAAAGCTATTCCTCCTTAGAAATAGCCATGATATAGTAATGTAAATCATGGTCCTTATTTTACTACGCTTCAGTTTCTGTATCGGCTAGAAAGCTATTAGAAGATGCAACACCATCTGAACCAGTAGCAGGTCTGTGTAAACACATCAAAGAATAAGATGATATCATATTAAGTGTGTATGTGTATGGACTCACGGTAAGTTAGACTGAATCATGATATGCCACCGTTTTTTACAAAAGCTTCAAACAAGAACATGGTGCCAACACTATTCTTAAAACTCCCCGCGATTCCAACTATGCACTGAATTAAAACTACTAGACTACATTTGTATATGTTGTATGGTTACAATGTCATGTATGTCTAATGAATATTAAGAACTCAGTGTTGAGAGGCATGCAATTACTAATTCAATCAAATATACTAACCTAACAAATTGTTTCGAGCTTGCATCTCCATGGTTATCAAACTTATCTCTGGTTATAGATTTCAAGGTACTCGATTCTAAGGGTGGCAAAATGGATGAATTAGATGGATATGGATGGACCAAACCAATCCATCCAAAAAAAATTTAATATATTTTTTTTAATTTCATAAAAAAATAATTTAAATATTCTAAAATACTTTTTTCGTTCTTCCGAAAAAAAATCGATTTTGTGTTTTTCCAAAAAAAAAATCGATTTTTCGTTTTTCAGAAGAAAAAAAACTTGATTTTTTGTTTTTCTGAAAAAAAAACTCGATTTTTCGTTTTTCATATATATATATATATATATAAATATATGGGTCCGTATTAGGTATTATATTTTAATTGTTAACCTAATATAAAAGAAAGAAGAATTTTATTTAAATGGGCCCGTTTAGGGCCTGGGTCCGGGTAGCCCGCGGCCCAAGTAGAGCTAGGCCTGGGTAGTAAAATAATAAGAGCCCATTTAAATATGAATATTTTGGGCCCGGCTCTAAAAAGCCCGAGGTCCACATGGGTCGGGTAGCCCATATTGACACTCTATGTGAAATAAATCTATAAAGAGTAGTATATTTTTACTTCTAGTTTTAATTATTAATAATTTATTATTTTTTATTAAAGAGATATTTACAACATAGAAATAAAATAGTTTTTGGGCTAATAAATAATTATATATTTCGGTTGAGTGTTTATATAAAAAGTGTAAAGTAGTTAAAGTAATATATGGATCTTTTACTTTAAATTAAAAAAACTTGCTTAACTTATAATAATAGATAATTTATTAGTTCACCATGATACATCAATAAATATAGTTCAATATCTTAACCTTCATCTATGTATAAACACGATATCCTCATACAATTTAAATCACAATTTAAATGTGTTGATATCACAACAAGTAAATATTGTCTTTGATATAAATAATCATTAATTAGTAATGGCTGAACTCTAGGAGCTTTGGATGACTCTATCATGGGAATCAGACATGGAAATAACAACATGCTCATCATTTTCAGACATTCTTGTAATTTCTAATATCTCCATTTTCTTTTTCATTTCTTTGCTTTGACCCCAAAGTACCGCATAGAGACCGCAAATAATCACCACTGCTCCAAGCATGCTATGAAATTAATTTCCATAATATTAATTGTAAATATACTGATGGTTGAAAAACAAACTAGAAAACATGAATTGATAGAAGTTTATTAGGTGAACTGAGATTTATAATATACCTTCCCAAATATAATTTCTCGTCCAATATCAAATAAGAAGCTATAACTACAAGTAAGAGTTGAAAAGGACTGAAAAGAGACGTAAATACAGGGCCCCTCTTCTTTATGCACCAGGCCATAGCGATAACAACTAATCTAGACGCCACAATTCCCTGCATAAATAGTCACTCACATTTAAAAACTTCCTTTTACTAAATATTTACTCCCTCTGGTCCTATTTATAAACAAAAATTTACTTTCCGTATTCATTGAATAACTAATGTATTATATATATAGGGGACGTATCATATGAGAATGTCATTTTTATTTGAGAACATGAGAATGAATATGAGCCATGGTTCAGATTCATTCTCATGTTCTCACATAAAAAAGACATTCTCATATGATACGTCCTCTAAATACGTCCAAATATATTAGTTATCCAATGTATATAAATTAAAATTTTCTTACAAATAGGACCAGAGAGGTAATACTACATTACTATTAGCATACCGAAAAAACAACAGTGAGAATCCTGAGGTTGTTCTCTAGCTTCCATTGGCTCCAATCTTTTTCAGCTATGAGAGCAATAATAGTTGCTTGAATGGCTCCCATTGTGGATATTAAAGCTGCACTTGAGCGAGGACTTGAGTATTCCTCATTCAACTTAGCTTGTGACATGTAAAAGAGAATGGTAACAACAATCACATAAAACCATTGATGCATAAAGACAACTGCTTGTGTGTACATTAACGAGTGAATGAATAAACTAACCTGAATAATATACCACAAAGAATAAGAGCAACTACTTGCTATTGCACATGAAATACCCAACACTTTTTTACGAAGGTTAGTATGGTGAGATGTCGTTTGCTCATTTTGGTTGTGATGTGGATGTAAAAGGTTGATATTGGAAGACAAAATATGAATTTCTACACCTTTAAAAAATATTATCAACATTGCACCAATAAATCCCATTATTGTTCCTATCACTTTCGCCTTTCCTTCCACAACCTTCAAATTGAATTTATCCATTCTATGAAAACCAAAAAGTTAAATATGTTAATGTATTTTATTTTAAAAAATTTATTTTGCAAGACATATTTGTGGTGTATGAAAACTATGTCATTGTTGCTTGAAAAATCTAGTAATAACCAAATAATAGTGAATTATAAAAATTAAAAGAATAAGATAAGGTGGTTACCCAAAACATACAGCCATGATGAAGGTAATGGATGGAATTAGGTTAACAACGACCAACATAAATGTTGCTGACGTCAAAGCCAGGCCCTCGAGATAAAGATTTAGATACAAACTTCCCCTAAAATATTTCATATCAGTGTAAAGTTAGGCATTGATAATATAAATAATTGAAGAGATCACTTGTATAATATGTCACATACCCAAACAATCCACATAGAAATGTCTTAAAAATCACACTCAAGTAATTTCTTCCCTATTCCTCCTGCAAAAAAGGCCAAATTATTCAAGCTTAGTTGTGTTCATTTCTCTTGTTCAATTTCTAGTGAAAGCAGTTGCAAAAATGAGGCGATGTGCTGCGGCTACTCTCATGCTCATTCCATCATTTATTGCTAGCTTGTATATTATAGCCATCGCTCCAAATGCGATCTGTACAAACACCATTAACTACTTATGTCTCTCATCTTCACTATTATTGTTGTTTGTGTTTTATTGAGAACACGGTGTTGTGCAAAATGTTACTCAGAAACAATATATTTATAAGCTAATTTAACTACTATATTTTTTCATTATATATATATATATATATATATATATATATATATATATATATATATCAACACAGAAAGAGAAATCAATCCAGTCCATTAAAATCAAATCTAATGGTCGTGATTCATTGTTCTCATTTCTCATAATAACCAAGTGTTCTCACTTGAGTCGTCCCCTATATATATATATATATATATATATATATATATATATATATATATATATATATATATATATATATATATATATAAAGATCGATATATGTGAATTATATATATTTATATATTTTAATTATATATTTTAATTATATATTTTATATATAAAGATCGATATATGTGAATTTTCATATATAAAGATCAATATATGACAATTATATATATCTTTATATATAAAAATCAATATATGTGAATTATAATTCATTATATATAATGAGAGGAGGGATATTATATATATATATATATATATATATATATATATATATATATATATATATATATATATATATATATATATATATATATATATATATATATATATATATATATATATATATATATATATATAGAGGGAGTGTATCAGGTGAGAACTGATATCTTATATGAGAAATGAGAACTATTAATATCAATCGTTAGATTTAATTGACGCTTGAGATTGTAATAAATAAAACAAGTTGGAATGTACATGATTATTTCTAAATAAGTATAACACTCATTTAATATTAGATATTGTTGATTATCTTAAACGAAAATAAAAAATATTTTATTTTTCCTTTTTTTATCCCTTATTTTAAGATGTTTTTCAAAAAAAAATTCTATAAGACCTACCCTATAATTGAAACCAATTTTTTTATACGTCCTTTGTTCTATTAGTGTCCCAAAAAATAAATTTATAATCGTGGCAATTATTTTTCTAATACATAATAACATCGACATTTTAATTAATATATTATTACTTTTTAGTATAATGATAATACATTTTTAAATATAAATTATAAATAGATTTTTTATAACTAATATAATTATTTTAAAATACCTATTAAAAAATATTCCAAAAAAAACCATGTTATTTTTAATCTTAAAACAATTTTTTTTCATGATTAATATAATTATATGTTGTTGTATCCAAACAAATAATTCATATTTTTTCCTTATTATTATAAAACCATATTTATAATATTTAATTTTTAATATAAAATCATAATTATATTATATTATATCATTATACAATTTACTAATAATTTTTTACTAATTTAAATAGTTATATATATTATATATTTTTTAAAGAATAGAAACTAATATAAATATTTATTTATAAATATCATTATATAATTTAATAAAAAGAAGAAAAAAATATATTAATTATTTTTTGGATACGACAAATAGAATTGCATTAATTATAAAAAAAATATTTTTGTTTTAATATTAATAATAATAGGTTTTTTTAAAGATATTTGTATATACTTTTTATATGTATTTTATAAATTATATTTTTTTATAAAAGTATTTATTTATAATTAATATTTAAACATATGTAATGTTTATATTAAAAAATAACAACTAATATATTAATCAAAACTATCTATATTAAATTACTACTATTATATAAGTTTCTATTATTTTGATTATTATATTTAATGAAAAATGCAATTTATAGATAGAAGAGGGCGGAGATGAGGTAAGGCTTACAGGGTTGGTTATATTAAATTTTATTATTTTGATTATATTTAAAAATTGATTGCGATTATAATTCTTGAAAAATTGATTGCAATTATAGGTAGGTTTTATAGAAATAATTCTTGAAATAAAATCTTAAAATAAGGGAACTAAAAAGGAAAAATAAAATGCTTTTTATTTTGATTTAAGATTTAAGATAATCAACAATATCAAGCCTATTAAAAAAATAATATCTAATATTAAATGAGTGTTATACTTATTTAGAAATAATCATGTGCATTCCAACTTATTTTATTTATTACAATCTCAAGCGTTAATTAAATCTAACGATTGATATTAATAGTTCTCATTTCTCATATAAGATATCAGTTCTCACCGGATACGCTCCCATATATATATATATATATATATATATATATATATATATATATATATATATATATATATATATATATATATAACATATATTGATGTTTATATACTCATTAAGTACTATATATTAAATATAGTAATAATACCTTAAAAGACACATGTGTCTGTATCTTTATATTGTTTGCTTATATTAGTTATATCATTCGGATGTCCTATCAGTGTACTTGGCACTTTGAGTAAAACTAAATCTGACATCCCACAATTTTTGCATAATATAAAAGTTTCTTGTTAAGTGAAAAATTCGATAGTATAAAGAAAAAATTCTGTTTGATTTGAAAAATTCACAGGTATACTCAAAAATTTTGGTTGCATTTATATCTTAAAATTCATATGAGAATGCCTTTTTTATATGAGAATGTGAGAATGAATCTGAACCATTAGATTTTAAAATAAATGGTGGAGATTATGTGTGAATAATTTTCTCTCTCTCCTCCATCATTAAAATAAAAGATTGAAAAGAGATTAAAAAATATTCACACATAATCTCCACCATTTATTTTAAAATCTAATGGTTTAGATTCATTCTCGCATTCTCATATAAAAAAGTCATTCTCATATGATATACACTCGCTCTATAACTTCATTTCGATTTTTTTAAAAATCAACCGTTTGATTAAAACATAATATCATACCTATAAAGTTTGAGATTTATCTATAACAATTTACTATACCATCAAGATATCCAAAGATAAACGTCAAAATGAACTTTCATATAATGTAATTTTTGATGTAATCTAATGACACAGTGAATCATTATAAATTAATTTCAAACTTTATAGGTATATTTTTTGAAAATCATCATTGTGTCCTTAGTTTTTTGCAAAATGTTTAAAAAATCCGATAGTGTAAAAGCACCGAATTTATTAAAACGATTAAGTATTTATTGAATCATTAGATGACATCAAAAATTTTGATATTTCAAAAAATCCGATTGACCGTCTTAGTTTTTTCTTCTACTAGATATTTCTAAAAATTTGATATGACAGTATGAATTTTTATTGAACTTTTCGAAATATTCAATAGAAATCAGGGGCGGATCCAAATATTCTTATTGTTCTAGCGATGAACTAAATAGACTGAAAATAAGAAATGATATAATTTAATGCAATACATTTATAATAAAATCCGTCTATTATCCATTTTTTGAAAATGAGTTAAAATATCATCATTGTTAATTGAAGAGTTGTCTCAAGTTTTGGGAGGTCCTGTGTATATATCATCCATTTTTATCATTAATAGTAGTTTAACCATAAACAAAACAAATAGCGGTCTTATTTAAGCACAATTTTACCGTTACAAATATTTTATGAGACCTTATTTAGTTATAGTTTAATTGTAATAAATTTTGGAACATGTACATTAGTCCGTTGTTAGAATCCTATTTGTACATATTTTGTTCATAGATCTTGTGGTATTTCTTAACTCTTTCACCAAGTTTTGATTCCTTTTAGTGTAATCTTATGTAAATAAATAACATTTTGTTTAGATTGTACATAAGTTAAGTTTTATGAATTTTATTTACCTTTTATATAGGTATTGACTATTTTGGCAAGCTTGGAATGAAAGTCTTTGATGGAATGAGCTTGGAAGGAGGTTTGAAGACTAAAAGAAGAAGATTTGTATTAGAAGGTCCGCTAAGCGGACCACAAGAGCGCTTATGCTCCAATGTTTCATCACCTCGCTTGAAGCGAGGCTTGGCAGAGGCGAAATCCAAATTTGAGTTCGCTTAGCGGGAGGGATCCGCTAAGCGGATGCTGAAGATAAAACATATATTTTGAGTTATCCGCTTAGCGGACCTACTTTTTTGTCACTTGTGTTTAGGCACTTTAACATGATATTTTGGAGGGTCTTACCAACTTTTTATCACAAGATACTTTGTAAGAAAGTTAGGGCAAAGGAGAAGAGAAGAGAAAAACTATTTTCAAGTGTATTTTCAAGATTTCCAAGCATCTTTCTTCATCTTTCTTTGAGTTTGATGCTACCAAATCTTGTTATGTTACTTGTTGGTGAAGCTTCCATGGCTATGGAGAGCTAAGTTTCATCTTGTGTCAAGATTAGAGGTAGTTAGTTTGTAAATATGTATTTCTTTTGATCTTTTGTGTATGAACTTGGTTAATGATTAATATATGGTGAATATCTTGTTATTCATGTTCTATTTGTTGTTTTGGATCACTATTAAGAGATATGTTTCAAACCTAGATCTAAAAGATATTCATCTATCAATAAACAAACTCTAGAGATAGATTTGTGAGTTGATAATCACTTGTATGGAGTTTTTAAAGATTATCATGTCGATTGTCGGCATGAGAGATCATCTGACGGTTGATATGATAATATTCATGATAAATCTTTAGAGATAAACGGTATCAAGAGGATATGTGGTTATATTAATCATTAAGAGGTTCATATACATGATCATTGGAGTATATATGAAGCAAACTAATGAACACTGTAACACCCCATATTTTCTAATTTTAATTTAATAGGAAATTAAATTATTATTTAGAATTATTTGGTATTTTGTTGAATTATTGAAGAATTATGGATTAAGGGCCATTGGGCCGGATGGTGAGATTAGTAGTATGGGGGTGCTGAGTGAGTAAGCTCATTACTAATTATTTTATGTTTTCATAAAATAGAGGAAATTGGGAAAAAAGGATAGAACGTGAAAGAACTGAGAAGTTGGAACACGAAGAACGTGAAAGAGTAACAAAGAGGAAGAGACCAAAGATCAAGAATTTGGCTAAGGTAGGGGGGACTCTTCCAATTACCATCTCTTATCGTGTTATGAATAATGGGGCATGATTAGGGATATTGTTTGGGTCAATTTGATCATATGTCAGAGTTAGGTTTTGGGATAATTTTAATAGAAGTTGAATAATTGATGAATACCTCTGAATTCTATATAGAATCGTATGTTAATTGATGTTTGTGTTGTATGTATTGTATCAATTGTTGTGTTGTTGCGTTCTTCCATGAACACTGAATCTGAGTTATGGGTTTCCAATAATTGGATAAAAAGTAAGGTTTAATGTGTAAAAATGACATAAGATAATTGATTGATGAAATTGGATGAATACCATATGTTAATGTGTGAAAAGATGGTGTTTTAGACTTAAAATCATAGCCTGTTATGAGTGAAAACGAGTGGAAAACGAACTAGTGCGAAATTGCAGATTTTTGGAGAAATACTGGTGTTTTGCATATGGAATTGAGTCATACGCGTATGGGATGAGGCCATATGCGTATGGGTGTGTTGATACCCGTATGGGAAATTTCAGTGTAAAATTAGTTCTGTTGATACGCGTATGGGATGGCTGATATGCGTATGAGTTTGGGTGATACTCGTATGGGAGGTGCCATACTCGTATGGCTGCTGTGTGTTAAAATTATGTTTTGTGTAAATTTTGATCTGTAGCTCCGTCTTTAGTGCCGTTTCGAGTATGATGAACCTCATGAGATAACCTATGAGTTTAAATGATAAAATGAGGTGTAGCTTTCAATTAATTTTGAATTATGAATTTATTGCTTGATGAATGATGTATTGTACATATATATGATGAGATATGACAATACATGCTATGTTTTTAAACATGATTCGTATGATGATTGGTTTGATTGTGTAATGGAGCTCATGAGATATTTCATGTGATGATATGAGTATGATATGAATATTTTGTTCGTTTGATGGATGATATATTGTTGACATATATGATGAGATGTGACAATATAAGATGTGTTTGAAAACATGATTATGTGATGATTGTTGAGAATTATACAATGATGATTGACTTGTTTTGGAAGATGTGAATACATGTATATTCTTACTTTTGATGATGATGATTAGTGTAATACATGTATGTTCTGTAATGATGGTGATGATGATTGATTTGTGATGAATGATGCTGATACATATGAACATACTTAATGATGATGATGATGATGATATAAGTATTTTGTGTATGTTGCATTCATTCATAGTCATTTGATGAGGGATGAATCCTAATGATGAAAGGATTCAGTGAAGGGCATGATTCCCATTGTGTGGAATTTGTGCTGGCAGGGCCGTATCTGAACGATGTTAGATCAGTCAGTGGGTTATTCCCATTGATGATGTTTGGTACCACATGCATAGAGGAAGTTGCATTCATATGCATGAATTTGATAACATGACTGAATGTACTTCATTGTTAGGATTGGTGTTGTGTGTTTTGTGTGATGATGGATTATTTGAATATAGATGGATTGGGTGAATAATATAACTATTGATGTGTTGTTATTTATAATGCAATAATATTTGTTAATTGAGAATGAGACTCACCCTTACACTATATTTTTCAGATTGAGGATAACGGCTTCGACTCAGTGAGGATTAGCTCATGAGTCAATGTGTCAGTTAGCATTGGGTGTCATGCTATGATAGATGTAACACTGGGGAACGCAGTGTCTTAAGTTTATGATAATAACTTTGTTTTGTTTAATTTATTTTGAGGATTAAAGCATTGATGATGTGATACTGGTTTGATGATTTATTCCGCTGTGTAAGCATGAGATGTTTGTGTATGAGTTATAATGAAATGTTCCTTAGTGAATGCATGACATTGACAGATGATAATTGATTTATTTTAATTGTGGCACCCTTGTTTGCATGTTACTCTGATTTAATTATTAATTACCGCGGGGTTTAAAAGGGTGTTACAAACACTAATCTTGGCACAGTTTTCTCAAATCGTTTTCAAACCCTATTTTATTGTCCTTATTTACTTTTCATGCTTTTTACATCTTATGTTACCAAACTTGAAGATGTTTCCAGAGATTCAACATCTTGAGTTAATTTTAAAACTTTTTCTCTTAGCTCAGATTTTTCTATTTCAAATCTCTTAGTTTCAGATACAAAACTCTCTTTGAGCTTTTTGTATTTGAGACTAAGTTTACTCTTGACTTCCAGAAGTTCTGATAAGCTGGAAACTAAATCTTCTCTAGTAAATTCAAAAAATACCTCTTCAGATTCTGAATCAGAGGTGGAATCTTCTTCAGCATCAACTGTTTCCATAAGTTCTATGTTGACTTGCTCATCTTCAGAGTCTGACTCTTGATCAGATGAATCAGATTCATCCTATGTAGCCATCATGCCTTTTTTCTTTTCAAACTTCTTTCTGGGATTTTCCCTCTGAAGCTTAGGACATTCACTCTTGAAATGTCCAGGATCTTTACATTCATAGCATACAAATTTCTTCTTGCCAGATCTTCTGGGATCAGAAGATTCTCCCTTTTCAGGTCTCTTGAAGTTCTTGAATCTTCTCTGCTTTCGCTTCCAGAGTTGATTCACCCTTCTGGACAGGAGAGATAGTTCATCTTCTTCTTCTGACTCTGACTCGTCAGATCCTTCCTCTTCAGCCTAAAAAGCGTTAGCACGGTTTTTATTTTTAGATTTTAAAGTGATTGACTTACCTTTCTTTTGAGGCTCATTTGCATCAAGCTCAATCTCATGGCTCCTCAGAGCACTTATAAGCTCCTCAAGAGATACTTCATTTAAGTTCTTTGCAATCTTAAATGTTGTAACCATTGGTCCCATCTTCTGGGTATACTTCTGATTATCTTTTTAACATGATCAGCTTTTGTGTATCCTTTATCAAGCACTCTCAATCCAGCAGTCAGAGTCTGGAATCTGGAGAACATTGCTTCAATGTTTTCTTCATCTTCCATCTTGAATGCTTCATACTTCTGGATGAGAGCCAGAGCTTTTGTCTCTTTGACTTGAGCATTTCCTTCATGAGTCATCTTCAGAGATTCAAAGATGTCATGAGCATTTTCTCTGTTTGTGATCTTCTCATAATCAACGTGTGAGATGGCATTTAACAGTATAGTTCTTGATTTGTGGTGATTCTTGAACTCTTTCTTTTGATCATCACTCATAGTCTGTTTGGTGAGCTTAACTCCTTGAGCAGATACTGGATGTGTGTAACCATCCATTATTAGATCCCATAAGTCACCATCTTGGCAAAGAAAGTAACTTTCAAGTCTATCTTTCCAATATTCAAAGTTCTCACCATCAAAGACTGGTGGTCTATTGAATCCATTAAAACTCGAGTTACCATTGTTGCTTTGTTCATTAGCAGTTAGAATTGGAGTAGAAGAATTTTTCATATCATGTTTTTCTTCCTGAATCTTTTCACTAACACGGTTAAGTGTTTGCGCCTAGAACCGACGCTATGATGCCAATTGAAGGAGTGAAAAACACTTAGAAAGGGGGGATTGAATAAGGGTTGTTTCTTAAAATGACAGATAAAATATAATCACACAGATATTTTTATCCTAGTTCGTTGTTAACCAAACTACTCCATTCCATCCCTTACAGAGTGATTTACCTCAACTGAGGATTTAATCCACTAATCAGCCTTGATTACAATGGTACTCCACTTAGACAACTTCTAAGTCTTCTAGAGTCTACTAATCACAACTTGATCACTCTAGGAATTTCCTTTTACAAAAGAAAACAATATTACAATAGATTGAAGTGCTTCTTAATAAGCTATAATCACCAAGTATTTTTCTTTTAAGATTAAGTTCTAATACTCACTAAAATATTACAAGTTTGTGAGGTTGAAGATGAAGTTCTTTTCTTCTTTTGTGTGATAGCGTTTTGGCAGCGTAATGTTACTTAGCGTGAGAGTTGGTTTCTGCTGCAACATCAGAACTTCTCTTATATAGGCAATGAGAAATATGACTGTTGGGTAGCATTAAATGCTTTACGTGAATAGTACACTGTTGTATTTAATGTTTCACTCTTTTGTCAACTACCTCGAGCCATGCTTCAACTGATTTTACTGACTTTGCCTTTTGTAGCTTCTAATGTTCCTTTTATCAGTCAGACAGATTTGACATTATAACCTTTTCATCTTGTACTAGCTTCTGGACTCAGACTATTAGAATGACGTTTGAATATCAGAGTCTTCAGCATTGGTGCAGATGTAACTTCAGTCATCAGACTATGGAAGTTCTTTGAAGCGTGCTACCATCAGATCTTCAGAGCATTGCTTCTGATTGCCATCTTCTGATGCCTCAAGACCATGTTCAAATTTCCTTATTAAGACCATCTTCTGATATCTTCCAGACCATGTTCTGACGAGGCCATCCAGATCTTATGGGTCAGAGCTTATGAATGATAATTTTGTGCATACTCCTTTTGACTTTTCCTGAAAAGGAAAACGTGAATAATTAGTTCTGATATCATCAAAACTAGAAATATTGATCAGAACATTTCATGTTCTAACATATTCCTCAATAACATTACAGGTACTCCAACCTTGAGTTTTAACTCGTGTTTTTGAAGGCCAGATGCACTAATCGTGTTTAAAAATTCAGGTGTGTGTACATCATTAGGCACATCTATATCTGGATTCGCCGAGTATGGATTGTCAAAACTTATATATGTTTTTAATTCAGTCGGAATCAATGATAACATGTAGTCACTAATGTTATCAACAATATCATTTTTTGGGGCAAGTATAGCTTTATCTTGAAAAAAACTTGGATCATTCATGTTATCCAAAAATGACAGATAAATGCTCTGAACAATAGATGAAATAGAATCAGTCGAACTTTTAACAAGTGTGATATACTCATCACCTTGTTCTCCAAGTGTTCCATCACCAATCCCTAACACCCATTCTGAAAACAATTTTCTTTGCCTAACATCAACATCAGGGATCTTAGTAAGTAGCCTCATATTTGTATGCAACTTCAGGACTTCACAATAATCCCAAAGATATGAGGAGTTAATGGTAGCATGAACCATATCTTGTCTTATTGCTTTAGGAATAACTGGTAGAATTTGTCTGAAGTCTCCTCCAAAAATAATAACCTTTCCCCCAAAAGGAATATTTAAATTCTCATTATTACAAAAGCGAAGAACATCTCTGAAAGTTCCATCAACAGCTTCAAAGTAATGCTTATGGAGCATTGGTGCTTCATCCCATTTAATGAGTTTTATTTTTTCTATAAATTGTGCTAAGTGGGTATTTTGATCAATACCGCAAGTGGAATACTCATCAATGTCTAGCGGTATAGAGAACCTTGAATGGGTTGTTCTTCCTCCAAGAATAAGCAAAGCAACAATTCCACTCGATGCCACCGTTAACACAATATCTCCTATAGATCTTAATGCTGCTGACATAGCCCTCCAAATGTAAGTTTTTCAAGTGCCACCATACCCATATAGGAAAAAAATGCCTGGTTTATTTTCTGCAACTCGTGCCATAATTTTGTCATATACTATCCTATGTTCAACAATCATAGTTGACATTAATTGAGCATGTTCTAAAGCCAAAAATTGTCTATCGTAATTCAACTCATTATAAATGAGTCTATTTTGGCTTTCAGATGTAAGAGATGTATCTACTTGAGGCATTGTGGGAAAATCACTTAAACTTCTATTATTGCTATGCAAAAATGATTCGAGATCTTGTAATACTAAACTTTTTATGTCATCATCTGATAATTCCAAATCTACCATAATAATTAATTAAATTTAGCAGCATACACAATATATAAATTAAGGTGATTAGATAAAAAGTGTATTTGAACTAACTTAGTGTTTTGTGGAAAAAATTATAGTAGTTATTCTATATAGAAATACCTGGAAATTGAAGAATGAGTCTTTGCCTATGCAAGATGTCATCACGTAAATACTGCCATGTTTTCTGCCAAACATCTTCTGGTCTGGATAGTTGTTTTGAAATTAAAAGCGTTGCAAAAAATTTCGCAAAAAAGTACCTGTACCCCAATTGCTGGACTCTATAATGGCATCTATGTATTCTTTATCATCATGTACTAAACCCATAGAAAAACATGCGTCTTTAAATGTATCATATAACACGTTGTTTACTGTCTTGATTTCCTAGTAACTTCGAGGACCTTTGACATAATTAAGCAAAATTCTCAAATAATATCTCTCACCTGATCCAGGTGGTGCAAAATGAACTCTACCAATTGTGAAACCTTTTTTACGGGGAGACCATTGTTTTTCTGAATCTTTCCAAATAAAAGTAAATTGATTGTATGTAATATTTCTTCCTTCCTCGTATTTTTTATTTGCTTCCATCCATGCCAAAAATTTGGTATTTTCTATATTTGGCTTATTGATAACCCGGTTAATTGGAGCAACATCATCGTAAACAATATATTGTTGATTTTCTAAATGAAAAGGTAGTCGCTCAATAGAAGGTTCTCTATAGTTAATGTCAAAACTAAATATTCTCCAAGATGCTTCATACGATGACAAATATCTACAGTCATAATACATTTAAATTTCATCAGAAATTTCCGAATCCTTGGTTCCATTGTCACTATTATAGAAGCTTGCGGTAACACGATCATGCCCTTTATTGACATACTTAAAAAGATACTTAATAGATCGATACTGATTGCACCATTCAACATTTATATGAGCATTGTATTTTAGTAGGAGATGTCTATTATATGGTACGACAAACCTGTTATCTGCAAAAGACTCACCCTTTTTAATGAAATTACCATTATCTCTCCTTCTATATATCAGATATCCACTTGCATCAATAGTGGTGTTATCGAGAAATAAACGTTTAGCAAACAACGTTGGTGCCATGTCATTTTCTCTTTGTTGGATTCTATATGAAAACCACTCTTTGATAGTTACCATTCCTCTTTTTATTGTTGGTGCATCTGATACATCATTGTATTGGATTCCTTCCCAATATTCATCTTCTCCTCGAGGAAATAGTAATGGATATTGCAATGGCAAGTAAGTTGAACTCAAAATTGAAATACGTTTTAACTAACCAGATTGAGTCTCAACAATGATATCTCTCTCAAATTCAGCACTATCAAAATCACCTACAATTAATGTAGCTACCTTTGAAGTCGTGGGTAGATTGTACCTCCGGTCGTCATAACCTTTCTTACCTAAGATTCGCAACCGCAATATTGGTACATTACATTCACTTATTTTTTTGACGAGTCATTCTATAATGTTTGCAATATTGATTATATTTGTCAAGAACATCCTTTATTTCATTAACTATTCCGGCTTTCAATGATGCAGCATTGTCTTCCATTCTAAAAAAAAGATGGAAAGAAATTTAATTGTGCACATTTATTTATATATTAAAAGTACATTGTAATGTAAAACTTGATAGTGAAATAAATACCCAACCACTTCCATTATGCTCTTTATCTCATTTTTAGTGTCGTAAGTGTATAATTGAGCAAATTTAGGTTGAGTTCCAGGAAGGGGGAGGAGACTTCCGATTTGATGATAGTTCTCACCATTCATGACAAACATTGGAAGTGCATGGCCATTGTTTATTTCACCGTGAATTTTACCACCCATAGATGTGAAAGCAGACATGCTATTGAATGATCTAATGTTATCCATAAATAACTTGCTTCTTGTGTCATGTTTGTGAAATAAATCGTGCAATGGTTGAGGTGCTTTCTTGTAATGAGGAAGCACAATTCTTCCTTGAGAACAACACATAGAAAATTTAGGATTTGTTGCATTATATTGCTTTTGTACTCTTTCTTCAAATCACATGATTGCACCATAATAATTACAAACTGAATTTGGTTCTCCAATTTCCCAGTATTGAGACATTTGTTCTATGAAAAACATTTAGGACCATGTCATACAAAGTGACATGAAAGTAATGCAAAATTAAAGGTACAAATACTTATAATTTAGACAATGATACAATACCATATGTATTAATCACTATATGATCAGAATAATCATTGTGTAAGTTATTGACATGATTAATAGAATCATCATCTAAATTAGTTGATGAACCTGCATATCATTTGTTATGAAACTGATAGTTTTTCATATTTTACTAATTATTATATTATATTAAAAATTAAACCATGAACAACAATAAGTAATAGGACATTAGATATTTAGTTAAATTACCTATTTGATTGAGTTCAAAATGACTATGTTGAGAGACGCCAATTGTCTGTGGCACTATAGACTGATCATTAAAGTCATCTGCATACAAAAAAATATTTAGGTCACATAATAATTTAGTTAATAAAACATTGAAGAAATTATTTATCAATTAAATTATAGGCAATTAATTAATTAAGTGCATTAATTGTAATGTCTACCTTGCATTGATATAATGGGTGAATCATTTAAAAAAAATACTATGGTGATTAACCGATGCTTTTGAGAGATTATTTTTCTTGATGATAAATTTTCCAGAACCTAATTTGGATGGAGCCCGTTTTGAGTTATTGGTGGAAGCGACATTTGAATTTTAATTATGTTATATAAAAAGGTTTAAATTAGTTAAAATAAAAAGATATCAATAATTAAATCATGAAGAATATAAAATGAATAAATGACCTGGCTTTTTTGTTTAAACCGCAAGTTGTATTCGTAACGTGTGTATGTAGCCGATATGGAAATGATATGAAGCATAGATATTTTTTTTTTTGCTTTATAGCACCGGTTTAGTCCGGTTCGGGGGCGAGTTCTGGCATCAAGTGGTTCCATCCCCCTCCCGATCGTAGTTGCGGGGGATCGAACCGTGATTCTCCCTACCAAGTCCAGCGCCAATCACCACTGGACCAACTAACGATTGGTGAAGCATAGATATTTTGTTTACAGAGATGAAAGTATTTTCTGTGTCTATTTATTTTACCATAAATTTAGTGGTTTTAATAGTATGAAGGAGACATGGAGAAAACTTTATTATATATTATAATTTTTAGGTCAAAATTTAATATTAATTAAGATTAAGGGTTTAATAAGAATGCATGGTACTTGGACATGTTAATGAAACATGAATTTGAATTAATACATAAAACATGGATTTGAATTAACACGTGAAAGAAATAGTTTTTTTAGGGTTTATTTTATTTAATATATTTAATCTATTTAATAATAATTAGTGTGTTTAATCGGTTTAAATCAATTAAAAAGTAGGAGACAATTTTTAGGGTTTATTTTATTTAATCTATTTAATCTATTTAATTTATGTAATAATAATTAGTGTGTTTAATTGGTTTGAATCAACTAAAAAATAGGAGAAAATGAAAAGTTTTTTAGGGTTTATTTCCGCCAAATATTTTTACCAATTCATAAAATAAAAAATTATTAATAATTAATTAATTACTATGAATCTCTCCACTTATTCAATTAATTAAATAAATAAATAATGATACTGATAAATATAATAATTATAATTATAATAATAAATTTCTATATACCCACATCTTCAAGTAATCCCATGTTAATTCCTCACTAAATCAATTTAAGTAGTGGACATGACACCCACTAAATCAATTTAAGTAACTAATTAAGTTTTTAAAAACGTGATACCTAAATTATAAATAATAGGAACTGAGCATCTTTTTTTCATGACATTGAGTAGAGAAATACTTACATTCTTAATGCATGTTGATTTGATTTCTCATCTATGTTACATGCTTTTTCATTGATGTTACATGCTAAACATAATATTCATTTCTTCGTGTATTTGCAGGAGATGCCTGTTGAAGAATGTGTGAGAGTGGGTGTTATGTAGCAAATTCTAATTTTCATTAAAAAGATGAATACATGTATCTTATTTTCTAAATCTACAAGAATTTTCTCTTTTTCTCTCATGAAAATATACGTAGTTTATATAATAATTTTGAGGTTCATAAATACATGTAAAATATTTTATTATTAGTTGTTTTTACAATTTTTATTTTTTATCATATAATGTTATATCATTTTACTTTCTTCTAATTAATTTTATTGATGTTATTTTATAGATATAAATTTTAGAGTTAAATATGTTTTTTCTCTCTAATCTCAAATTTTAATTTTAGTCCATATTAAAAAAATGACATATTTTACTCCCTACAAATTTTTTATGCATTCAGTTTTAGTATGTTATTTTTTAAAATCTATACGCGATGGGAAAGATGAATTTAAATATTTTATTCTCTAAATCTACATGGAATTTCTCTTTTTCTCTATGTAGTTTATATAATAATTTAAAGGTTCATATAATACATGTAAAAAATTCTATTATTGACCGTTTATACAATTCTTACTTTCTTATAGTTATCATTTTACTCTGTTTTTATTTTATTTATGCTTAGTTTTCAAGAATTAAAGATAATAGTCATCCGATTTTAAATATAAATCATAATTGATAAAAAAAAATTGATCAATATCTACACAATAATTCTTATAAAAGGGTGATGTCACGATTTTATAAATAAAATACAATTCACAATTTTACCTTTATTTTTTTCCAATCCAATTAAGTCCTCCACCCTCCTAATTTTTGTTAAAATTATATTTCTACTATTAATAACTAATTAACTAATATAAGCATAATATTACTTAATAATATGAATATCCAAAATTATATTTTTAATAATAATAATAATAATAATAATAATAATAATAATAATAATAAATTAAATAAAAAATGAGAAAGAGAAAAATAAAAACTTTTGGAGTAATTCACTAAGCACTTTATCATATATCATACTAAACTAACATATTTGAATAAACTACTACATATGAAAAATGATCTCCACCCTTCTCTATTTACAATTTGCAATATAGTTGAGAAGAAAACTATCATTTGTAAAAATTGATTTTCTTTACTATCATTTCAATATTATAATTATAATTAATAATTTATTAATATTTAAAATAGGTTAACATATCATACATATTTTTTTTGTTCTTATTACTGAGTCATCCTTTATAATAATTTCACTAATTCTTTTAAATCTCACCTATTTATAAAGCTTTCATCGATAAATATAACAACTATTTTATTTTATCATATAACTTAATTTAAAAGTATCAAATATTGCTATGAAACATCAAAGCAATTAATTTATATTTTAAATTAGAAATACAATCAATATAAAAATATTATGAAAATGTATTTTAATTTTTTTCTATAATAATAATCATTAACAATATTTTAATAAAATATAACCGTGCATCGCACAGGTGTACGTCTAGTAATAAGTAATAAGTAATAAGTAATGTTTTAAATTTTTCACTAAAAAATAGGAGACTAATAAATATTTTAGGAGATTAATAGCGAGTATGGTGCTTTGGAATTTAATAATTAATAATAAATAGTAAAATAGATTTTATTTTAAAAAGAATGTGGCTAGATTTTATTTTAAAAAGAACGTGGGTGGTGGCTGGTTTGTGGTTTTATTATGGTTTTATGATTTGGAATTTTAGGCCTTTAAATATTTATTTATTATTTTATTTATTATTAATAATAAATATGATATTTGTTAATAATGTATTTAACCAGTTTCCAATCAACTAGGAAACATTAAAATTAATATAATAACAAAATGTGTTTCCAATCAACTAAAAAATAAGAAATAAGTTTAATTTATTTCTTAAGATAATTTTTATTAATTAGATTTGTTATTAATTAGATTTGTAGCATTTGTCCTATGTGATTTATGTTATACAATTAGAATGTATTGTTATTTAAAATCCCAGATGATAAATCGGTAAAGCTACACAAATATAGTAAATTACTGTCCGCGTGAAACACTTTTATCCAATGAAATCGCAGAAGTGCTATCCGCGTGAAACGCTTTTATTCAATGAAATGGCGACACCTGATTTCTTTCTATATTTTATACTCTGAAACAACATACACTTAGACACGGTTCGATCCATTGAATCCTGTACGTTCATATTCGCTATTCGCGCGAAACTGTATTATCCAATGAAATCGCAGAACTGTTATCCGATGGTGTCTTCTCTCTCCTTCTCCCTTCCTTTTTCGTTCTTTTTCACCATTTTCAATGGTGTCTTCTTCTAACTAAAGCCTCTTGAACTGTTATTTTCCCAATTGGGTTGATTATTTAGTTGATCCATAGAAAAGATTCTTTGTATAGATATTGTTACTTGATTATGTGATATACACATGCCAATCACAATTGTAAATACGAGCTATTTGACTCTTAATAAAAATATAGTTCATTTGATTTCAAATTCTCTGCTATACATAGTTTTAAATACGAGCATTTTTTTCATGATAATAATAATAATAAAAAAACTTGAGTTTCATGATACGAACATAGAAAAGTACCAATTTTTTTTCTAAGTTTTGGAAGATTACAAAGCTAAAAGAATTGATACAAGGTTGTTAGATTAAAAGTGCATCAATTGTTTAAAGGCCATAAAGATTTAATTTTGAGGTTCAACATCTCTATGCCATCTCAATATGTAATCAAACTTCCACTAGATGGCGGCGGTAAACAACCACAATGTGGTCGATTAGAGAAAGAAGATGCATTAGGTTTTCTCAAGGAAGTAGGAGATGTGTTTCAAGGTAAGAATAAGGGAAAGTATGATGAGTTTTTAGAAATTATGAAGGGTTTCAAGGCTCAGAGAATTGAAAGAAGTGTTGTTGTGGAGAGAGTGAAGGAGCTGTTTAAAGGGCATATAGCTTTGATTTTGGGGTTTTATAAGTTCTTGCCGGAGGAATACCGTCGATTAGAGGAAGAACATGCATTAGCTTTTGTCAAGAAAGTAGAAGATGTGTTTCAAGGTAAGAATAGGGAAAAGTATGATGAGTTTTTAGAAATTTTTAAGGATTTCAAGGCTCGGAGAATTGATGCAAGTGTTGTTGTGAAGAGATTGAAGGAGCTGTGTAAAGGGCATGCAAATTTAATTTTGGAATTCAACGCCCTCTTGCCAAAGAATTACTTTTTATGCTGTTTTTTTTGCTATAATATGCCATAAACTTAGTTATCTAGTTGGTCCAACTTTGCTATAATATGTTGACAATGTTTAACTTATTTATGAAGTTTTTTGCTATAATATGATCTGCAGTAAACTTAGCTATTTAGTTATATTAAGTGTCTTAATTTTATATCGGTACGTCTTTGTCGTATTGAGAGAAACGAGTGTAATGAACTGTTAACTTAGGGACTAAATTGATGGTGTTTTGCATGATTAAGAGATTAAGTTGCTGACATTTCGCATTTGTAGGGTATGCCTTATAGTTAACGTCTAGGTTAAGAGATTAAGTTGCGATATTTGATCATGACAAGCAACAATAATTCATTTATACTAATGAATCCATTTACAAGAAAAATGATGGAAATCAACACAAAAGCCTTTAAAGTCGAGTTTTCTGTTTTTGCTTACCATGTCTTACTTGCTTTCGGCAAAGGCTCGTAGGAATTTTGTTTAGTGGCTTTATGTACAAGTTCCAACAGTTTACATGTCTATCAATCTCGAAACTCTGATTGGATTACTTACTCGACGAAGGGAAAACCATGGAAGGTTGTTGACTTTGTTGTTTTGCATAATACTATATATCTAGTAACCGACAAGGCGAGGATAGGCGAGGATATGTGTTGCTCAGCTTGAATTCTGCAAATATAAATTTTTTAAAATTGAAGAGTACTCCTAAGATTGGTCGAACTATCTGACTTCTAATAATAATAATAATGTGAAAATATAATTTTGTTTTATTTGATAACATGTTTTTTTTTCTTCCAAAACTCTTGTTAATTATAGTATTATTATCTTACTTTATTAATTTTCAAGTTTTTAAAATTTATTATATTATTTAAATGTATGATTAATAATAAATAAGTTTGATGAGATTTGCATCAGAGAGAACTTTTGTAATTATAGAATATACGACTGTCTTCTCTTTGATCAAATTAAACATCAAAGAGATTTATGGTACAATTGATAAAACTACAATAATTTTGAAAGGTTACATGTTCAATTCTTAAAATTTGACAAAATTTCCCTTTTGTAATTTTAACATTATTTACTTACTTTAAATAATTAACATAATTATAATATTAATAAAATTGAATTTTAAAATAGGATATCAAAACTTAAAGAAAAATAAAAAAGGGGATCAAAATTATAATTAAGTTAAAAAATAAACATAAAAAGATCAATATACCGATTTAAGAAACTCACCGGTTCATTAGTTTGACCAATGAACCGGACGGGTCATACTGGTTTTTAACGGATCAATTGCAACAATGGTCCGATGATCTTATTGAAAGGCTCTTACCCTCCTATTCACGATCTAACCAATCCGATCGACTTGAATGATCAGGGTTTTAAATGACTGCAACAGACACATATTTTATTAGAGATGTGAATTAATTGAAGGTGACCGTGTCATTTACGCCTTTTATTAGAAATGAAAATTAGTTGAAGGTGATTGTATGACACTATTAGTCAAATGGAAATTAATTGAAGGTGACTGCATGACACTAGAGCTGTCAATATGGGTTGCCCGGCCCTATACGGGTCAGCCCTAGCGGGCTCTGGGCTTTTCATGGATGAGCTAAAAAGATCCTGTATAATATGGGCTCAAGATTTACTACCCGAGCCTGATCCTAGATGGGCTTCGGCCCTAAATGGGCTTTTTTATTTAAAAAAATTAAAATTAAAATTTATAATATTTATTATAAATAAAATTAAAAATTATGTTATTTTAAACATAATACATTTTTAAGTATTATATTATCTCTTATAAATACTATAATGTATTTCTAAATACAATATATGTCTAAATTGTATAAAATAATACTTGAATATTTATTATAAGAGAAAAACCATTATAATATGTGAGATATTGGATCGAACTCTAGTATGGCCGAAGGGTAGCTTCTTGGTTCGACAGGGTTAAGCATGAAGTCGAAGGTTGTTCACATGCTTGTGTCGAAGATGCTAGGGTTGTTAGCATGTTAAATTAGATTTTAGTGTTTAAACCCTAATTTGTTAAGTTAGCTTGTTTATTAAGTTGGCTTGTGTAATGGGCCTTGTGGAAAAAGCCCATTAGTTAGTATGTTAGGTTTTATTATAAATAGCATACTAGTCTCTCATCATTGCTAAGCTGCAAATCCTAATTTGGGGTGAGAGAGGTTATTTGTTATTCTTGTAAACTTGTAATCTTGTTCTAAGAGAAAGTAAAAGAATAGCAGTTATAACCAATTATTGTGTTCCTCTTCTTCCTTGTCCTTTATTCTTCCTTGGTTTATACTTTGTTCTTGGCATTGAATTCACAACAAATTGGTGCGGTGAGCGTGGAGAAGATGCCTTCAACAAAATATGAGATTGAAAAGTTCACCGGAGTGAATGATTTTGGTCTGTGGCGCTTGAAGATGAAAGCCCTACTGGTTCAGCAGGGTTGTTTGGAAGCGTTGAAGGGAGAGGCAGCCATGAATGCAGAATTGACGGCAGCGGAAAAGACAAATATGATCGAGAAAGCACACAGCGCAATTTTGTTGAGCCTTGGTGATAAGGTTCTCCGACAGGTATCAAAGGAGACGACGGCATCAGGGTTATGGGTGAAACTTGAAAGTTTGTATATGACCAAATCGCTGGTAAATCGACTCTATCTGAAGCAAGCTTTGTATTCATTCAAGATGATTGAAGACAAAGTATTGGCTGAGCAGTTGGATATGTTCAACAAGCTGATTCTTGATCTTGAAAATATTGATGTGAAGATCGATGATGAAGATCAAGCGCTGTTACTATTGTGTTCTTTGCCTCGATCACATGCTCACTTCAAAGAAACTCTCTTGTATGGAAGGGAGTCCCTGACGTTTGAAGAAGTTCAATCAGCCTTGTACTCTAAGGACTTGAATGAACGAAAGGAGCATAAACCTTCGACTGTTGGCGAAGGTTTGGCCGTTAAAGGAAAACTCTTACGAAAGGATGGTAAGTTCGACAAGAAGAAAGGCAAAAGCCAGTCGAAGTCTTACAGTGGCGAAGCATCTGGCATTCGATGCTACCATTGTAAGAAGGAGGGTCACACAAGAAAGGTGTGCCCTGAACGCCTGAAATATCATGGAGGTAGGGATAATGGCAACGCTGCCATTGTTCAAGATGATTTCGAATCATCTGATGTTCTTGTGGTTTCAAGCAGTGACTCTAAGAAGGAGTGGATTATGGATTCAGGTTGCACTTGGCACATGACTCCAAACAAAGACTTGTTCGAGGAATTATGTGATCAAGATGGTGGATCAGTATTGCTGGGAAACAACAAGGCTTGCAAGATTGCAGGTGTTGGATCTGTGAGATTCAAGCTCCATGATGAGTCAATAAGGTTGTTGACTGAAGTCAGGTATGTTCCTGATTTGAAGAGAAATCTGCTTTCTCTTGGTGAATTCGACAAGAAAGGATATGTTTTTCAAGGAGAGAAAAGTATCCTAAGAGTCATGAAGGGTTCGAAGGAAGTCTTGAGAGGCGGGAAGAAACAAGGCTTGTATACCCTTGAGGCTGAAGTTTTAAGTGGTTCGACAAATGTTGCATCCACGAAACCTTTGTCGAAAACAGAAATCTGGCACATGAGATTGGGCCATGTCAGTGAAAGGGGTCTGGTCGAATTAGGGAAACAAAATCTGCTTGGTGGAGACAAAGTCGAAAAGTTGAAGTTTTGTGAACCCTGTGTACTTGGAAAATCTTGCAGAGTGAAGTTCAACAAAGGCAAACAAAGAACACATGGATCCCTTGATTACATCCATGCTGATCTTTGGGGGCCTGCAAGGTGTCCATCACATTCAGGAGCAAGGTATTTTCTATCCATAGTAGATTATTATTCCAGAAAATTATGGGTATTCATCCAGAAGACTAAGGATGAAACTTTTGAGAATTTCAAAAGTTGGAAGACTCTGGTTGAAAATCAGACTGGCAGAAAGGTCAAGAGGTTGAGAACCGACAATGGCCTTGAATTTTGCAATGAGGCATTCGACAGTTTTTGTGCTGCCTCTGGTATTGCAAGGCATAGAACTACTGCAGGTACTCCACAGCAAAATGGTTTGGCTGAAAGGTTTAATCGAACTATTTTGGAGAGAGTCAGATGCATGTTGACTAGTGCGGGTTTAACGAAGGTGTTCTGGGCTGAGGCTGTTTCGACAACAACATATCTGATAAACAGATGTCCTTCGACAGCGTTAGATATGAAGACACCTGAAGAAGTTTGGTCGGGACATCCACCAGATCTCGACAAACTGAGAGTATTTGGTTGCGTAGCCTATGCTCACATTAGGCAAGACAAGGTCGAACCTAGAGCTCTGAAATGCATGTTCATGGGATACCCTGAAGGAGTCAAAGCTTATAGGCTATGGTGCCTAGAGCCAGGTCACAGGAGGTGTATCACCAGTCGAGATGTAGTTTTCAATGAAGCTGAAATGGCTTTTAAGAAAACTAATGATGTTGATCGAAGTACAGAAACATCTGACGAAGAGCTGGAACAGGTAGAGATTCCTGTTGAGGTGGAGCATGTTGATGCTGAATTGCATATCCCAGATGAAGTCGAAGAAGAAACAGAAGATGCTGAAGTTGAGGAAACTAACGATGACTACTTATTGTCGAGAGATAGGTCGAGAAGAGTCATCAAGCCACCTCAGAGACTTGGATATGCAGATCTTATAGCTTATGCCTTAATCTCTGCAAGTGAGGTTCTAGACGAAGAACCTAGAGACTATAAGGAAGTTATCAGGAGTCGAAATAAGACTGAATGGCTGAAGGCCATGGATGATGAGATGAAATCTCTTCATGATAATCATACTTGGGAACTGATCAAGAAACCTGTTGGGGCAAGGTTAGTCAGCTGTAAATGGATTTTCAAAGTTAAGGAAGGAATTGAAGGAGTGACGTCGAAAAGATACTGTCATACCCCAAAATTTGCCCTCCCATATTCCATTCACAATGATGCAAAGCTCAGGGTTCAGTCCAAAAGACCACTCACTCCAGAGTCCAGAAGATCCATAGTCAACTGGTTTGACCTAAAAAGTCAACCACCACCAGAGCATAGTCAAAGCTTCCCAATTTTGGTCAACATCTAGTATGTGAAGTACAACCATCATTTGATCAAATATTGATCATGATTCCATTAATAGAAACTCAGAGATGAACAAATACACAAAGGTTCAAATTAGGGTTTCTTGGGAGAAAGTCAACCCAACTTTGACTGGGCATAACTTTCACATGGAACATCAAAAATTCCCCACTCAAAGCCTATGTTGAAGGAAATTGGATTATCTACAAATTTGTCTCTCACAAGCCAGGGCTAGAAATGATTCATTTGAGAGATACAGTGCAAAAGATTACAGGTCCTTTTCAGGCATCCTCCAAAAGCAGTTTTTTGTGAGAGAGGATATGGTCAAGATAAAATCCCCAAATGAAAAATATGTTCCAAAGTGGCTTGTAGAGGACCTCTTGAGGTTTCCAAAAAGTATTAGAACTCCTTCATAGCTCAAAAATTGAGTGAGATATGATTGATCCAAGTTGGGTGATTTTTGGAGGCCAAATGTGAAATAAAGGAGGTCTAAATTGGATTTCTCACAAATGGGCCTATTCATTTACGATCCAAACTTGCTTATGAGGCCACCATGAATTCCTAAAACTAATCTCACAATTATTTGGCATTCATAATATTTTTAGTGAATTTTTATTCATTTAAAATATTATTTAAACAAAGATAATTGAAGAAAATATGTGAGATTTGATTTAATTTTATTTTCCAAGAAATTTCAATCATATAAATGTCAAATATTGCCCTAATTTTCGTGCACTAGATGATTGGAAAGAGAAGATTGAAATAAGGCCAAAATAGAAAGTTTCCATTTAAAAATAAAATCAATCTTCTCAAGTTTGGCAAGTTTTGATTCAAAGGACTTTGGGATGGTTTTGTTGACCTAATTTGATCCCCTATAAGTACATGACACAAGGCATATGAATAAGGGGAAGGAAATTCGGGTCAGAGGCAGAGCATCAAGAACAAAAATTCTTCAAGAAAACTTGGATTCGGATTGAGGGATTGAGGAGTTTTCACAAGGATTTGAGCATTGCTACACGTTCGTGGGATCATTCTGAAGCTGTTTGGACACTTGCATAGCATCAATAACCCCAGAACGACCTCCATCTGGCCAAGGTATGCGCTTCTGAAACATGGCTCGATTGGACTGTTTGGTGTATTCTCATAGGCTTTTAATTATGTATTGTGATTACTATTGATGCTGTGAATGTCTGTGGATCATTAATTCAATTTCAGGGCGCGTTTGATACGGATCACCATGGATGAATAAGTTAGGGTTCTTGATTTCAAATTGGGGGTTTTAGTTAGGGATAAAATTAGACTAAATTAATTACATGGTTGGGTTCGCGTGATTCATACGAATAGGGTGGACAGGTCGCGAAAAGTTTATATACACATAGGCTCGATTCGCTATTTTTTCCGGGTTTGTGTTTGCTACGAACAAAGCGTAGCTATTTCGTAGCTACTTGTCTGAAATTTTCAGGTTTCAGGAAGAAGATGACGGCGTGGCATAAGGGTTTTGGGTATTTTAAAATTTCGCGCGCGTTACCATGTGTCAGTTTGTTTTTATTTATTTCATTCAGGATGTTTTGTTAACACATCAACGATGCAGCTGAGTTAGTAAGCGCGTTTGGGGGTTATGCCAAGGGTCCAGGGTTCGATCCCTGGCCCTTGCTATTATTTTTCTTAGATTTCCAATTCTTGATCCTGCGCAGCCACCCCTCTATAGCTCACCATGTACTCTCTGATCTAGACCCTTAGATCTCCCCCCAGCTTAGATCTAACGCCCAGCAATTGGTCCTCATACCATGTACCATATTAACAATCATACTGAATCAAAACCCTAATAAACACTTAATTTTAATTAATATAATTGTTTTAATTAAATTATTTTGATATATTTGTTAATAATAATTATTATTTTTATAAATAAATTATTATATGTTATTTATATTAAAATACAATTTATTGTTCGTGCCGATTAAATCGATTAATCGCTATGGGCAATAATGATTTTAATTAAAATGTTTATTTAATTAAAATAAAATACAAATAATTTCTATTTAGTTAAATGGTTGCAACTATTTTATTAGTCGTGATGATTAACTTTCCTACTTTCTAAATTCCAATTTGTTATTATTTATAATCGTGTTAACCGGTTATGAGGGGTAACAAATACAAAATAAAATTCACAAAAATAATAAAACACATTAAGTCATTATTAGTGATAATCGAATCAATCGATTTGAATTGGTAATGGTGCAAAAACCCTAATCTTTTGACTATGGTGATCAAACCCATTGATCATTGCGGTTAATTGTGCCAAATCAGGGTTGTACGCCTAAACCCTAGAATAATTCTAAAATCCATTCAAACTTCAAATTCAAAAATACAAATGTTTATCTACGATAGGCTATTCAAAGCCTTCAAACCTTCAAATCAAATTTCAAACCTTAAGGGCGTACAACCCGTCGCCCGAACTACGTTGACTCTGATTCTCCCTAAGGAGATACGTAGGCACTTGGCAACAAGGCGAGTCCCCTTCCTTCAAACCCTAATCATGTCAATGATTAAAATTATTAACCCTATTCTGTTTGTCACTTTTCTTTATATTTTGCCACAAACCTCCCTCTTTGAAATGTTAGCCTTTAGGAAAGGGTTGAGGGTGCCTAACACCTTCCCTCGACCTGAATATAGTATCTTACCCAGATCTCTCAACTACGTAAGGTTTCCTATTCGCCTTGGTAGAATAGGTGGCGACTCTAAAGCTAAATATTTAGGCAGGTTGCTACAGATACAAGGCAAGGTTAGTTGCAAGGGGTTTCACTCAGAAAGAAGGTGTCGACTTTAATGATGTGTTTTCTCCTGTTGTGAAGCATAGGTCCATTCGAATGTTACTTGCCATGGTAGCACAATTCGATCTTGAATTGGAACAGATGGATGTGAAGACTGCGTTCTTGTATGGTGACCTAGATGAAACGATCCTGATGAGGCAACCTGAAGGGTATGTCGAAAAGGGGAAGGAAGATTATGTGTGCAAGTTAAAGAGATCTTTGTATGGGCTGAAACAATCTCCTCGACAGTGGAATAAGAGATTCGACAAGTTCATGGCACGCATAAGTTTCATTAGAAGTCAGTTCGACCACTGCGTTTACTTCAGATTTCGACCTGGTAATTCATTTGTTATTTTGTTGCTTTATGTGGATGATATTCTCATAGCAAGCAACAATGTTGAAGATGTGACGAGGGTGAAGGCTGAACTCAATAAGGAGTTCGATATGAAGGATCTGGGAGCTGCTTCCAGAATTCTTGGAATTGACATTCGAAGAGATAGAAAGAAGTCTAAGTTATGTTTATCTCAAGAGGCATACCTACGGAAGATTCTTGAAAAGTTTGGTATGTCGAATTCGAAGCCAGTTGTGACTCCAACAAACCCTCAATTCAAGCTGAGTATTGATCAGTGTCCCAGTACTGATGTGGAAAGAGCCTATATGAATAGCATCCCATATGCTAATATAGTTGGTTCTTTGATGTATGCTATGGTCTGTACTAGACCCGACATAGCATACGCAGTAAGTCTTGTAAGCAGGTACATGGCGAATCCTGGAAAGGCTCACTGGCAAGCATTGAAGTAGATTTTAAGGTACATAAATGGGTCTCTGAAAAGAGTCCTAATTTATGGTGGAGCCTTGGGTGAAGATGGTAAAGCAGTAATCGAAGGATATGTCGACTCTGATTATGCAGGTTGTATGGATTCCAGGAAATATATTTCTGGATATGTTTTCACTATGTTTGGCACAACAATTAGTTGGAAAGCAACACTTCAGAAGGTTGTTGCTCTATCAACCACTGAAGCGGAGTATATTGCATTAACTGAAGCTGTGAAAGAAGCATTGTGGCTTGAAGGTTTTGCGAAGGAGCTGAAACTTCAAGGTCGAGGTATCACTGTTAAATGTGATAGTCAAAGTGCAATACACCTGTCGAAGAATTCAGCCTATCATGAGCGAACTAAGCACATTGATGTGAGGCTGCATTTCGTCAGAGGAGTAATCGAGCATGGAGAAGTCCAAGTGCTGAAGGTTTCGACTGAAGACAATGTTGCTGATATGATCACCAAGACATTACCGAGTTGCAAGTTTTTCCACTGTATGCAGTTGCTAAAGCTGCATGAAGAAAGCTAGTTTGTTCCCTTGATGTTGTAGAGTTAGATCCAAGGTGGAGATTTGTGAGATATTGGATCGAACTCTAGTATGGCCGAAGGGTAGCTTCTTGGTTCGACAGGGTTAAGCATGAAGTCGAAGGTTGTTCACATGCTTGTGTCGAAGATGCTAGGGTTGTTAGCATGTTAAATTAGGTTTTAGTGTTTAAACCCTAATTTGTTAAGTTAGCTTGTTTATTAAGTTGGCTTGTGTAATGGGCCTTGTGGAAAAAGCTCATTAGTTAGTATGTTAGGTTTTATTATAAATAGCATACTAGTCTCTCATCATTGCTAAGCTGCAAATCCTAATTTGGGGTGAGAGAGGTTATTTGTTATTCTTGTAAACTTGTAATCTTGTTCTAAGAGAAAGTAAAAGAATAGCAGTTATAACCAATTATTGTGTTCCTCTTCTTCCTTGTCCTTTATTCTTCCTTGGTTTATACTTTGTTCTTGGCATTGAATTCCCAACATAATATGATGAAAAAATATTGTTTATATTAATGTATAATATTTAAAAGAGAAAGATTGAATAAAATAGAGATAAAATTTAGTGAAGTGAGAAGAACCAATATGCTATTTTGGAGTGAGATAATATAAATATTAATATATTTTTTAAAATTTTATAATTATGTGGGCCTGATGAGCTACCTACGGTCCATATGGGCTAGCCCTAATGGATAGCAGACTTTTCAGGGCTGGGCTAAAAAGACCCTGAAAAATATGGGTTCTAATTTTAAGGTCCAAGCCCTATGATTTTTCGGGTCTGGCGGACCGGCTCATATGTGCTAGCCCATTTTGACAGCTCTACATGACACTATGGACAAACCTACATTGTGGCAGGGTGTGGCTATAGCCACACGAGTTTTCAATTTTTTTTATATATTATATATATACACACTTAGTTAATTAAAGAAACCTGCATGCAAACACTAACCTACTGAAATGTTTTTTTAGTTTACTCCTGCAAATTTTCATATCGTTTTGTGGCCAAACTTAAACAACTTACTTTATTTTATATATATATATATATATATATATATATATATATATATATATATATATATATATAATTTTATTTAGAATAAAAAATATCTAAAAGACTAGAACCCTTGACCTTCTTTATAAAAGCTAACCAATATATTCATAATAATTATATTATGTAATTGATAATTTATTATAGTATATATTAATAATATTTAAAAAATTATATAATACATAAGTTTGTGAGTTCTTGTCAACTCTAACTTCAAATAGATTTAAACTATAAGTATAGTAAATTTAAAAAAATTATAATAAAGATATCATAAATTACAACTCTTATGCACTATATGTTGTTAAAATAAGTTTTTGTTTTTTTATTGAGTGTAAATAACAACTTATAATAATTGACATAAATTCAAAAATATTTTGTTAATTAACTTAAATCTTAAAAAAAATCTTCAAAATAAAATTGTTAGAAAACTAGAGTTCTCAAATAAAAGTTAAACACCTCTAAAATTTCAATCATTTTTAAATTTAAGAAATATAACTACTCATATATATATATAATTAAGTAAAATGTAACTTATAATTATTGTGTTAATATATTTCAAATCTTTGAAAAAAGTTATATGTGATTATAAATTGTTTGTAATTATAATATTTGTTGCTCCCTCTAATATTTATTTTGAATATAATTTAGTTTATACTTTCTTTTATATTTAGCCACACCGAAATATAATATCTGGATCCATCTGTACTGGTAGTCATCAGACACGCCTTTTATTAGATGTTGGTGCTAGAGTTAGAGACTACACTAATAGAGATAAAAAATGTTTAATACACAACCATTGTCTCATCTCAATTCTATATAAAATGCTAAGTGTTTCTGCAACATTAAAAATGATAAAGTTCAGGAACTTTATGCTCTAATTCAATTGACTAACTCAATCCCAGTCAAATGAAGCCCATCATGAAGTTGAAGAACCACATCACCAACAACCTATAGTAAAACAAAGTCAAGAACAATATCAGATTCACAGTATTTTTGTTCCCGCAAAATATTCAATGGTAAAATACGATTTTTTACACACAAGCAGAATAATTTTTTTACGGATCCACACGCACCTTAGCCATGGATCTATATGAATGTTCTGTAACGCTAGCAATATGAGGAGTCATGATAACATTCTTAAATTTCAATATCCGATCGTCAGGATTAAATGGCTCTGGAAACTACTAACTCTCATGCTTAACAGGACCAATCTCGTGTCACTCCATTTTTATCATTAATAGTAGTTTAACCATAAACAAAACAAATAGCGGTCTTATTTAAGCACAATTTTACCGTTACAAATATTTTATGAGACCTTATTTAGTTATAGTTTAATTGTAATAAATTTTGGAACATGTACATTAGTCCGTTGTTAGAATCCTATTTGTACATATTTTGTTAATAGATTTTGTGGTATTTCTTAACTCTTTCACCAAATTTTTATTCCTTTTAGTGTAATCTTATGTAAATAAATAACATTTTGTTTAGATTGTACATAAGTTAAGTTTCATGAAGGAGGTTTGGAGACTAAAAGAAGAAGATTTGTATTAGAAGGTCCGCTAATCAGACCACAAGAGCGCTTATGCTCCAAAGTTTCATCACCTCGCTTGAAGCGAGGCTTGGCAGAGGCGAAATCCAAATTTGAGTCCGCTTAGCGGGAGGGATCCGCTAAGCGGATGCTAAAGACAAAACAAATATTTTGAGTTATCCGCTTAGTGGACCTAGGCCGCTTAGCGGACCTACTTTTTGGTCACTTATGTTTAGGCACTTTAACATGATATTTTAGAGGGTCTTACCTACTTTTAATCATAAGATACTTTGTAAGAAAGTTAGGGCAAAGGAGAAGAGAAGAGAAAAACTATTTTCAAGTGTATTTTCAAGATTTCCAAGCATCTTTCTTCATCTTTCTTTGAGTTTGATGCTACCAAATCTTGTTATGTTACTTTTTGGTGAAGCTTCCATGGCTATGGAGAGCTAAGTTTCATCTTGTGTCAAGATTAGAGGTAGTTAGTTTGTAAATATGTATTTCTTTTCATCTTTTGAGTATAAACTTGGTTAATGATTAATATATGGTGAATATCTTGTTATTCATGTTCTATTTGTTGTTTTGGATCACTATTGAGAGATATGTTTCAAACCTAGATCTAAAAGATATTCATCTATCAATAAACAAACTCTAGAGATAGATTTGTGAGTTGATAATCACTTGTATCGAGTTTTTAAAGATTATCATGTCGATTGTCGACATGAGAGATCATCTGACGGTTGATATGATAATATTCATGATATTTCTTTAGAGATAAACGGTATCAAGAGGATATGTGGTTATATTAATCATTAATAGGTTCATATACATGATCATTAGAGTATATATGAAGCAAACTAATGAACACTAATCTTGGCACAGTTTTCTCAAATCGTTTTCAAACCCTATTTTATTGTCCTTATTTACTTTTCATGCTTTTTACATCTTATGTCACCAAACTTGAAGATGTTTTCAGAGATTCAACATCTTGAGTTAATTTTAAAACTTTTTCTCTTAGCTCAGAGTTTTCTATTTCAAATCTCTTAGTTTCAGATACAAAACTCTCTTTGAGCTTTTTGTATTTGAGACTAAGTTTACTCTTGACTTCCAGAAGTTCTGATAAGTTGGAAACTAAATCTTCTCTAGTAAGTTCAGAAAATACCTCTTCAGAGTCTGAATCAGAGGTGGATTCTTCTTCAGCATGAACTGTTGCCATAAGTGCTATGTTGGCTTGCTCATCTTCAGAATCGGACTTTTGATCAAATGAATCAGATTCATTCCATGTAGCCATCATACCTTTTTTTCTTTTCGAACTTCTTTCTGGGATTTTCCCTCTGAAGCTTAGGATATTCACTCTTGAAATGTCCAGGCTCTTTACAATCATAGCATACAACTTTCTTCTTGCCAGATCTTTTGGGATCAGAAGATTCTCCCTTTTCAGGTCTCTTGAAGTTCTTGAATCTTCTCTGCTTGCTCTTCCAGAGTTGATTCACCCTTCTGGACAGAAGAGACAGTTCATCTTCTTCTTCTGACTCTGACTCGTCAGATCCTTCCTCTTCAGCCTGAAAAGCGTTAGCACAGTTTTTATTTTTAGATTTTAAAGCAATTGACTTACCTTTCTTCTGAGGCTCATTTGCATCAAGCTCAATCGCATGGCTCCTCAGAGCACTTATAAGCTCCTCAAGAGATACTTCATTCAAGTTCTTTGCAATCTTGAATGATGTAACCATTGGTCCCCATCTTTTGGGTAGACTTCTTATTATCTTTTTAACATGATCAGCTTTTGTGTATCCTTTGTCAAGCACTCTCAATCCAGCAGTCAGAGTCTGGAATCTGGAGAATATTGCTTCAATGTTTTCTTCATCTTCCATCTTGAATGCTTCATACTTCTGGATGAGAGCCAGATCTTTTGTCTCCTTGACTTGAGCAAATCCTTCATGAGTCATCTTCAGAGATTCAAAGATGTCACGAGTAGTTTCTCTGTTTGTGATCTTCTCATACTCAGCGTGTGAGATGGCATTTAACAGTATAGTTCTTGATTTGTGGTGTTTCTTGAACTCTTTCTTTTGATCATCACTCATAGCCTGTCTGGTGAGCTTAACTGCTTCAGCATATACTAGATATGTGTAACCATCCAATACTAGATCCCATAAGTTACCATCTTGGCAAAGAAAGTAACTTTCAAGTCTATCTTTCCAATATTCAAAGTTCTCACCATAAAATACTGGTGGTCTATTGAATCCATTAGAACTCGAGTTACCATTGTTGCTTTGTTCAATAGCAGTTGGAATTGGAGTAGAAGAATTTGTCATATCCATTAGAACACGGTTAAGTGTTTGCACCTAGAACCAGCGCTCTGATGCCAATTGAAGGACTGAAAAACACTTAGAAAGGGGGGATTGAATAAAGGTTGTTTCTTAAAATGACAGATAAAATATAATCACAGAGGTATTTTTATCTTGGTTCATTGTTAACCAAACTACTCCAATCCACCCCTTACAGAGTTATTTACCTCAATTGAGGATTTAATCCACTAATCAGCCTTGATTACAATGCTTCTCCACTTAGACAACTTCTAAGTCTTCTAGAGTCTACTGATCACAACTTGATCACTCTAGGAACTTCCTTGTACAAAAGAAAACAATACTACAAAAGATTGAAGTGCTTCTTAATAAGCTATAATCACCAAGTGATTTTTCTCTTAAGATTAAGTTCTAACACTCACTAGAATATTACAGGTTTGTGAGGTTGAATATGAAGTTATTTTCTTCTTTTGTGTGATAGCGTTTTGGAAGCATAATGTTACTTAGCATGAGAGTTGGTTTCTGCTTCAGCATCAGAACTTCTCTTATATAGACAATGAGAAATGTGACCGTTGGGTAGCATTAAATGCTTTGCGTGAATAGTACACTGGTGCATTTAATGTTTCACTATTTTGTCAACTTCCTCGAGCCATGCTTCAACTGCTTTTGCTGACTTTGCCTTTTGTAGCTTCTAACGTTCCTTTTGTCTGTCAGACAGATTTGACGTTGTAGCCTTTTCATCTTGTACTAGCTTTTGGACTCAGACTATTAGAATGACGTTTGAATATCAGAGTCTTCAGCGTTGGTGCAGATGTAACTTCAGTCATCAGACTATGGAAGTTCTTTGAAGCGTGATACCATCTGATCTTCAGAGCATTGCTTCTGACTGCCATCTTATGATGCCTTAAATACCATGTTCTAATTTCCTTAAGACCATCTTCTGATGTCTTCCAGACCATGTTCTGACGAGGCCATCCAGATCTTCTGGGTCAGAGCTTCTGAATGATGATTCTGTGCATACTCTTTTTGACTTTTCCTGAAATGGAAAACGTGAATAATTAGAGTACCACATTGTCTTATACAAAATTCATATATATTGTTATCATTAAAACTAGAAATATTGATCAGAACATTTCATGTTCTAACATATTTCTCAATAACATTACAGGTACTCCAACCTTGAGTTTTAACTCGTGTTTTGGAAGGCCAGATGCACTAATCGTGTTTAAAAATTCAGGTGTGTGTACATCATTAGGCACATCTATATCTGGATTCGCCGAGTATGGAGTGTCAAAACTTAGATATGTTTTTAATTTAGTCGGAATCAATGATAACATGTAGTCATTAATGTTATCAACAATATCATTTTTTGGGGCAAGTATAGCTCTGTCTTGAAAAAAAGTTGGATCATTCATGCTATCCAAAAATGACGGATAAATGCTCTAAACAATAGATGAAATATAATCAGTCGAACTTTTAATGAGTAAATCATCTGGAATTTCAAGTGTGATATACTCATCACCTTGTTCTCCAAGTGTTCCATCACCAATCCCTAACACCCAATCTGAAAATAATTTTCTTTGTCTAACATCAACATCAGGGCTCCCAGTAAATAACCTCATATTTGTATGCAACGTCAGGACCTCACAATAATCCCAAAGATATGAGGAGTTAATGGTAGCATGAACCATATCTTGTCTTATTGCTTTAGGAATAACTGGTAGAATTTGTCTGAAGTCTCCTCCAAAAACAATAACCTTTCCCCCAAAAGGAATATTTAAATTCTCATTATTACAAAAGCGGAGAACATCTCTGAAATTTCTATCAACAGCTTCAAAGCAATGCTTATGGAGCATTGGTGCTTCATCCCATTTAATGAGTTTTGTTTTTTCTATCAATTGTGCTAAGTGGGTATTTTGATCAATACCGCAAGTGGAATACTCATCAATGTCTAGCGGTATAGAGAACCTAGAATGGGTTTTTCTTCCTCCAAGAATAAGAAAAGCAGCAATTCCACTCGATGCCACCGTTAACACAATATCTCCTTTAGATCTTAATGCTGTTGACATAGCCCTCCAAATGTAAGTTTTTCTAGTGCCACCATGCCCATATAGGAAAAAATGCCTGGTTTATTTTCTGCAACTCGTGCCATAATTTTGTCATATACTATTCTCTGTTCAACATTCATAATTGACATTAATTAAGCATGTTCTAAAGCCAAAAATTGTCTATCATAATTCAAATCATCATAAATGAGTCTATTTTGGCTTTCAGATGTAAGAGATGCATCTATTTGAGGCATTGTGGGAAAATCACTTAAACTTCTATTATTGCTCTACAAAAATGATTCAAGTTCTTGTAATACTAAACTTTTTATGTCATCATCTGATAATTCCAAATCTGCCATAATAATTAATTAAATTTAGCAGCATACACAATATATAAATTTAGGTGATTAGATAAAAAGTGTATTTGAACTAACTTAGTGTTTTGTGGAAAATATTATAGTAGTTATTCTATATAAAAATACCTGGAAATTGAATAATGAGTCTTTGCCTAGGCAAGATGTCATCACGTAGATGCTGCCATGTTTTCTGCCAAACATCTTCTGGTCTGGATAGTTGTTTTGAAATTAAAAGGGTTGTAAAAAAAATTCGCAAAAAAGTACCTGTACCCCAATTGCTGGAATCTATAATTGCATCTATGTATTCTTTATCATCATGTAGTAAACCCATAACAAAACATGCATCTTTAAATGTATCATATAACACGTTGTTTACTGTCTTGATTTCCTGGTAAGTTCGGGGACCTTTTGTAACACCCCAAATTCTACCCGAAAATATCATGCGTGAAATCAGAGTATTTTAGAAACTATCAACAAGTATTTGGGATATCACATTTACTTCATATTAACAACTCATAAACGGATACATAGCACTTTAATCTCAGATAAGCACAAAACAACTTATAACAGCTCTTAGACAAAGCAACTTCATTTTAATATACAGCGGAATCATAACATTCAGCTTTATAAACAAATCATCTTATTTAATCGGACACAAATTCAAACATCATAGTACTTCTCAATATCCAATTTGGAACTCAACAACTAAAACATAAACAACATAGAAACAACAATATAGACAACCCCCCGAGTGCTACGTATCAGAGCGACACACCAACCAGACACGATGAATCTACAAACTTCCACAGCTATACTTGAGTACCTGCCCATTTCCCATGGTAGGGGAAACATCAGCAGAAGGGGTGAGATATCAAACATTATAAAGGAAAGTATGATAATACATATAGCAAAGATAAAATCATACACAATTCACCACTTCTCAATATAAGCAATTTGCATCACAACAATAATGTTAACTATCAACTATAACAATGTACTCAAGTTTACAAGTATGTCATTCAAGCACATAATAACATATACTTCCTAATCACAACGTAAATTAATACAACTATCAACAATGGCAAAACATGGTTCATATATTCCACATATATACATATATCATTAATACATATATATATATATATATATATATATATATGCATTCTCATCATATACGTTTTGTAATACGGTGAACTGACTTTTTAATAATCGAAATGTCGCGGTAAGCAAGAGTCGCCACCGACTTTTATTTTATCCAAACAATATTCGGAAAGGCAAAAAGAAACAGAAAAAAACCTTTTAAGAAATCTAAGTTCGGGGGGTAATTTATGCAAAGGGAAGGTGTAAGGCACCCTTTGCATCCATGGTTTTCCATGGGCTCTTAATTGCTTTGCTTACTCGTTTGTTTAGAAAATGTAGATGAAAGAGATAGGGACTTTAGCTCGTAAATGAGCGTAGCCCTTTTGAAAAATTATGAGAAAGAATATAATGAAAGTTTGAGCATTGCAAGGCAATTAGGGGCAATTACCTTAAACTCAAATGATAGGTCTCTTTTTAGCCTTTCAGAATAAAAGGGTCTATCCTTGCCATAAGAGGGCAGGAAGCCTTTCGTTTGGAGGTTGAAGGGTCGTCGAAGCATCCTTGGCCATAAGACTGTCCCATGCCATAGAGGGGCAGGTAGTCTAAGGCAAGGATCAGAATAAGCCTTTTCGTAGGCATCCAGAAGATACCTCAGCCATTTTCCGTAGGCAACATCCGAGGGTCGAGGTCATAATTGTGTATCGAAGGCAGCATCATTTAGAGTCGCATGACCTTTTAATTATCGAGGCAACAGGCTGAGGTATCCTCGTATTTGAGGGACATGGCTTATTCTGCAAAAACACGAGGCAACAGGCAACAAGGCAACAAGGCAACAGAGAGGGTTACCCCAAAGGGTGCGTGTGTGTAACAATCACGTGATTCGATTCAGTTATTTATCTTGTAATTAGTCATTCTAGGTTTAATTACAATTCTGCACTCCCTAAATTACTAACCACGCAAATATAACAAAATACGGGGGCGGGAAATTGTAACCAGCAGATCCCTTAATCAGGGTTTGACATAAGTAATAAAACAGGAAAACAGGGTTTAGGGTTACCAAACTTGTAGCTTTGGCGATCGACAAACCCTGAAAATGCAAACAGACAAAAATAGGGTGAGTGTATGGCTAGTTCAAAGGCGAACATTTCTAACCCTAAAATAAGAAGGTCGAGACAATAAATTAAAATAAGTAAATAAATGAAAGGTACTTAGCTCTGATTTGATCTGATATGCTTGATAGGGCGCCTTTAAGGTTAACCCTGAAAAGAGACAAGGCAGAAGAAGATGAAGGCGAAACAAACCCTTATATAAAATAAACCAAACAGAAAGTTAAATTAAATTAAGTAAAATACTTAACTTTGGGTTTTTGAATCAGGCGCGCGCTCGGGACAAATCATGTCGCTAACCCTGATAAAGTATACACAAAGAAATATTTTTTCAGTGTACGGCTAATTCTTCTAGACCCTAATTCGGGCGTAAATTGAATAAAGTAACAAAGTAACGCAATCGATTTAATTGATTATTGGTCTTGCGACCTAATTAATAAAATCGCGAAGAGAAATAAAATCAAGTATAACAAGTATTTTTTAAGAATTTTTAGAATTAAAATGAAACAAATATGAATTTTTGAGGATATATAAATAAATAACCTATTGACTATAAATAATTTATTTAAATTAAGTAAATAAAATAAATAATTACATTAGGAACATAAAATAAATAATTTGTGATTTGAAAATAAAATGTTTACCATTTAAATAAAAGTTATAAACAATAATTATAAAAAAAATAAGAAAATAAAGGTAAAAATATTAATGTAATTAAAATAAAATAAATAAGAAATAAATTAGAAAGAGAGACTCAGCTGATCCTGTGTGGTGAGACTTTGCGCGTCCATGGTGTTCCTACGTATCCTGATACGTCAGATCTTGCTCTGGCAGGAATCCAACGGCCAACGTGTGATGGTGCGTGGTAGTCTTGTGTGGACTTGATGCACTGAATCTGTAGTCAAAAGAAATCAAGAGAAAAATTAACAAAAATACGCAGGAGGCAGGGATCGATCCCGTGCCCCTGCACTTCAAGACCTCAAGATGCGTCTCCTTTACCACTACGCCATTCTGAACACGCTGTTAGTGGAATAACAAGAATAATATATGAAACAAATAAAATTTCAAAAAGCAAGGAAACCGCGCGCGATACGTCGTCTTCCTCCTTCGGGAATTTCTGAAACAGACACACTTTTGCCCATGGTTTCTAAGTGGTGCCATAGGTACTCAACCTTAAAACCTGCACACGTTCATCAACTAACGCAAAAGGAGAACCCAGTTCGATCATAATCAATCTCCCGGTCCTATTGGTGGCTTCAATTCGACCTGAAATCATCTTTACGCAGAATTCCCAATTTCAAAAGCAACAAACCCTAACTATGGCGGATGATGGTTCGTATGCCAAAACTTGCAATTAGTGATTCAAACACAATCTAAACAACCACATGAACATGTATGTATGCTTAACAGTCATTTAAATTGCGTAAATTGACAGATAGAGCTTGAAGAAATATTGGGCAAACCGTGAGTATAAGAGTACCGATTCCGTGCGCTTTGATTAATGGTTGGGATCAGGTTATGTCCAGAAAACAACAAGGAATCGATTAGGATGCTTTGTTTGATGTGAATCGGATCAGAATTTTTCTTCTCCCCCTTTGGCTCACGGTTTCACAAGCTCTTTGAACAGAGTTTCTTTTTACGGCCAAAATCCCCCTTTTGATCAGCAATCCTCATGCATATATATTAGTCTGAATTAGGTTTTTTGAGGTGGATCAAATCTTTGTTTTTATGGAGATTGGAGTGTGGGAGATTCTTGATTGAATGTTGATTGCAATCTTGCTAAATACGTATTATTCTTTGAACCAAATTCCAAATCATTTGCCCTGATTTTTATGAAGAGATCTTTTAGAATCAAATACAATTTTATTATTTCTAGTATTTCATTTAATTTAATTTGAATTAAAAATAACAAATTCAAAACAAAATAAATAAATACTAAAAATAATAATCAATGGATCAGGGATGGCCCATGAGTTAAGTTTGGGATCAATTATTTGGGCCTATTTGGGAGAAAAGTCCATTTTAATCTTCATTTGCCTCATGCATTTTATCAAAATTTAACCAACTTTGACCAAGCGCATCTCCCTCGATTTTTAAGGTATGGAGGAGTTCTAGGACCTTTTGTATTGATTTGAATTGGAATGGGAGAAAATGTATGGGCAAATTTTGGGATATGACACGTTTCATTTACATATATCACCAAAATCATGTATCAAACATCACCAAATTTAATTATCACATCTCATGCACACATAACAATCACCTAATCACATAATTACATATATTCAAACATCACATAACTCCAATGTAACTCAATGCAAGACATGTGACTCTATGCATGTGGTACCCAATATGGACCCAAAGTTCCACCGCTTCCGATTCATATAGAATCTAGCCACGCTTCAGATCCGGACAAGACCAAAGCCACCAAATGTAAACATATAGTTTACCGCTTTCCGATTCACTCTAGAATCCAAGCCACGCTTGTGTTTCAAAGCAATTCCACCTATGTTTCAAGGCACACTATGATATGAATGTATGTACAATCTCACAAATATATGCAATTAAGATCATCTCTACCATCTTAACTTTCCACATATCACAATAATTCAACTCTATGAATTATCCACCAATTGTACACAACATTCACAACACACACACATCATTCACATCTGAGAGGCCAATTAATCAATTACGATTCACACAATCCAATTAACACTAGTAATCATACTATCTCATGTTAATTCTCATTTTTGTCAATTATACATGAACACACATTTTCAACATCAAGCAATTAATCATTAGAATTAATGCTAACCAACTAACCATAAAGAATCAATATCAAAACAACATCATTGGCATGACAATATATATTTCTCAACATACATATTCAAGCCAAAACACAATTACAAACAATTTCTCAAAATACCGTAATTTATCGATAAACCGAATAATTGGTCCAAGTCCAAGTATATTCCAATCACATAGACTTATTGGAATCAATTCAACTAATAATTTAACTATCCAATTAATAATTAAACTATATTAATTTCAATTCAACTATTATATTTCTATTCCATTATTTTCCAATTCTATAACAAAACCCATTATTTCACTATCAATGGTTTACTCACAACAAACATAACAATCTAATACACATAGATTATCAATTGCACACAACTTATCACATTTATATCATCACATTCCAACAAATCATCAAATACCCAAAATTACAACATAGAAGAACATGGATATCAAGGTATAGAATTAAACCCACTATAACATACTATCATACAACCCTTTAGCATGAAAGAACCCCACCCTTACCTTGGCAAATATGAACTCTTTCACCATAGCTCTAAGCTTTTCTCCAAAATAAATCCTTCAAACATAATTTGGAGACACACCTAAAAACCAGTTCGGAAATTAGCTTATCAGACAAACTTAAAACCCTCAAAATCAAAATCGCTCCAGTCAGAACTTACCTCCATGAGTCAGGAACGTTGTGTCAAAACCACGCGACGATCCAACGGTTGGATTGAGAGATACATCCGTTTTGCTAAGGTGACTCAATGCTGAAACTTGCTGCGAAAATGAGGTTTCTTCTAGCTTTTCTCTTCCACCATTGTTCTCTTCCCTTTTGCCTCTTTTCTCTTCTTCCTATCTTTTCCCCCAAATGAAAATAGTAACCTCTAAAACCCTAACCTTCTCTAACTATCTCACTTATGTCAATTGTGTTTAACCCACCAATCCATCCATTATGTTTCTATCACTTAGGCCTATTTAGTTATATCTCTCTAATAACTCAATTGAGTCAAATACAAACACTCACATAATTAAATACTTAAATAATTATTATATCACATAATAACTAAATAAATAAGTTATTATTAAAAACACCAAACAATATAATTACTAATATAATTAATAAAAATATTAATAAAAATCGGGATGTTACACCTTTGACATAATTAAACAAAGTTCTCAAATAATATATCTCACCTGATCCAGGTGGTGCAAAATGAACTCTACCAATTGCGAAACCTTTTTTACGGGGAGACCATTGTTTTTCTGAATCTTTCCAAACAAATTTCAAAGGAAATTGATTGTATGTAAGATTTCTTCCTTCCTCGTGTTTTTTATTTGCTTCCATCCATGCCAAAAATTTGGTATTTTCTATATTTGACTTATTGATAACCCGGTTAATTGAAGCAACATCATCGTAAACAATATATTGTTAATTTGCTAAATGAAAAGGTAGTCGCTCAACAGAAGGTTCTCTATAGTTAATGTCAAAACTAAATATTCTCCAAGCTGCTTCATACGATGACAAATATCTACAGTCATAATACATTTTAATTTCATCAGAAATTTCCGAATCCTTGGTTCCATTGTCACTATTATAGAAGCTTGCGGTAACATGATCATGCCCTTTGTTGACATACTTAAAAATATACTTAATAGATCGATACTGATTGCACCATTCAACATTTGTATGAGCATTGTATTTTAGTAGGAGATGTCTATTATATGGTACGACAAACCTGTTATCTGCAAAAGACTCACCCTTTTTAATGAAATTATCGTTATCTCTCCTTCTTTATATCGGATATCCACTTGCATCAATAGTGGTGTTATCGAGAAACCTCTTTGGGAAATACTTTGTGCACTTTCCATTTTGCATGCAAGGAGATTTTTTATTTTGAGCACCGCATGGACCATGAATCATAAGTGAAGAGACTATTTTAAATAGTTTTATATTAGCTTCTTTATCAGGAATCTCAGCTGATATTATTTTGTCGATATCATTAGGATTTATGCATCGAAATTCAGGATGTAGAAATACCAAAATATGAGCATGTGGTAATCCACGTTTTTGAAATTTAACTGTGTATATCACTGGAAATGAAGATAAAATAAAATAGGTGATTAATAAATCTAACAATTAATTGCATATAATTCAACATTAAAATATAATTAGATAAATACCTGCTTTGACTTTTCCGAATAATTGTCCTTTCTTTATATCCTTTATGAAATGATCAAGTTTAATCTTGAATATTCTGGAAACTAAATCAGGCATGTCTTCTGATTTTAGATTGTATTTTGATTGCATATAAAAGTAATAATTAAATCAAGATATCCAGTCCATGCACAAATAGCCATAACATCTTGGTAGTTTTGAAGCATGTATCGTGTGCCTCCTACAAAACTTGACGGTAACACAATTCTTCTTCCTGTGGTTGAAGGATCAGTCTCTCCTCTAAGAATTGCCTCTGTGAGACCTTTATACATGTCGGCCCTCAATTCTTTTTGATGGTTTCGAACCCATTTTAATCTGGAAGACTCTATCATGCTATAACCATCAATAAAAAACTGTTGAAATAAACGTTTAGCAAATAACAACGGTGCCATGTCATTTTCTCTTTGTTGGATTCTATATGAAACCCACTCTTTGATAGTTACCATTCCTCTTTTTATTGTTTGTGCATCTGATACATCATTGTATTGGATTCCTTCCCAATATCCATCTTCTCCTCGAGGAAATAGTAATGGATATTGCAATGGCAAGTAAGTTGAACTCAAAATTGAAATACGTTTTAACCAACCAGATTGAGTCTCAACAATGATATCTCTCTCAAATTCTGCACTATCAAAATCACCTACAAATTAATGCAGCTACCTCTGAAGTCGTGGGTAGATTGTACCTCCGGCCGTCATAACCTCTCTTACCTAAGATTCGCAACCGCAATATTGGTACATTACATTCACTGATTTTTTGACGAACCATTCTATAATGTTTGCAATATTAATTATATTCGTCAAGAACGTCCTTTATTTCATTAACTATTCCGGCATTCAGTGATGCAGCATTGTCTTCCATTCTAAAACTTGATAGTGAAATAAATACCTAAGCACTTCCATTCTGTTCTTTATCTCATTTTCAGTGTCGTAAATGTATAATTGAGCAAATTTAGGTTGAGTTCCAGGAAAAGGGAGGAGACTTCCGATTTGATGATAGTTCTCGCCATTCATGACAAACATTGGAGGTGCATGGCCATTGTTTATTTCACCGTGAATTTTACCACCCATAGATGTGAAAGCAGACATGCTATTGAATGATCTAATGTTATCCATAAATAACTTGCTTCTTGTGTCATGTTTGTGAAATAAATCGTGCAATGGTTGAGGTGCTTTCTTGTAATGAGGAAGCACAATTCTTCCTTGAGAACAACACATAGAAAATTTAGGATTTGTTGCATTATATTGCTTTTGTACTCTTTCTTCAAATCACATGATAGCACCATAATAATTACAAACTGAATTTGGTTCTCCAATTTCCCAGTATTGAGACATTTGTTCTATGAAAAACATTTAGGACCATGTCATACAAAGTGACATGAAAGTAATGCAAAATTAAAGGTACAAATACTTATAATTTAGACAATGATACAATACCATATGTATTAATCACTATATGATCAGAATAATCATTGTGTAAGTTATTGACATGATTAATAGAATCATCATCTAAATTAGTTGATGAACCTGCATATCATTTGTTATGAAACTGTTAGTTTTTCATATTTTACTAATTATTATATTATATTAAAAATTAAACCATGAACAACAATAAGTAATAGGACATTAGATATTTAGTTAAATTACCTATTTGATTGAGTTCAAAATGACTATGTTGAGAGACGCCAATTGTATGTGGCACTATAGACTGATCATTAAAGTCATCTGCATACAAAAAAAAATTTAGGTCACATAATAATTTAGTTAATAAAACAATGAAGAAATTATTTATCAATTAAATTATAGACAATTAATTAATTAAGTGCATTAATTGTAATGTCTACCTTGCATTGATATAATGGGTGAATCAATTAAAAAAATACTGTGTGATTAACCGATGCTTTTGAGAGATTATTTTTCTTGATGATAAATTTTCCAGGACCTAATTTGGGTGTAGCCCGTTTTGAGTTATTGGTGGAAGCGACATTTGAATTTTAATTATGTTACCTAAAAAGGTTTAAATTAGTTAAAACTAGATTGCGGGCCCGTGCTTCGCACGGGTATATTTGAAATAAAATTACATTTTTTCGTAATAATTGATATTTAATTTTTTATTTGCATTTAAATTTATTTTGTAGGCCATTTAAATTATGTTTGTAATTAAAATATTAATTTTTTAATATGAAAGACAATAAATTAGAAAAAAAATTACTTTTTAGTTAATTATATGTGAGATTAAATTACACATATTTATATTATATCTACTTTCATAGACATATTACTTGGACCTTTATTTGTATAAAAATTAAATTAAATTTATAGTATTAATTTTGAGGCTATATATATAACTTGTGTGTTGCACGTGTTTTAAGATAATATACTTATATGAACTTTTTCATTCAATGAAAAAATATAAATAAAAATTGATGACATTAATATATGATTGTATATAAATGTTTCTTTCTCATTTATTTGATTTCTTTTTACCTTTTTATTAATGTTATGTTACTTTTTTCAAATATTATATTCTCATTATTTTCCTACTTACATATTTATCATTCTCATTATATCACGTGAATCAGAAATACATTTTTTTATTGACAAATGATACATTTTTTGTATTATTAGATTCTTCATTTTTGTTTATCGAAGATCTCCAATAAATTTAAATCAAATACACATTTTTCTCAAAGATTACTATTAACAATATACTTACATAAGCTGCAATTTTTCTCATGATTTTCAAGTAATAAGGATGCAAAACTTATATGAGTTTTCTTTATCCTCTTCTTTTTGCTCACATAACAAAAATAATTATATTAAAAAAAACAATAAAAAGAAAAGAAAATCATAAAATTAGATAGAGAAATATTATATTGATGCTCAAAACAAATTATTACAAAACATCATAGAAAAATATTTAAATTATTTATAGGATAAATAAAGTGGATTTTTTAACTTGGAACATAAATCAAATTCATTAGCTAGCCTGCAACGTAAATTAAAAAATAATTAAAATATAAGAGAGCTCTCAAATTAAAAAATAATTAAAATATAAGAGAGCTCTCAGAAAAAGTAATTAAAATATCAATATAAAATGAAAAATAGATCTTGTAACAAAGAAAAGAAGAAGAAAAGTGGTAGGTTAGGTGGTAGATGTAACCTATTTATATTGAATAAAAAGTTTCTTATTGAAGAAATTGAAAAGATCAAAAAACACCACCATAAAAAACATTTAATGAGGTACCGTTTATTTTCAATAATGTTTTATATAGAAGTTATACTTAATAATTGTAAATTATTAGTCTGTTATAAATCTAATAGTAAATTATATTGATTATATTTAAATGTATTAAAATGTTACACATAAATTTATTTGTTATAATGAATTAAAATAAATTAGTTATAATAATATAAAATAAATTAGTTTTAATTAGCTCTAATAATATAAAAATATTATCCATTAAAATAATTAGTTATAATGCTTTAAATAAAATATCATTTGAATTATTGATTTATATAAATTGTATGAAAATTTTTAAAATTATTATATTTATTATTATTGTTGTTATTTTAATCATTATAATTTTATTCATATAAATTATTTATTTATATACTTTATTAAAAATTAATATATATTAAAATTGTATTTATATTTTTTATATACTATTATTGCAAAATAGATAAATACTTATAATTTTTATAAATCATATTACTTTTAATCGTAGTATCTGAATAATATATAATTATTATTATAATAATTGATAATAATAATAATAATAATTATTATTATTATTTTGTTATTAGATGAATATTATATTATAACTTATTAATTATATTATTATTGTTAATTGTGATGATTGAATATTATATTATTATTATTATTATTATTATTATTAATATTATTTTAATCGTAGTAGTTGAATATTATATTATATTATTACTATTATTTTTATAATTTTTTTTAATATTATATGAGTATTATAATTTATTTTTCATATTAGTATTGTTGTAATTTATTGGTCTGTTATAAATATAATAGTAAATTATATTAATCATTTTAAATTTTTTAAAAAACTTACACATTATTCTGTTTATTATTATTATTATTATTTTGTTTATTTATATAAAATATTTAACTATATACTTTTTAAAAAAAGTAATACTATTATTTTTTAGTGGTATATGAATATTATATAATATTATTATTATCATAATTAATAATTTGATTATATTTTTAATAATTAATATTTATCTTAATCATAGTAGATGAATATTATATTATATTATTATTGTTTTACTTTTTATTATTACATGAGTATTATATTATAATTTATTGTTTATATTATTATTGTTAATAGTGATGGCAGAATATTATTATTATTATTATTTTATTGTAATTATTTTAATTAAAATTATAATTATTATGTTTATTATTATTAGAATAATTTATAAAATATAAAAAGTAATTTAAAGTTTTATAGTATTTAATGATAATATAAGTTGTAAAATTTTAGCTACATTTAGAAAAATATAAAATATTTACTTGTATAAAATATTAAAAATAATTGGAAACTTAATATAAAATTATATATATATATATATATATATATATATATATATATATATATATATATATATATATATATATATATATATATATATATATATATATATATATATATATATATATATATATATATATATATATCAGTGTGTGATTGACTAAGATGCTTTATACTGATTTATTGAAATTTAGACATGACTCTCCACTGCAAAAATAACATATTACCCACAACTGTAATATTACCAAAAAATAATATAATTGGTATAAAAAAAGTTTTACAACATAATTATATAGTGAAACACATGAAAAAGTAAATAGAGAAGATGAAAACTAAAACATAATGGGTGAGAAATTTGATGTTACTTTTATTTTGAAACAGTTTTAATTGCTAATGAATAGCCTTAAACATTAAAAAAGAAAAAAAATAATGGGTGGGAAATTGGATATTAATTTTTGTTTTAAAACAGTTTTGATTGCTAATGAATAGCCTTAAACATTAGAAAGAAAAAAAAAACTTCCATAAGAAGTTGGATTTAATATGATGCTAATTAATGATTGTTAATCATAATCCACGGTTTTTTTTAGATAATATTCTCCCATTTTTTTAGTTAATACTCTATTGTTTTAAGAAATTATATTTATTAATAAAAAATTGATTTGGAGTTAGTGTAGAATTTGAAAAAAGAGTAACGGTAAAAACTAAAATAAATTGATTAATGATGATTACATTTTGCTTTAACAAAATTGTTAATTATAGAATTTATTTTAATCCTCCATTTTTTTATGAAATTATAAAATATATTTAGTAATAAAAAAATGAAAATGTGGAGAATTTGAAAAAAAAGTGATATAATAGATACAAATTATTTTTAATACTCATAATTTTTTTTATTTCAATAGATACAAATTATTAACTAAATTAATTATAATTATTTTATTTTTAATTTAAATAAAATATTATTAGTCATATATAACAATACTTTGAATTTTTTAACAAATTAATAAAATATAAACTCATAAAAGATAAAATTAAAAAAATAATTTAACTATTTATTTCAAAATATTATATAAAAATAGTTAAATATTGTGATAGTAAGAATCATTTTAATTTATTAAATATAATTCAAAGAATGATTATAAATCATAAATAATGATAATTTTAATTAATATGAGAAATTATAAGAGGTTGACATGTCAGCATTTGTGTTATATTAGAATGACATATCAGCATTAGGTTTAGGGTTGTACCAAAGGTTGTCATCATGACAACCTTACATTTAGATTAAGTAGATAAAAAGATATCAATAATTAAATCATGAAGAATATAAAATGAATAAATGACCTGGTTTTTTTGTTTAAACCGCAAGTTGTATTCGTAACGTGTGTATGTAGTCGATATGGAAATGATATGAAGGAGAGATGAAAGTATTTTGAAAATTTCTTTGCCAACCTCCCTACCTTCTAGTCCACCTCTGGTGAAAACCCCATATTACCCCTGACTTCGGAAATGCATTTCTGAAATGCAAAAAAAAGGTGTTTTCGGAGATGCATCTCCGAAAATGCTTTTTTTTATATAAAAATTATCTTATTTCGGAAGTTCATTTCCGAAAACAGCATTTCGGAAGTTCACTTTCGAAATACTGCGCGTTCTGAAGATTTATCAAAACACTCCTCTTCCCCCATTCATTTACCCTAACTCAAATCAAAAACAAGCAAAGGTGAAAATTTGTGCAAACACACTTCCAAGGCTGCATCAAGGCTCCAATCACATTGTTATACAACATTCAAAAGCCCACAAATCACTCAATTTGTAAGTTTTAAATTTGTCAGATTCATTATTCAAATGCATGTTATTTAGGGTTTCAATTGCATAAATGATATATGGACTAGTTGTTAGTAGTATTTAGGTTGTTTAAAAGCTTTTTGAATTGGTTTTATGTTTGATTTTGGGGTCTGTCATGGAAGTTGCAGAAAACTCCATCGCAGGGATGTTTCGGAAGTTCATCTCCGAAAACACCTCCATCCCAGTTTTCGGAAATGAACTTCCAAATTGTATCAGAAGTTCAAATTTTTTAGTTTTTTATTTTGTCTCGCATATTAATCAATTTCAATTGTTTACAGGAACATGTCAGGCAACCAACCAGCACGCATCAGACAGGGTAGGGAGACCCAGACTGCGTCGGCTAGACAGGGTAGGGAGTGTCCGTTTTAATTTGCAAGTACTTTATTTTTAACGCCTTTGTTTATTGTGCATGTTTCTTTGAAGTTTGTGTGCATGCGTTCTAACTTCTTTGACGGCGTGTCGCTGGTTTCCAACGTCTTTGTTCTTTAATGACTTGTCCATTTCCCAAGCGTTTTTGTCCCCTTTCTTCTTTTATAAAAGGAGGTCTCATGGACCTTTCTTTCTTCATTTTTACACAGGAATGGGTGGCGCTAAGGGAAGAAAGAGTTCTTCAACCTCGTTCTCTCGCGGAGTGAAGGAGAAGAAGAAGGTTTTGACTGGTTCTGCTTCTCGTCCCCTGGAGGTCCATGGCTCGGACGTGCAGGCTCAGTCTTCAGGTGTGAGAGTCATGATCAAAGCTGATGGTTCTGAGACTGAGTGGGATGAGGATTGGTATCATTATCTTCATTCGGAGGAGTTCACTCGTCGGGCAGAATAACGTGTTTTTGTTTTGTTTGATGTGTATTTTGTAACGCTCGTCGGGCAGAATAACGTGTTTTTGTTTTGTTTGACGTGTTTTGTTTTGTTTTGTTTTGATTTCGGATTGTATTTTTCGCACAGTGTTTTTGGATTGGATTTATCATATTAGTATTTTCAGTTTATCTGTTGCTTATTTTATTTGGCGTTTGCGTTTAATTAAAATGCGAGACAGTTTAAGAAAAAACATTAAAAAAAAACACAGTTTCTGCATAATTCGGAAGTTCATTTCCAAATTCACCCCCCATAAGGTGTTTTCGGAAGTTCATCTCCGAAGACACCCCCCATGAGGTGTTTTCGGAGATGCACTTCCGAATTGTGGAAATTTTTTTAAAAAAAAAAGCGCTTCGGAAGTTCATTTCCGAAGTAGGGATATTTTGGGATTTTCGCTGGAAGTGACCCCATAGGGAGGTGGCTAAAGAAATTTTCAAGTATTTTCTGTGTCTAATATATATTACAAAAAATTTAGTGGTTTTTATAGTATGAAGGAGACATGGAGAAAACTTTATTATACATCATAATTTTTAGGTTAAAATTTAATATTAATTAGGATTAAGGGTTTAATTAGAATGCATGGTACCATCTTTTTTAATTAGGATTAAGGGTTTAATAAACATGGATTTCAATGTCATTATTTCACTTAATTAGTTTGTAACTGCTATACATTGATTTACATGGCATGTCATCCCACTAAATCAATTTAAGTAGTGGACATGACACCCACTAAATAACGTGGAGACAGTCCTAAATATATAAACCTAAATTATAAATGATAAGAAGTGAGCATTTATTTTTTATGACATTGAATAGAGAAATATTTACATTTCTTAATGCATGTTGATTTGATTTCTCATTCATGTTACATGCTTTTTCTTTGATCTTACATGCTAAACATAATATTCATTTTTTTGTGTATTTGCAGGAGATGCCTATTGAAGAATGTGTGAGAGTGGGGGTTATCTACATGGAATTTCTCTTTTTCTCTGTATGTGTAGTTTATATAATAATTTAAAGGTTCATGTAATACATGTAAAAAAATTATATTGATTGTTTATACAATTCTTACTTTCTTATAGTTATCATTTTACTCTGTTTTTTATTTTATTTATGCTTAGTTTTCAAGAATTAAAGATAATAGTCATCCGATTTTAAATATAAATCATATTTGATAAAAAAATTGATCAATATCTACACAATAATTCTTATAAAAGGGTGATGTCACGATTTTATAAATAAAATACAATTCACAATTGTACCTTTATTTTTTTCCAATCCAATTAAGTCCTCCACCCTCATAATTTTTCGTTAAAATTATATTTCTACTATTAATAACTAATTAACTAATATAAGCATAATATTACTTAATAATATTAATATCCAAAATTATATTTTTAATAATAATAATAATAATAATAATAATAATAATAAATTAAATAAAAAAATGTGAAAGAAAAAAATACAAAATTTTGGAGTAATTCACTAAGCACTTTATCATATATCATACTAAACTAACATATTTGAATAAACTACTACATATGAAATAACATATTTGAATAAACTACTACATATGAAAAATGATCTCCACCCTTCTCTATTTGAATAAACTACTACATATGAAATAACATATTTGAATAAACTACTACATATGAAAAATGATCTCCACCCTTCTCTATTTACAACCCTTCTCTATTTACAATTTGCAATATAGTTGAGAAGAAACTATTCTTTGTAAAAATTGATTTTCTTTACTATTATTTCAATATTATAATTATAATTAATAATTTATTAATATTAAAAATAGGTTAACATATTATATAAATTTTTTTTCTTCTTATAACTGTGTCATCCTTTATAATAATTTCATTAATTCTTTTAAATCTCACCTATTTATAAAAATTTCATCAATAAATATAACAACTATTTTATTTTATAATATAACTTAGCTTGAAAGTATCAAATATTGCTATAAAACATCAAAGCAATTAATTTATATTTTAAATTAAAAATACAATCAATATAAAAATATTATTAAAATGTATTTTAATTTTTTTCTATAATAATCATTAACAATGTTTTAATAAAATATAATGATGCACGGATGTACGTCTAGTAATAAGTAACGTTTTTAATTTCCCACTAAAAAATAGGAAACTAATAAATATTTTAGCAGATTAATAGCGAGTATGATGCTTTGGAATTTAATAATTAATAATAAACAGTAAATTATAGATTTTATTTTAAAAAGAATGTGGTTGTGTATTACAGTTTTTTTTGGTTGAGTGGATGTGTATTACAGTTTTTTTTAAAACTAATAAGTATCTTAGGAGATTAAGAGAGAGTTAATAATGGTTTCAATTAGCTAAAAAAAGGAAAATGATTTATGGTTTTATGATGATTTTGAATTTAATAATTTATAATAAACGGTGAATTATAGATTTTATTTTAAAACAACGTGGGTGGTTTGTGGTTTTATTATGGTTTTATGATTTGGAATTTTAGGCCTTTAAATATTTATTTATTATTTTATTTATTATTATTATTATTATTATTATTATTATTATTATTATGATTATTATTATTATTAATAAATAGGATGTTTTGTTAATAATGTATTTAACCAGTTTCCATCAACTAAAAAATAGGAAACATTAAATTTAATATAATAACAATAAAAAATATGAAACATTAAATTTAATATAATAACAAAATTTGTTTCCAATCAACTAAAAAATAGTAGAAAATAAGTTTAATTTATAACAAAAAGTTGTTTTGTTTGTTTAATAAAAATAGAAATTTTTAAAAAAATAAAAATTAAATAAATAGAATGCGGAAATTAATAGGGTGAGGTGGTTTTGTTTGAATTGATATTTTGTATTTAATTAATAAATAATTTTTGGAAGGAGGTGGTTAATTGATAATAAAAATTCGAGTTTACTGATGAAAAGGAAGAATGGTATTATGGAAGAGCTAACAAAAACTCATATTAACTAAAGGTTCTATATTTGGGCAGATAATAACTCTGTTTTTACCGTCGATGATTTAAGGATGAGGTAATATATGTCTGGAGGATGTATCAGACTGGAATGGAACTTTGATGGATGCACACCCTAAACCAGGGTTTTTTCTCAGTGGTAAATGGAAAGACTTGTGTGCTGAAAAGGGCTTAATCCCAGGTGATTCGGTGTTTTTCAAGAAATCAGATCCGGGTCTTTTGGTTTCCTTCAGTAGCAAGGAGAATCGTGCAGCAACGAAGTTTATTGGATCGAACAAGTGTAGTGAAAAAATATTTTGGAAACGGAGGAGTTTCGCGTACGTTACTTGGTTCGATTTCCTGGTCGATCCGTCTTTCTTTGCTATTTCCAACAAGGCAGGAACATGGTGGATATTAAGGTGAAGAGATGGAATACGGGAAGACTTTTTAACCAAGTTGGCAGCAAATAAATAAACTGAATATTTTGACAGGGACAGAGATGATTTTCTCCCATCACCTCGGGCTTAGTGGATATAAGTAGAAGATTCTTTGTATAGATATCACTTGATTATGTGATATAGACATTTCAATCAAAGTTGTAAATACGAGCTTTTACTCTTAATAAAAATAGTTCATTATGATTTCTATTCTCTGCTATACACTGTTGATACGAGCATTTCTTTCATTATAATAATAATAATAATAATAATAATAATAATAATAAAATTTGAGTTTCACGATAAGAATGTAGAAAAGTACCATTCTTTTTTCCAAATTTTGTAAGATTACAAAGCTCAAAGAATTGATACAAAGTTGTTAGAATAAAAGTGCAACAATTGTTTAAAGGCCATAAAGATTTAATTTTGAGGTTCAACACCTCTATGCCATCTCAATATGTAATCAAACTTCCACTAGATCGCGATGATAAACAACGATAATGTTGTAGATTAGAGAAAGAAGATGCATTAGGTTTTCTCAAGGAAGTAGGAGACTTGTTTCTAGGTAAGAATAAGGGAAAGTATAGGAGACTTGTTTCAAGGTAAGAATAAGGGAAAGTATGATGAGTTTTTAGAAATTTTTGAGGATTTCAAGGCTCGGAGGATTGATGCAAGTGTTGTTGTGAAGAGATTGAAGGAGCTCTTTAAAGGGCATGCAAATTTAATTTTGGAATTCAATGCCCTCTTGCCAAAGAATTATTTTTTATGTTGTTTTTTTTGCTATAATATGTCATAAACTTAGTTATCTAGTTGGTCCAACTTTGCTATAATATGTTGACAGTGTTTAACTTATTTATGCAGTTTTTTGCTATAATATGATCTGCAATAAACTTAGCTATTTAGTTATATTAAGTGTCTTTATTTTATTTCGGTCCGTCTTTGTTGTATTGAGAGAAATTAGTGTAATGAACTCTTAGCGTAGGGACTAATTTGATGGTGTTTTGCAACATTTCGCACTTGAAGGGTATGCCTTATAGTTTACGGTTAGGTTAAGTGAGGGGTTTGAGAGAGAAGATGGAGAGAAGCTAGGTTCATGTTTTACAAGTGTCTAGGTCTCAAATGAGAGAACAGATTCAGATTCTTTGAGTTTAAATAGTTTGAATGAGCTTTGCAATGGGTCAAACCCAATTTTAACTTCTTTTTTTTTTTGTTATACGAAAATAAGCATTTTTAGAGTTTGATAATATCGATTCCAAGCATGTGTGATTCGTTTTAAGATGTGCTTCTGGTTTTTAAATTCGAATTTGACATCTTTGAATAAATTCCGTATAAGCATGAATTGATTCAATCGGGCTAAACTGCTGAAAAATAAGTTGTGACTTAAATCAATTCTCTGATAAATCAACATTTTTACAAGTTAAACAATCGAATCTAGTATTGACGTCTTCGTAAGAAATGTAGATATGAATGTTTGGAATCCAATGGCTTTAATCTCACTAAATTGGGGGATGCATAAAGGGTTTTATCTATTTGTTTTCATCCCTTCAAAAATTTCGCACAATTGTTTCTCTTCATATCATTTTCATTATTTCAATTTTCAGTTTCATCAGTATTCGAAGGAGAAAAAATGAAGGTAGCTGAGAACTGTGAAATTCCTTGGGACCTGCTTGATATCATCTCCAGGAAACTATATATTGACGAGCTCTTCGGATTCTCTGGCGTGTGCAAGAGTTGGAGGGAAATTCATAAAATTTATTGGAGAAATTTCATGGCATCCCAAGAACCGTTAGTTCTTCAAAAGTCTTCCTATGATAAAAAAAAAAAATTTCCTTCATGAGCATACATGATCAAAGAGTTTATCACTCAAAGACAATCGATCATTTCTGGAACTTGGCCTATATATATCTTGTGCTCACATGACACCTCCACACACCGGTCGAGAATTAGCCTTGAAGGTGTTGGAAATGTTAAGTGATTGGGGTATAGAGAACAATGTTTTTTCCATCACTTTGGACAATGCCTCTGCAAATGATAGCATGCAAAGATTCTTGAAAGAACACTTATAATTATCAAATAGCTTGTTATTTAAGGGAAAGTTCTTTCATATTCGTTGTTGTGCGCATATTATGAATCTCATTGTTCAAGATGGATTGAAGGTAGTTGGTGATGCATTGTATAAAATTAGACAAAGTGTGGCTTATGTAAAGGTAACCGGAAGTAGAAGACTATAATTTCATGAATGTGTTAGTAATGTTGGTGAGATCGAAACTACAATTGGATTAAGATCCGATTGTGTTACTAGATGGAACTCAACTTTTGTAATGCTCAAAAGTGCGATCAATTATCGTCGGGCCTTTTATAGCTTGAGTTTGCGAGATTCAAATTTCAAGTGTTGTCCTTCAAGTGAAGAGTGGGCAAGATCCAAAATAATTTCTGATCTTTTGAAGCCATTCTACAACATTACTAACTTGATCTTCGGATCTTCTTATCCTCCTTCTAATTTGTACTTTGAAGAAATATGGAAGATTGAGTGTCTTTTGAATTCTATTTGATAAGTAAAGGTTCTTTGATTCAAGACATGGCTAAAAAGATGAGGGAAAAGTTTGACAAGTATTGGAGTGAGTATAATATTATCTTGGCTTTTGGTGCTATTCTTGATCCAACAAAAAAATTCAACTTTTTGAATTTTGCATATACAAAAATTGATGAGAACACTAGTGAACTCAAGTACAAAAAGATTAAGGGTGAGTTGTATGAGCTTTATGCGGAATATGTCAAACACGGGAATTCTCCTAATCCTAACTTTTCACAAGTGGTACCTATTTTTGGAGGAGTAAAGGATTCTTCGGCATCCATGTTATATATTTGTGAAGTAAGTGTACATTATTATTGTTATTTCTTTTGATTGGTTTAATTTTAAAATTTAAATTTTTATCAATTTATATGTTTAACTTGTAGGAATTTGAAGAGCATGAGAGTCAAGCAAGTAACAATACTGGAAAATTTGAACTTGATGCTTATTTAGATGAACAATGGTTGCCTCCATCGGTTGGTTTTGATATCTTGGCTTATTGGAGAGAAATGAGTCGTAGATGTCTCAATCTTGCAAGAATGGCATGTGATATAATGAACATTCCAATAACTATAGTGACTTCTGAATATGCTTTTAGTTTTGGCTCTCGAGTTTTAACCAAGTATAGAAGTTCAATGAAAGAGGAATCCGTTCAAGCTTTCATGTGCACACGAAGTTGGTTAGATGGTTTTGAAGGTAAACTTGTTAACTCCGCCTCTATATTATTAGGATATGTTAGGATATATCTAATATTCTTTTGTTCAGATATATGTTAGGATATGTTAGGATATAAATAGAGAAATTATTGTTTGAGATATATCTAGAGAAATTAATATTTTTAGGAGATGTAAATAGTGTTCTTGTATTGGAGGGTATCACTTTTTCTTTTCTAAAACCTTATGCTTTTAATTACAATGTTGGAGGCACTATTATTGACAATAACACTAACAAACATGTATCATTAAAGGTCCTCCTACAATATATGTTCATAATCAATAACTAATATAGCTTGAAAAGATAAAAAAACATTATCTTCCTATATATTATGTCCTCCTACAACACGGTTCACCCCTTTTAAGGAAGAAAATCATGAAACCTCTTGTTGATTTTATTTAACAAATTATTTTATTGTTTTGTAGAATTTGATAATGACATTAAAGTTAATCATTATGTTGGGTTTGGAAGTGGACAAGCATCCAACACATTTGAGAATTCGAATGCCGTTGAAGAAAACTCAAGTGACATTGCGAGTCGAGTCAAAATTTGAACAAAGTTATTTTGTGTTATCATGAATATTTGAAAATTAAAACTTGTTGTATTTTGGATATTTGAATTAAGTCAACGTGTTGTTTTATATTTTAATTGTTAACATATATGGATTATTTAGAAATTCACACACACACGCACACGCACACGCGCCCACACACACACACACACAACACACACACACACACACACACACACACACACACACGGGCCCGTATTAGGTATTATATTTTAATTGTTAACCTAATATAAAAGAAAGAAGAATTTTATTTAAATGGGTCCGTTTAGCGTCTGGGTCCGGGTAGCCCGCAGCCCAGCCAGAGCTGGGTCTAGGTAGTAAAATAAGAGCCCATTTAATTATGGGTATTTTGGGCCCGGCCCTGAAAGGCCCGAGGTCCGCATGGGCCAGTCCCGTTAGGACCGAGTAGCCATATTGACAGCTCTATGTGAAATGAATCTATAAAGAATAATATATTTTTACTTCTAGTTTTTAATTAGTAATAATTTATTATATTTTTTTAAATAAATATTTACAATATAAAAATAAAATAATTTTTGGGCTAATAAATAATTATTTATTTCGTTGGGTGTTTATATAAAAATTGTAAAGTAGTTAAAGTAATATATGGATCTTTTACTTTAAACTAAAAAAACTTGCTTAACTTATAATAATAGATAATTTATTAATTCACCATGATAGACCAATAAATATACTTTAATATCTTAACCTTCACCTATATATAAACACGATATCCTCGTACAATTTAAATCACAATCCAAATGTGTTGATATCAAAACAAGTAAACATTGGCTTTGATATAAACAATCATTAATTAGTAATGGTTGAACTCTAGGAGCTTTGGATGACTCTATCATGGAAAACAGACATGGAAATAACAACATGCTCATCATTTTCAGACATTCTTGTAATTTCTAATATCTCCATTTTCTTTTTCATTTCTTTGCTTTGCCCCCAAAGTACCGCGTAGAGACCGCAAATAATCACCACTGCTCCAAGCATGCTATGAAATTAATTTCCATAATGTTAATTGTAAATATACTGATGGTTGAAAAACAAACTAAAAAACATGAATTGATAGAAGTTTATTAGGTGAACTGAGATTTATAATATACCTTCCCAAATATAATTTCTCGTTCAATATCAAATAAGAAGCTATAACTACAAGTAAGAGTTGAAAAGGACTGAAAAGAGACGTAAATACAGGGCCCCTCTTCTTTATGCACCAGGCCATAGCGATAACAACTAATCCAGACGCCACAATTCCCTGCATAAATATTCACTCACATTTAAAAACTTCCTTTTACTAAATATTTACTCCATATGTTCCTATTTATAAACAAAAATTTATTGTTTGTATTCATCGAATAACTAATGTATTATATAGGGGACGTATCATATGAAAATGTCATTTTTATGTGAGAACATGAGAATGAATATGAACCATTATATTTTAAAATAAACAGTAGAGATTATGTGTCATTCTTTTTTTCTCTTTCCTCCATCATTTATTTTAATAATGGAGGAGAGATGAAAAAATTCAATGGTTCATATTCATTCTCGTGTTCTCACATAAAAATGATATTCTCATATGATACGTCTTTTAAATACGTCCAAATATAGGTTAAATTACTCACTAGGTCCTTTAAGTTATTTAATTGTAACAGTTTGATCCTTCATGTTTTTTTTGTAACAATTTGATCCTTTTGGGTGATAACTGTCTTCTTTTTCTCTCATTTTAATCATTTAGAAATGTTGACTGTTGTGTTTTTGGAAGCACTTCATCATTCTTATATCCCTCAAAATAGTTGCATCCACAATTATCACATTTTCTCGGTTAAAAAAGGATAATGATGCACACATTTGATAACATAAAGGACCTAGTTGTAGCGAAACTAACATGAAGGACCAAACTGTTACAATTAAATAACTTAAAGGACCTTGTGAGTAATTTAACCTCCAAATATATTAATTATTCAATGTATATAAATTAAAATTTTCTTACAAATAGGACCAGAGAGGTAATACTAAGTTACTACTAGCATACCGAAAAAACAACAGTGAAAATCCTGAGGTTGTTCTCTAGCTTCCATTGGCTCCAATCTTTTTCAACTATGAGAGCAATAACAGTTGCTTGAATGGCTCCCATTATGGATATTAAAGCTGCACTTGAGCGAGGACTTGGGTATTCCTCATTCAACTTAGCCTGTGTCATGTAAAAGAGAATGGTAACTACAATCACATAAAACCATTTATGCATATAGACAACTACTTGTGTGTACATCAACGAATGAATGAATAAACTAACCTGAATAATATACCACAAAGAATAAGAGCAACTACTTGCTATTGCACATGAAATACCCAACACTTTTTTACGAAGGTCAGTATGGTGAGTTGTCATTTGCTCATTTTGGTTGTGATGTGGATGTAAAAGGTTGATATTGGAAGACAAAATATGAATTTCTACACCTTTAAAAAATATTATCAACATTGCACCACTAAATCCCATTATTGTTCCTATCACTTTCGCCTTTCCTTCCACAACCTTTAAATTGAATTTATCCATTCTATGAAAACCAAAAAGTAAAATATGTTAATATATTTTATTTTTAAAAAAATTGTTTTGCAAGACATATTTGTGGTGTATGAAAACTATGTCATTGTTGCTTGAAAAATCTAGTAATAACCAAATAATAGTGAATTATAAAAATTAAAAGAATAATATAAGGCAATTACCCAAAACATATAGCCATGAGGAAGGTAATGGATGGAATTAGGTTAACAACGACCAACATAAATGTTGCTGACGTCAAAGCTAGACCCTCAAGATAAAGATTTAGATACAAACTTCCCCTAAAATATTGCATATCAATGTAAAGTTAGGCATTGATAATATAAATAATTAAAGAGAATACTTGTATAACATGTCACATACCCAAACAGTCCACATAGAAATGTCTTAAAAATCACACTCCAAGTAATTTTTTCCCTATTCTTCCTGTAAAAAAGGCCAAATTATTCAAGCTTAGTTGTGTTAATTTCTCTTGTTGAATTTCTAATAATAATAATAATAATAATAATAATAATAAAAATAATAATAATAATAATTATAAAGTGGTAAAAGTAACCTATCATAAATAAGAGCAATTGGAATAGTGAAAGCAGATGCAAAAATGAGGCGATATGTTGCGGCTACTCTCATGCTCATTCCATCATTTATTGCTAGCTTGTATATTATAGCCATCGCTCCAAATGCAATTTGTACAAACACCATTAGCACTTCTGGTTTTATCCTCTGCCATATACTACTAATGTCTCTCATCTTCACTATTAATGTTGGTTGTGTTTTATTGAGAAAGTGGTGTTATGTAAAATGTTACTCAAAAACAATACATTTATAAGCTGATTTAACTACTATATTTTTCCATATATATATATATATATATATATATATATATATATATATATATATATATATATATATATATATATATATATATATATATATATATATATATATAAATAATATTTATTATATATAATAAATTATGTATATGTTAATTATATATAATGTGAATTATGTATATGTTAAGTATATATATATATATATATATATATATATATATATATATATATATATATATTAATTATATATATGATATATAAGCATTAATATATATTAATTGTATATATAATAATATCCCTCCTCTAATTATATATAATGAATTATAACTCACATATATCGATCTTTATATATAAAGATATATATAATTGTCATATATTGATTTTTATATATGAAAATTCACATATATCAATCTTTATATATAAATATATATATAATTATATATAATTCATATATATATATATATATATATATATATATATATATATATATATATATATATATATATATATATATATATATATATATATATATATATATATATATATATATATATATATATATATATATATATATATAAACATATATATAATTAATATATATTAATGTTTATATATTCATTAAGTACTATATATTAAATATAGTAATAATTCCTTAAAAGACACACGTGTCTGTATCTTTATATTGTTTGCTTATATTAGTTATACCATTCGGATGTCCTATCAGTGCACTTGGCACTTTGAGTGAAATTAAATTTGACATTCCATAATATAAAAATTAGTTAAGTGAAAAATTCAATAGTATAAAGAAAAAATTCTGTTTGATTTGAAAAATTCGCAGGTATACTCGAAAATTTTGGTTGCATTGATATTGGTTTTTCTGAAAATCATCATTGTGTACTTATTTTTTTCGAAATGTTTAAAAAACCCGATAGTGTAAAAGCACTGAATTTATTAAAACGATTAAGTATTTATTGAATTTTTAGATGACATCAAAAAATTTGGTAGTATATTTTTAATGGTTGAGATTTAGAATGAATTTCCTTGATATTTCGAAAAATCTGTTTGACCGTCTCAGTTTTTTCTTCTACTAGATATTTCTAAAAATTTGATATGAAAGTATGAATTTTTATTGAACTTTTTAAAATATTCAGTAGAAATCAGGGACGGATCCAAACATTTCTTATTGTTGTGGCTATGAACTAAGTAGACTGAAAATAAAAAATAATATCATTTAAAGCAGTACATTTATAATGAAATTCATCTATCATACATTTTTTTAAAAATGAGTTAAAATAACATCATTGTTAATTGAAGAGTTGTCTCAAGTTTTGGGAGACTCTCTGTTATATCATCCATTTTTATGATTAATAGTGGTTTAACCACAAACAAAACAAATCGCGGTCTTATGTAAGCACGATTTTATCGTTACAAATATTTTATGAGACCATATTTAGTTATCGTTTAACTGTAATAAATTTTGGACCATGTACATTAGTCTGTCTTAAAAAAAAAGATAAAAGAATATGGGAAAATTTTTAGATGAGTCATAGTAAAGAATTTCGATTTTTTTAGTTCATTTTGAGTTATTTACCCGGACCGAGTTTGAGTTATCTATTTGAACCAAATTGTTTGCGAACTTTAATCAAGTCAAGTTTGAGCTAAAAAAGACTCAAGAAATTTGAGTTGGGTTTCAAATTATATCAATACTTATCGAGTCGAGCCTAGCTAAACTAGATTTGACTCAGCTCGACTCGTTCTTAAGACATATATATATATATATATATATATATATATATATATATATATATATATATATACTGGTCAAAAAGTACAATTGTCTGATTTCTCCTTATAAAGGAAGGGAGATTAAGAGGCCTTTGTAGGTGTATAACTCGCTTTTGTGGCGAGGGCCTTCTCACGGCGACAAGAAACCCCGTGTGGTGGTTGTTAAGGTGGATTTAAGGACCAACTCACATGATGTGAGATGACTTGCTCGTGCCTAACATTGCTTGATTGCAGTCAGACAATAAGATTAGTCGGTGGTTATGGTTGCGAGGAGCGTGATGCTCTTGAAGGTCGTGTAAGTTAGGTATGATTAAGAGTTTGTAAGTTATCCTCCCTTTTCCTCCTCTTTGGGGTATGATATTTATGCGTTATATGTATATTGTTAAAACTAATATTTTAAAATGTGTATGCCATGTCTAAAACACCCTAGGAAAATCTATCTCACTTATAGGAATTAGGACGTAGTACTCTTTGTGACATACACATGTTTTATATGGTTTCTAAATGTTTTCTATGCATTATGACATGATTGCATTACATGTATGCTCATACTTGCACTTGACAAATCATACCATGGCTAAAACTTCTTTCGTTTCTCCTATACATGCTTATGTGACATTTACCGTGCCATCCTACTTGCTCATCCATATTTATAAAATTATGATATAATTTGTGAGAGCATGTCATATGACCTATTCTTGTTATAATGATTGATACCTTGATGACATGTTTACCAAGTCTTTTTTTTATATGTTATGCTTGATGAATCCTATAAGAATGTTTCCATAACTAGACTTATATGAAGATTAATGTTATTTGTTTGCATGTCCATTTGCATCTTTTTTATCGCCTTTTTTATTATGACAAAAGGGGTGAAGTATACTCTCAATGAGAGGGTATATACTCTAACTAATTTAGGGGGAGTGTTATCACTCGAAAATACTTATTCTTTGTTTCTTTTACCACGTTCCCTGAGAGATGCGTCATCATCATAAAAAATGGGAAGAATATAGAACCTTGTTTTGCAGGTATTAGATCTTTGTTTTGATGATGACAACTTCGAAGTACATAAAAGACACTTAGCATATTGAATATGCAACAAAGTTTTGCCTTAACTATAAAAGAACACAATAGATAAATCATCAGGATATATACAACAAGTCCTTGACTGTATAGTACATAAAAAATACTCATCATAATAGAGATGCGGTACGATGACAACTGTAAAGGATCAGAAAGAGAACATTCAGCATAGTAAAGATGCAATAACAAAAGTCAACCAATATACTCTAAACAGTTAAAGATGCAAGTCATGGGTTTGATCAAGGATGACGAAGTTTCAAACATCAACAAAGGTTGTTCAGAAAAAGGTAAACAGACAAATTACATCAAAAGCATAATAATATCTCAAGCAAGTGTTAACACAACGAAGACATCAGACACGGGCTTACAGAAGTTACCCCAATTTAGTAAGTGAGCGGAACTTTTGTAAAAGCAAAAGTTATTTCTTTATAAGTAAATGGCTATAAACGCGCGCGCGCACACGCACACACACTTAAAACTTTTTTATAATTTTTTTGAAAATAAAATACCTTGAAAAGATATATAGAAGTTGCTTAGAAAGTGTTGGGAACATTCAAAGAGCCAGAAAAATTATTTTGACTAGATCTAATCAGTAAGCATAAAGTGTCAATCGTTTAGATTGGCGCGTTCTTGAGAAACAAAGAAATTTGAATGTACACAAACAATTAAAAATAACTATATATCAATTATTACCTATTTTGAAAAATAGACCAGTTATTTTTAAATGAGATAATCGATTGATAACAATCAAATTTTATTTAATGTTGTTTCCTTTTTTGGAGGATTTAAAGCCTATAAATAGAGGTCTAATTTCTTGGTTCAAATCATCCAGAAGACATAAAGCCATCTCTGGAAGTCAATAAAAGCTACACACATACACACATACACACACACACACACACTCTCTCTCTCTAAGGTTTCTCTGTCACTTTCTCTCACTAGTTATTATAGCCATATGCTTTTGTGAAGAACGTTCTTTTGTGAGTGAGGTGTCTATGTAATTCTAGATGGGTAGAAATGTGTAAAGTTATTCAAGGTTGTTATTCATGCACCTTGGATGTACACTGTCCATTTAGAGATAAAAATATGTGGTTAGATGCTAAACCTGTTAAAAGATTTGGTTGGGGATAAAGTGACCAGTTCTTAATATTTAGTTAGGTTGAAGATCCTTATTATGGTTGAACTTTCCTTAAAGCTATTATAAAGCCTTGAAAATTTGAAGGATGAAGTTCTTCAATATTGATGAACTTATCATTAGGTTCATGGTTAGTGCGCATAAAACCATAGGTTAGAAGATCAGCCTGTTAAAAACTCAAAAGGTTAATGGTTATCTTGTTAAATCATATTGAACTTAAATATTTTGTGGAGAGAAGTCTTACCACTTCAATCTACCGTTAGAAAGGAAGCTTGACCACTTTAGTCTCAACATTTTAATGGAGAAGACGCAATCGATCATATCCTTTGTCTTGTATAAACATGGTTGTAAATCAACCACCATTTTCTTGAATAAAGGGGTTCGTGAGCGTCACCTACTAAAAGCTCTTAAGTACATAATAGAAATTCTCAAGACCAATTCCCGGGGAGAGGAGTAGGCCTCTTATTTATGACCAAACCTCTATACATCGTGGTGTTATTATTTTCCCTTAAACTTTTTATTTTCAGCACTCTATTTTCAAAATACTTTTTATATTCTGCTGCTAGGTCTAAGAAAAACTTTTTTAAACTCTGATAGATCTTAGGAAAAAATTTCAAAATCAAGTTTTTCTAAACCACACAATTCACCCTCCCTCTTGTGTGTGAAATCTCAAGTCTAACACAAGATGCATAAAGCGTTGTACGAGCTTAAGCATGCTCTAAGAGCTTGGAATCTAGAAATTGATTCATTTTTTAAGTGTCAAGGATTCAAAAAATGTGAAATGGAGCATGGTTTGTATGTTTAGCATACTTCTGATGACAATGTGATTTTGATGTGTCTTTATGTAGATGACATACTTTTGACAGAGAGTTGTACTTTTGAGATAAATAAGTTCAAAGAGGTGCTGATGGATGCTTTTGATATGAGTGACCTTGGAAACATGGTATATATTTTAGTCATGGAGATTTACACTCTAAGAAGGTAATCATTGTGCACCAACTAAAATATGAGTTTGAGTTGCTGAAGAGTTTGTGCTGATGAATTGTAAGCTTGAAGTCACACTTACAAAGACAAACCATAAACTTGACTCTGATGTCGATGTAACACCAGGTCTGACATATGATATACAGTTGGAATGATAAGCAGGTTTATGAGTAAGCCAAAGTAGTCTCATTACCAAATTGAAGTCATGATACTCAAGTATGTAAATGAGGTTATGAGGCATGGAATTTTGTTTCTATATGGAGTGTTAAACGATGTTGAGTTGATATATTATTCGGACTCTGACTGGTGTGGGCACAAAGTTGGCAAAAGAAGAACTATAGGATACATGTTTATATATTTGATAGTTCCCATTTCATGAAGTTCCAAAAAACAACCAATGGTTGCACTGTCAACATGTAAGGCTAAGTACATTGTTGGGGCTCTGTAAGCTTGTCATGTTGTTTGACTGAAGAATTTGCTGAAGGAGTTGAAGTTCAAGGAGAGCAATCCATTCAAATTGATGATAGACAACAAATCTTCAATAAGTCTTGCCAATAATCCAGTGTTGCATGGGAGAAACAAGCATATAGATACAAAGTTTCACTTTATGCAAAATCAATTTCATAATTGAAAGTTTAAAGTTGTTCACTGTAGCACCCAGAAATAACTTACAGACGTGATGACCAAGGTAATCAAAACTGAACACTTTTGAAGGATGAAATTGATGTTATTAATTTTTAGTCTTAAATATAAATTAACGATGTTGAAATGTAATTCACATTCAAGTTTTAGCATTTCATTTGCATTTAGATCTGAGTTATACACTAACTGCTAGTTATATTTGTAATAGATTACTCAACTATGGAAAACAAAAGCTGAATCAGACTTTTTCGTTCAGTTACATTTTTTTTTTTTTTTGCTTAAAAAAACTATTTATATATTTATTTATTTTCACATAATAATTATTCAACTATGGAAAACAAAATCTGAATCAGACTTTTTCGTTCTTCTTCTTCATCCCCTCTCTCTCTCTCTCCACCCACCGCACATGCATCAGGTATGTTCTCTCTGCATTCTAATTTTCATGTTCTTAGTTTTCAACTTTCAATTTTAAGTTCTGTAACACTTGTGATTTGATTCAAATTTTTAATCAAAAAATTAGCAGAAAATTTTGAACTTTATTGTGTTTTGGATCTTTGACTTCACTTCAAGATTTTTGAATTGCTGTTGTAGATTTGAAGTTTCTCTTTTTTGTTTTAGAATTTTTTTAGGGTTTTTTATGTTGAGTTTGTAGGTTTTATGATCTTAGGTTCTGTTACTTCTTTTGTTGAAGATCTGATATGGTTATCTGAACACCAAACACTACACTGACACGTAAATATCGGTAATAATTTGAGAAAATCAAAGTGATTGTGAGTATGTTTGGTTCTGCGGTGAAAAAAATTGATTTTGAGTGAATTGATTCCGTCTGGTTAAAAGTGAGTTGATGTAAAGTGATTTATGTTTGGATAATTTTATGCAAAATCGTGTTGAATAGTAGATTTCAATATTTAAACTCAAAAGCTACCAGTTCTAGTAGAATCAATTTTGAAAGCAAAATCAATTCTACTTTAGAAGAATCAAACACCTCAAAATCAATTCTACATCTCTGGAATTGATTTGATTTTGGCTCTTCCAAAAGCTAAACCAAACGTAAACTATGTTTTGTCTGTGCCGGACATGGAACTCGTATTCGAAAATTTGGATTTGGTATTCACGCAGTCAGACAATTTGTAACCGGGTCCTGATTGTGTGAGTGCACGCAGTTTGTAACTTAAGGGAATCTTGATCCGATATTCTATCTGATGTGTCTGTCGGCGTGGCGTGACTGCACGGAATCTGGATCCCCGAGTCGATGCTTCATATCATTTGATTGAGGAGTTTTATTTATTTATTTATATATCCATGTTGCTTGTTGTTATTTCTTACTATGTTAACCTTATTATACTTTAGTAGTATTTGTTTCTTTACTAAAAGAATATTTGCCTTTTTTTCCATATGAATAGTCAAGTTGGTCCCTTGGCAAGAATGAAGAGTTTTGTTTATGATTTACTTAGCTGAAGGTTTGTGTTGGTAACCTCGGATGTTTTGATTTTGCAGCCGGCGATTTTCGAGAACTTCGCTTGGTTTTGCTTATTACGTTAACGGCTTTTGTTTGAGACAAGACTTGAAGATTTTGGTTTGTTTGTTTGTTTGTTTTTTATGATAACGACATATCGGTGTTTTCCGAGATTTAACATCTGAGACATAGAGAGAAGCAAATTTTATGATCTGCGGTTCTGTCATTTGAGTGGAGTTGGTTGCGATTTGATACGGGATATATTTATTGAACCGCCGGTCGTCAATGGATTCGATTCAAAATAAAGTTCACTACTGTTGTGTTTCTAAAGGTAAGCACGTCCTGTATGCATATAGTGGCGGAAGTGAAGAAGTTGAGAAAGTCGCGGCCCTGTGCTTGGAGGCGGCACCTTCTTTTCACAGGTGGTATTTTGAGACAATAGGTAAAAGGACTTACGAATTTCTAATGGAAGATGGATATGTTTACTTTGCGATTGTCGATGAAGGTATTGGTAACTTGGTAGTTCTTCGGTTTTTGGAACACGTTAGAGATGAATTCAGAAAGGTAGCTAGAAAAGGTTCAAGGGGATTTTCGTCAAGCATGAATTCGATTAACATTCAAGAGAAACTGGTTCCTGTCATTCGCAATCTGATCACTTCGTTAGAGAATGTCTCGCGTAGTGGTAGTAATTGGAGAGACGAAGCTTCCTACGACGGTCTGTCTCCGTCACCAAACAATTTGAACGGCCAAATCGAAGGCGCTGTTTCAACAAAAGCCCCTTTATTAGGAAAATCGAGCAAACCAGAGAAAAAGAAAGTAAAGGATCACGTGATTGTAATGAGAGATGTTGAGTTAGAGGAGCATCGAAAATCTACGGATAGAGGGGTAAGGGCTGATTCAGGAAATCTGGACGGTATTAGCCAAGGCGGCGCAGGTGCATCTACTTCTCTGCAAAAGGATATCGGTTCAACGAGAATGAGACAAGCCCCTCATAACGTTCGTAAGAAATGGTGGCGCCAAGTACGTATTGTTCTAGCTATTGATGCAGCTGTATGTATTATATTATTTGTCATCTGGTTAGTAGTATGCCGCGGTATATCCTGCATTCGATAGAATTCAAATTCAAACCTCTTACGCGACTCTGAATTTGATCGTTTTTCTGTGCGTGATCGATCAACAACAGAAATTAGTTTCTTTAGTGGAGAATGTAGTTGGAGAAAATCACACATTTGTCATGTTAGTAAGATCTATTTTTAGGCATGTGTTTCTGGTTTATTCAATACTATATGAGTTTTTTAATTATAGATGTTTATGTACAGTTTCATCACTTTTAAAAATTTGTACTTGTATATGAATTTTGAGAAGATTTTAAAGGTTTGGCCTGTTTCTGTATTTTTCTTCATACATACAAGCATGTAGATATGGTTGGTAATTTTTTTTTTTCTCTGCGAAGTGCTAATAACTACTATAAACTCACATGAATATCACGATTCGAACTCTGATGGCTTCTAATTTAGTAATATCGACTCTTATTAGTTGAATTAGGATTTGCAAAAAAACACGGTTTGAACTCTGATGGCTTCTAATTTAGTAATATCGACTCTTATTAGTTGAATTAGGATTTGCAAAAAAACACGGTTCGAACTCTGATGGCTTCTAATTTAGTAATATCGACTCTTATTAGTTGAATTAGGATTTGCAAAAAAACATGGTTTGAACTCTGATGGCTTCTAATTTAGTAATATCGACTCTTATTAGTTGAATTAGGATTTGCAAAAAAACACGGTTCGAACTCTGATGGTTTCTAATTTAGTAATATCGACTCTTATTAGTTGAATTAGGATTTGAAAAAAAACAGTTGCTTTCTAATATTGAGATTGTAGTCTTCAGATATTTTCAAGTTTTATCCACATATGTACAAATACTCTGAATACGACCCTACCACTGATTTCCTGACACTGGTAATAATTTAAAAAATTAATTAATTAATTAATTAAAAAATTAATTAATTAATTAATTAAACGGAATCACAAACGTGAGTACAAGTGTTTAATTATGACATGAACAAAGAAATGTTTAATTCCGACATGAACAAAGACAATTCAGACATGAGCAAAGACACTAATGTTTTAAGAGATGTCGGTGCTACATCGCAAAATAATTATAACAAATATGCATTAAGTTTTTTTTCTTTGAAAGTTTCATCAAAAGAAGGAAAATTGCCGAGTCAAATTTTAGAGAGAGGTTGAAAGATTTGTTGTTGACTAGTTCTCAAAAGACTAAGTCAAATTGATGAATTGAGTAATGATGTTTGGTTTGTCTATTTATTAAATTTAAAACCAAATGTGTCTACTTGAAACATGTTGTCGTGTCTCTTTCATGTTTGGTTTCTAACTCTAAGACTTGGTTTTGCATTCACTTGAATAATTCATAGAAAAAAGTAAGTGGTCATTTTCAATAAAAGTATTCACATTTTATTTACATTTACTAAAAGTCTTAAATTTGGCATAACCAAAATCAATTGATGCTATCTTAATGCTAATGATTTCAATTAAAGTTAAGTGTCTTAAGAAAGTCAACATCCTGGTTTAATTCAAGTTTTTCTAGGTCTTTTAAAAGTGTCAATCTTGAATGGTTTAGTGAATAAGAATGTCAAAAGCTTTTCAGTTGAATAATAGGTCACCTTAACATTTCTTTGTTTGTTCTTTAATAAAATAAAATTTTGTTTCAATGTGTTTACTTCTTCCGTATAGCATAGGAATTTTTGCCGATCAATTATAAATTTATTGTCTAAGAACGGGATCATAGGTTTTCTTACTTTTATCTCAAACTCCTTCAAAATTGAGGCTAGCCACATTGTTTGACAAGCAGCTAGTGAGCATGCTATGTATTCAAATTCATGAGTAAACTACATGTTGCATTTTCGAGCACCGTAATATTGGAGCATTGTAAACTTGAACAAGTACCCTAGTGTGTTCTTTTTTCTTATCTTCACACCAATCTCCATTTGAAAAGCCAACAAGATTCTTGACAAGCTCAGGCAAACTTGAATTGGCAGGAAATAACACTCCATAGTCGAATGTTTGCGCTTTAGGCTCTAACCTTACTTATTAACATACTAATAATTCTTATAGGAAGGTTTTCTTTAATAAGAATACGATTCTGCAAAAGCTGTAAGGAGAAAACAATAACTTTACATAGTGCCCAATTTCTTCAAATATTGGAGAGACCAACTCCACAGGCAAAACCAGATGGTCTGCAGAAACACTACTACAAAAAACACATTTCACCTCGGATGAGAAATGCATTTAACATCGGCTATAGAAGTGAGGTAACGAACGACGACATGAAAAATATCAACTTTACTCCTTGATTTTTAAAACACCGAGGGGAAAATGCTTATGCACATGTGTTCGAACCCTAACTTATGCACTTTTAATATTTTCAAAACTAGTGCATCAAACCTCTCGGTTTATCAGTAACACCGAGCGATAAGATTGATATATTCTTTTAAATTCATTACAAACTACATAATATTTATAAATTAATTGGTTACCCATAATATTACATTGTTTACACTGAAAAATTCTGTAAAATATATAACAATTTTGAATCTGATCCATCGTCATTACTGCTGGTGAAGATCAGATGTTGGATCCTCGTTTCATTGAAATGTCGGTGAGGATAAAATATTATATACAATATATTCCAGATCCCTTTCGCATCTATTTGTTTCTGATGTAAAACAATAAAAGAGTTGGTTAAATAAATGATTATATGATTATTGAAGAACATCGTCAAACTTTTTTTATTATTGAATAACAAAAACCTTAAACACAATTTATTTTCTACTCTTGCAATCCATTGTAGAGAATTTTACCGAATTTTTTACGCTTCAAAATTTCCATGTTATAGTTCATTAACAATTATTGATATTCAAAATGCTTTTATGATGGATGTCTGTTAAACGCAGATCACTAATGGAAGTGTCTTGAGCGCTGATACTCATAAAGTGGATGACACAAATTTGCATAAGGACTGTGATAAATATCCTCGATTATCATGCCAAAATTATATCATCGGTTTCTGTTATAAATCGAGGTAAAAGGTGTATAAGCTTTTTTTAATATTACATTATTTATCCAGAATATTAAGTTACATTATTGCAACAAATGTAGTGTTATCATAGTAGTTCTTGTTCTGGGAGTACAACACATCTTTGCTCTAATCCATATCATGTTGGATACATTTTGTGCTTATTATTTTAAAGTTCTATGGAATGCACACAATCAAATTTTAAAGAGCTATCAGCTCCAAGTAAGGAAATATCAATTCCAAACATTGGAAATGTTTTTTCTGCACTTTCAATCCATCATTGAGAACTTTTTCAAGATTTTTTAAGTTCCAAAATTTCATTATCTTGAGCAAATATTATTAAGGAAAATGCTTTCACAAGAAAGATATATAGTGGTGGATGTAGATATTTTATTATGGATTGATGTTTTGACAATATCTTGAGCGTTGTTCCTTTAAGAATGTAGGATAAAGATTTGTTGTTGTAGTTGTGTACACATTCCTTCGGTTATTAAAAAAACCGAGAGGTAACATTTTTTTATTTTAAATAGAAAAACAAAATAAGATAAGTAAGTCCTATAACCGAGGTGAATAATATCTATTTTTTAATATTACATAGTTTACACGAAAATATTTAAAAAATTCAGATTCATCATCATCGCTGCAATTTCAAATTTTATTGCATATATCCTTTTAAAGATTGAACAACCTTCTTTGTTTAACCTAGAAGCAATAATGATTTTCTGCACTTTCAATCTATCATAAAAAACTTTTCTAACATTCTTTAACAACGAGTTGTTTCAAAAATACATCAACACCGTTATGTGAAATAGATTGCAAGGGTAGAAAAAATTTGTTCAAGGATAGAAGAACAATGAAGATTTTCCTGTCTTGCAATTCGTCCCAGAGAATGATGCGAACTAGTTTGGGGCAACAACATATAAGTTAGGATTAGGGTTAAATTTGCTTAATGAGTGCTTTTATAGTAAAATTTGATTATGTTATCCTCATATTTTAAGGAAACTGAAGGGGTATATCATTTAGTATTCATTTATAAACAAATAAAACATAAACTACAATAGTTGTGATTCTAAGTGTGTCCTGATTTGTTTTTCCCTCGGTTTTAATAAAAATCGAGGGATTATGTTGTTTTTATTTTTATAAAAAAAAAAAAAACACGGCGTGCCTTGGCATAGTACCTCTTTTTTTGCTGAGGCGAAAGCTTCGACATGAAATGTATTATTTGTAGTAGTGGAAACTTTCAGGTTAGAAGGAAAGAGTACATAGAGGATACATAGTATATATCATATTTAGAGAAACGCCGTAGCCACTTATCAAACTAATTGGAAGAAATGAGGTGTCTAATTATAAGAAGGAGATTATATATCCAAAATTGTTCATGCTAAAAAATACGAGTTCTTCTCCACTTAAGATCCCAAAGCCACGACTAACCCTTCCACCTCTAACCCCTCCCACTGATCTTTCTGCTTAGAGAAAGTAAAAATCGTAAGGAACCTAACTTTAAGTTGTTCAATTCTCTAATCTTATGGTGCTCTATGAAACAAGCAGTTGTGGCTTTGTCTTCTTGTAAAGTGGACTATATCGCAACCTATAATGCAGTCTATCAAGGAGTGTGGCAAGCAATTGTGGCTTTGTCTTCTTGTAAAGTGGAATATTATGGTTTGTAGTGATCTATTAATTTTATATTTTTATTTAAAATAATTAACAAAAGAAATCACTAGTGTCACATCAACAGATTGTCAGATTGGGTCCGCGGACTGAGAAACTCAAACTGATAAAGATGACAATGGATACTTATAAGTATATCTACTAGTTTTCTAGTATCCCCCCCCCCCATCCCCAATATGATATACATGTATGTCTCACATACACATGCAAGTATTTGTCAGACCACTAGTGTCACATCAACAGATTGTCAGATTGGGTCTGCGAACTGAGAAACTCAAACTGATAGAGATGACAATGGATACTCATAAGTACATCTACTATTTTTCTAGTATCCCCCATTAGATAAATATGATATACATGTATGTCTCACATACACGTGCAAGCATCTATCAGACGAGTATCCGTGAATTTTGAGATATTTGTAGACATTTACGGACATTCATAAACACTTACAGAGATGACAATGAATACTCATAAGTACATCTAGAAAAGTAAATACTTTAAATATTTATAAATTTCTATTAATATTTGTGATTTTTTCAAAAAAATAATCAAGTTCTAAAGTTTTATTACCAAACTAGCCAACCTTCCACAATAATTTTCAATCTAACCATGTTTCAAACAAAAAAGTGAATTAAAGAAAAGGCGCTATTTGAATTGGAGCCTCTTATATATTTTTTTTAAAATTTTTTTCTATTTAACTGCAGATTTTCCTACGAAATATTTTTCCGCAAGTAACTGAAAAATTTGAAAAATACATAGGAGATGCTAATTCAAGTTGCATTTCTTCTTTAATTCAATTTTTTTTAAACATGGTTATATTGATAACTATTAGAAAATGTTGGTTAGTTTGGGAATTAAACTTCAAAACTAGATTATTTTTTAAAAAGAATTCAATATTTGTAACTGTTTATTAAAACTAAAACTAAAAATAGTATTTGATCCCAAGAAATATTTTTTGTTAAATAATTGTATATAGTGTATATTTTATGATATTTGACTAAGTATAATATTATTTTAAAAAATAATTCATATAAGTAAATCAACTTTTTCCAAAAAACGTATACACTTATATTTCTTTTAAATTCATATCTCCATATAGTACTGTCGAAATGTTTTAAAGAAATAAAATGTATCTCATAAATATGAATTAAAATGGCTATATATTTTGGAATATATGTCTCTCTCTTCAATTAATTTTCTATTGTTTTATGGGTCATGCTAACGAATGCTCTAGAGGCGCTGGTTAATTCTAAATATAAAAAAAATATTCATTATTTAAACTTGCAATACATTGAATCAAATGTTTTCAAGAAAAACATACTCCCTCCGGTCTCGAATATAAGCAACAAAAAAAAAATTATAGTCTTAAATATAAGAAAAAAAAATCAATATTTATTACATTTAATGTCCCTATTCCAAATATACCCCTACAATTTTTTATATTTTAAATGTTTGTAACAATTTTCAAAGCAAAAAATAGGGGTAGAATTAGAAAGAGAGTAAGAATTAAATGCATTGAGACATTCTCCTTAAAGAGTGAGCTTTTTTGCAAATTTGCTTATATTTAAGACCGGAAGGAATACCTTTTATTTCTTAAAAAAAGTTAATTATTTTAATTTTCATTACAGTAATTAATACAAGTATTTAATAACCAAAAATATATCATATTAAACTATTAACCAATTCCTCTTAGACACTCGTTAGCATTTCCCTATATTTATTTATTTAGTGAATCACATAATAAAGGTAATATATTATTTTCATTTATATTTAATTAATCAAATTCTTTACTAATAAAATGATTTTTTTTTTTTGTTATTTCTATCTTTTATACAAAAAAGTTAACTTTTTTAAAACTAAAATATACAAGTTTGATTTTATTTCAAGAAAAATATTTTTAAGAAAATAAACATCAAGGTGTGAATAGCTTATAGAAAATTATATTGAAACAAATAATTTAAATAAAGTAAAATGTAAAATGTTTTTAGAATATAAAAAGTTAAACTAACACTAATCATACTACAAAGGTATGCTAACTCTTTGAACTTATTACTATGTTAACATAATACATAACATAGGATAAGCTAGACAATGTTATAAGCAAATCATTCAAAATTGAAATTTTCAAATAAATGAGAAGCATCCTCAATGTAATAAGTTTGTTAGCTTGCTCAAATTCTGTTAGAGGCAACATTCCGGTTAAGAAGAGGTTGTTACTGTGGTTGGTTTATGCGTGGTCAATTTGGTGCAAGCGGAATGCGGTTATTTTTAAGAACGAAGCAGCAGTGGCGGTGGAGGTGTTTGAACAAATTCGTCTTTCCTCTTGGCAATGGCATATAATAGGGGTTAATGTTAAGGGCCTTTCGAATTATTATTTGTGGTGTCAAAACCCGTTGGAGTCGATGCTAATGTAATGATTTTTGTATACGGGCGAGTACCCCTTATACTCAGTTTTTGAATGAAATCATGTACCATTGCTTATCAAAAAAAAAGGTGTAAGTGTTCCTTCTTCAGACTGATACATCTTTTGGACAAAAAAAATTTTAATATCTCATTTTGTATTAAAAAAGACATTAACTTTCCAAAGGCTTTGATCATCTCTACATTTTGCTCCATTTTTCTACAAGAAAATAAAACAAATAAAATTGATTAGGCACATACATTTTATCTGTAAAAGTATATTTAGAAGATACTTGACTAGTTATTACTTTAATATCTATCTAAAAGATACAAGTACTAAAATATTTATAAAAAAAAAATAGTAATTAAAATAAAGCTTCCCAAATTTTTCAAATACTATATACACTCTTAATTTTATTTTAAATACAACAAAAACATTTTCAAATGTACATTTACATTTAACAAAATATAAATTGGTAAAAAGTTGTCACCATTAAGATTTAATAAAATATTTCACTATCTAATAAATCATTAAACAAACATCTCATTCTTTTTCAAAAATTCTATACAATCTATTGTTTCTTCCAAGTTTAAGTCTCCCATAACTTTGATAATATCTTATAAAATATTTGAATATCAAATAAAATTATCATATAATATTAGAACAATATGAATCATTAAGACTAATTAATACATTGTTTTTGAAATTCATAATAGATATAACAACCTTTAAACTTATAAATTATTCAAATTTAACATATCATGGGAAATAAAAAACGCACCTACAAGAATGATCTCAACCTTTGCCAAGGGTGAATTTTGAAGCAAAAAGTCTACGGTTCTGTCAAATTCAGATACATCGGAAAGGCGATATGTTTCTATTTTGAGTGACTTTAAGTTTAAAAGGGAAGGTGGCTCAAGCTTGAGAAAATCAGGAAAACAGGAAAGAACCTAATCAAAGAAAGTATTAGGGTAACTTGCAATTATATGTTTGATAAAATTAATAAATACACTATAAAAAGTAGACTAACTATACAATATAAAGTACCTCAAGAGTATATGTATCAAGGGTCAATGATTCAATATTAGAAATTTCATCCAACCAATTGCATATAATTGGTGAGTACCCCACATACATATCAAAACACCTGACATTAATAAGTAACTGTTTGATAGAGGAGAAAATACTCTTGCTACAAACAAGTTTTGAAATATGATTACCAATATAAGAGAAGGTATGAAGATTTGGAGCACATAACTCGATTTTGAATAAAGTTCTAGGATAATTATCGCGATGCATAGTTATAGATAAATTTTCAAGTCTAGTATTTGATATGCAAAGGTTTTTTTCATTCAAGACTACACATTGGTTGATGATCAACGTATTCAACATATTAAAAGTGGAAAATGGTTCAGCACAACCATCATGATTGGAAGTAAAAGTAAAGTAGCTTAGAGATAGGGTGGCTAATGCTGGAAAATGAAGAGAATTTGGAAATTCAGTATTGACACCAAAAACAAAATCACCACAGGTAAGTTTGAGGGACTTTAGAGTAGAACATGAAAAAGAAAAACAATTGGGCTTAAGGGTTTGAAAGTCAAGTAGTAAGCGTTGGACATTGTGTGAAAAAACATATTTCAGTATCCTAGACACTAATGTGTGGCTTCGCTTTTTCATAAAAGTGGGGTGAAGTTGAAGAGTGTGAATATCGGTAGAATTGTCACGTAGTGACAAAATCTGATATACAAATCGTTCATATTTTCGGTCATCGAAATTAGGATAATCTAATATCACAATAGTGGAAAGTGTCTTCCAAAGATTGATCCATCTTTTGGACAAAATGCAGGTTCGAACGGCATCTCTTGCATCCAAAAAAGACAGTATGTGAATGAGAAGACAATCAGACAAATCACTGATCAAGTCTACAAAACAAAATAATTCAAAAGAAATTGATTAGAGTAACACATATTCATCACTAACCTATTCTAAAAAAGTCCAATCATCACAATTTTTATAAGTAAATTGAAAAGAAACCTTGTGTGAGTTGTTGTTGCTTTCTGCGAGACTTGGCCTTCCTAGGTTTAGGGGAATACGCCATCTGAGTGAATTTGTAAGTACAATTATTGAATTGGGTGTGACTGAATTCTGCTCATAGATGAAAATAATCCAAGGACCTTATGCACATATCCATTATTATTAGCTATAAATTATGCAATAAATTTTAATCCTAAATACTCTTAAATTATTTGGATTATTTCCAAAATTAAAAAACAAAAATTGTATTACTATGTATTACCGTTAGTTTTAATTAGCATTTATGAAGATTCACATTGACCCCAAAATTTTAAATTTGTGGTTCAGCCTGTACCTGCCCTTCAGCTAACGGCACTTTTGCTAGAAGACATTTGGTACGAAGAAGACGATGCAATGGAGGAAGAAGTTTGAAGAAGATGATGCAACGGATGAAGAAGCGTGAAGAAGATGGTGATATGGAGGTACAAATCTGGAAGAATCGTGATTTGGGGATATGGTGATATAGAGGTACCTTATGAAGAAGACGGTGATTTGGGGATTTCCTGCAAATTGCCCTAATTATAAAATGCAAAGTGCCAGCGTGTCACCCCATGCCACATCAACATGAACATTCTGTCCACGTATGCTAAATTGAGATAATCTGGCTCCATAAGGTTTTTCATTTTGGAATCTTTTTTTGTTAAGGGGCCAGGACAAATTTTTTTTTAATAGGGGGAAAATCAAATCTCGCTACTATTGCAGGGGGTGGAAGTCATTTAACCCTATTTAAATTAAATAACATTGTGGGGTTGTTTATGATTGTTAGGCATATATATTTAAATTAAATAACATTGTGGGGTTGTTTATGATTGTTAGGCATAGGGTATAATTGATCATGACAAAGGTATTTTAGGTGTGATAAAACCTACATCAATTAAGACTTTCCTGCAAGGTCATTGAGGGGTCATATTTAGACAAAATGGGTTACATGGTGAAGAAATTGTTGGGTATCCGTGTTTAGTAAAATAGTCGTGATATAAGAATATTCATTATAGATTCAAGTATAGATTAAATACATAACAGAGAAAAGGATTTAAAGTAGGACCTAATTGTTTCTATCTTAATATTTCTCGAATGTTATTTTAGATAACATAGTTTTATAATCATTACACAATCGATTCAATCGTGCTCTACGCACCCTTCTCCCCCATTTTGCAAAATTACATTTGTCTTCCTAATTAAAACAATTTTCACCTTACATTTGTAAAAGTTAAAACAATCCTCGTGAATACAATATAAATTTTACTCACCATTTATAGTTTTTTCTGGCACAACTTATACCACAGTATCTTAATACCAACTCAATGATAAGGGTTTACATAATGGATGTTATAAGGCACATATTAATAAAAGAGGAAGGATATTCTTACTCCAAAAATAAGTTTAAAAGAGTTACTCCAAATTTTAACTTTTGATTTTCATTAATCTAACGACTTTAATTGAGTTTTTAAATAGAAAAATATTTTCAAAAATAATTAGATTAAATGATGAAATAAAGTCGTTAGCTTAATAAAGATCAAGGGTTAAGATTTAGAGTAACTCTTTTAAACTTACTCTTGGAGTAAGAATATTCATCCTCTAATAAAAACGAGTTATTATTTATGTGTAAGTTAGCAAATAACTAGAGAATGTGAATGACATAATTCGAGATGGAAAACCCTAATTATGTAGTTCTTGTATAAAGTATGCATGTTGATGGCTAAATTATTGAATACTAACAAAAGGTCGTTAATACATGTAAAACCTAGATAAGTTCTATTTCCAGTTGAGTATTACTCCCCCCGTCTCACAATAGGTGTTCTCTTTCCAATTTTTATTTGTCTCAAATTAGTTATCCATTTAGAATATCAATGTAATATTTATTATTTCTTTCCACTAACTTACCCTTATCGTATTTTAATTCATTTAAGTACTCCACTATCTATTATTAATAAGATTATTTTAGTAAATGAGACTCATTTTATCATTGAAATCAACATAATTAATCATTTTCTTAAAAAATGTGAAAATCTCAAAGAGGACACCTATTGTAAGACGGAGGGAGTACATATAAAATCTAAAATATTTGTATCGTGTAGGTGAATCTTTAATGTCTAGTAAAGAAGAGTAAATGTGGGTATTGTGCAGAAAACCTAAGTAACTTCTAACAAATATAAGTGAATCTCAAATGCATCTATATTGCACAACAAACATTGAATTATGCTCTTACATTAATCCTAAATACGAAGTAAAGTAATATAATATGTTAAGTTTAATTATATATATATATATATATATATATATATATATATATATATATATATATATATATATATATATATATATATATATATATATATATATATATTAATGATGTATAATTACTATAAGAATGTGAAAATGTGTTTAAGTTAAGACTATCTGATTAGGTATTTAGGAAAATGAAAGTCCACTGAGATTAGTGTTGCGCGAGTGACTCCAAATACAAGAGGAGCGTGAATTGATATATTTGAAATTCGAAAACACTTAATAAAAACTCTTGATTTTAAAAAGAATAAAACCCTCATTTTGGCTATTAAGTCGGGCCCAGGTAATTCTGTAAATATATCAGTCTTAAGATTGAGAGAGGGATATTAAATTCTCCATAAGTTCATTAGACAGAGCACTTTACAACTCTCGTGTGAGCATGTCTTTCTTACACTAAAAACCCTAAAACTAGACAATCCTACATAACTAAACAATCCTACATAAGTATGGTTTTTCACCTCGTTGTACTTTTTTTGTAAGTACACTTGACGTCTACTGAAATTAGTGTTTTTTTGAGTGCCTGAAAGAATGGAAGTTATCAGTATTTTTATAAGGTTTTGAGGAATCTCGTAATCAACAACTTCCATATTTTTGAGTATATGCTCTAAAGCTCCATTGTTATGTCTGATTTTTATCTAACTTAGTGATTTCTTCCCAATCAAAGTGGAGTTTGGGTCTGACCATTCTCCTTCCAAGTTGACTCCAATATTGGACAATTTTTTTTGTAATCAAGCTTCCATAAGGTACTCATGCTATAGTCACACTCTTTAGTTTCAAATTGTGTTTAATTAATTCATATGCCTTATTTGTTTGGAGGTTTTAAGTGAGCATTCACATAATTAAAACATCATTCTATAACAATTCATCACAGTTGGTCTTCTTTGGAAAAATACATGTGATACTAAATGGTTTATGAAATGATAAAGTTCTTCCAATATATTCGCTTTGATATGGAGTTTGTAACCTCCCATTGAATTTATAAAAAGCCTTTGAGAAGCAATACATAGCTTGAAGTTTGGAGTACCCGATGGAGCATCAAAGTTGTAGGTTTTATCAAAGATTTTAGAGTTTTTCAAAGTTCTCAATGGTGAGAGAAATTTTATTTAAAGTTGAGATTTGCACATATGTTTTTTTTTTGGTATTATGGAGGGTTTAAACCCAAAAAAACCAAAAAACTACAAAACTACAAGTCTAGTAGAAGGAACTCCACTAGAATCTTTATCCACAAGGTGGACTAACCAAGGAGGAATATCACTTTAAAAGATGGTGTCTCTTGTTAAATTTTTACCCTCAAAAGCAAGCAAGTTAGCACATCTATTGGCTTCCCTATAGTTGTGATATATCCACTATTTCAAGTTTGGTCATCAAAATTTTGATTTGTGTCACCAAACTTCTAGCAGCCATATTATTTGCACATATGTAGCTTCCATCAAAATATTGATTTGTGTCACCAAATCTTTAAGCAAATATTGGCAAAGATCTTTGTAAAATTCAAGTTTTTTGAAGTAATACACGTATAGATAAACAATTGTGAAAATGCAACGATCAAGAAAGTACGTGTCTTGAAAATCTTCAGAAATCCCAAATGACGATCTCAAGGACTGTATGATATTATAGGGTTAGAATTTAGCTCAATTGAACAAAATAGATGATTGGGGTTTTGATTGATTCTTTGCAAAAAACTAATAATAAAATAAAATGGAAGATATTTTAGTAAATGTAATAATTTTTTAAATATCAAAGTTCAGATTTCTCAGTTCCAACCCATCTCTCCAAATCCTCTAATTTGAAAAGACACAAAAAGTATGTTGTGGGCGGGTTTTGCTCCCCTCTCACCTCATAAATTTGAACAAAACACATTTATTATAAATATTTTCTCTCCTCCTCTCTATCAATCCCGAACCAAACACACCATAATAGATACGAAGATATACGGTATGCACCATATAATCTTATATAATCTTACATGACTGTTACTTTACTTATTACACATTGTTGATTGATCAAAATTATGACTATATCGAAAAAGTCATTTTAACAACTTCACCTAAAAAATTTCCCCAAAAATCAGAAAAGGTATCATCTCTACATTTTGCTCCATTTGTCTGCAAGAAAATAAAACAAACAAAATTGATTAGGCAAACAACTTTTATCTTCAAATGTAAATTTAGAAGATACTCACTAATTATTACTTTAATATCTACTTATAAAAGATACTTGAACTAGCACTAAATTATTAAAAGAAATAGTAATCTAAATAAAGCTTACCAATTTTTTTCAAATATTATATAAACTCTTAAATTTCTTTCAAATACAATAAAAATATCTCCCAATGTACAATAGCATTTTTTTTGGTTACATGTACAATAGCATTTAATAAAATATAAATTACTAAAAATGCAACCAATAGGATTCAATAATATATTTCACTTTCTAATAAATGATTATAATATTATATAGCAATAAATACAAAAGGTAATATTTTAAATATCTATAAATTTAGATTAAATATTTGTAACGGCTTATTATGTTTAATATACACCCTTGATTTGCATGTATATTTAGTCCGCACGAAGATATTTAAAATAAAATATAAATGCTAATTTGTGCATTAATTTATGGGCACAAGTTAAGAAAAAAAAAATACAATCCAATGTTTCCTCCAAATTCCAACTCTCCATAACTTGATAATATTTTATACAATAACAATAACTTATATCCTTAGCCACATGTTAAAAAATTCTTAAAGAAACAATAAAATCATTAATTATAAACGTATTAAATTATAATTTTTTTACTATATGTATCTTTTAACTTATACCCCAAGTAAGCATTATACTATTTTATGAAATAGTTTAACATCTAATAAAATCCTTATAAAATATTATAGCAATAACAATGTATGAATCAATGATAATTACCTATAAAATTAGAATTTATCCACTAAAAAAGTTAATCTAATCAAACATGGGAAATAGAAAACTCACCTACAATAATGGTCTCAACATTTGCTGAAGGTGAGTTTTGAAGCAAAAAGTTCACCACCTTATCAAATGGAGGTACACACAAAAGATGATATGTTTCTATTTTGAGTGACTTCAAGTTAACTAGGGAAGGTGGCTTCACCTCGAATAAATTATAAAAATTGAGAAAAACCTAAACAATAAAAAAGTATTAGGCTAACTTGCAATCATAAAAAAGATTAACAATTTTACCTGATAAAAAAAATTAACACTATTACCTCAAGAGTAGCTATGTCAACCGTCAATGCTTCAATATTAGCAAAACAATTCAGCCAATTGAGTAGAATTGATGAGTTCTGCGCGTACTTATCAAAACACCTAACATTAATACTTAATTGTTTGACACAAGAGAAAATGCTCTTGTCGCCAAAAAAATTCGAAATATGTTTACTGGTCAAAGAAAAGGTACGAAGATTTGGAGCACATAACTCAATTTCGAAAAAGGTTCCGGGATAACTATCACGATACATAGTTATAGATAAATTTTCAAGTTTGGTATTTGATATGCAAAGGTTTCGATCATTCAAGACTATACATTGGTTAATGACCAAAGTATTTAACATATCAAAAGTGGAAAATGGCTTAGCACAAGCATCATCATTGGAAGAAAAGGTAAAATAGGTTAGAGATAGAGTAGATAATGATGGAAAATTCAAAGAATTTGGAAATATAGTGTTGACACGAAGAAGAAAATGGCCACCAGTAAGTCTAAGGGACTTTAAAGTAGAACATGAAAAAGAAAAACACTTAGGCTTAAAGTATTGATAACTAAGGAGTAAGTGTTGGACATTGTGTGAAAAAACATATTTCATTATCCGAGTTACTAATGAGTTGCATCGCCTTTTAAAAAAAGTGGGATGAAGTTGGAGAGAGTGAATATCTGTAGCGTTATCACGGAGAGACAAAACCTGATGTACAAATTTTTCATAATTTCCGTCAATCAATTGTGGATAATTTAATAGTACCAGAGTGGGAAGTGTCTTCCAAAGATTGATCCATCTTTTGGACAAAATGCAAGTTTGAACGGCCTCTTTTGCATCCAAAAACGACAGTATGTGAATCAGAATACAATCCGACAAATCACTAATCAAATCTACAAAAAAGAAATTGATTAGAGTAGCACAGATAATTGGATGAATTTGTGATCAATAATTGGATAAGTGTTTGTAAGAATGCAACTACACATGTTTTTTTTGGTGGTGCAGATCAAGTGTTTGTAAGAATGCCACTACACATGTCTCTTTTGGTGGTGAAGATCAAGTGTTTGTAAGAATGCAACTACTTCGGTTTTATAGTAAATTGAAGAACCTGGTGCGAGTTGCTTTCTGCGAGGCTTGATCACCTTGGCTGGTGCGTTTCTGCGAGGCGTGGATTTGGGGGTAATTTGCTTTGAACAAGCCATCTTAGTGAGTGAATTCAGTCATTGAGTGCTACTTATATAAGAAAATATAACAAGATGGTTTAGTTAATTACTTTTAAAATAAAAATAGAAATTAATGAAATACATAAATTTGATATTTTCCTAATTGCTATGAATTATTTGTATAAATAATATTATTTTTAAAAGTTAAAAATAGCGCGCTGATAGTGTAAAGAAGTTTTACAATGTCATCCGATATAAACAAATCGTTTTTTTTTTAAATTACAATTTAATTTGTCCTGATTTATAGTCGTGATTGATTGACAGCGTAAAAGTTTTTTACACTGTCAATACATCACCTATTTTCTCTTATTTTTAATAGTAGTAGTTGAATATTTTATTATTATTATTATTATTATTAATTAGTTACTTTTAAAACAAAAATGGAAATTGTGTAGGTATTAATTTCCATTTTAAAGAGTTAGAAGTGGGTTGGTGTTAGAGTAATTATTAGGATGACATATGTTTAGGGTTTGTTTGACATAAATTATTATAATGACATGTGTCTAAGATTGATTTGAGAGAAGTTATTAATCACAATAAAAATCTTAAATCTATAATATAAAAACATATACAAAAAATTATTTATATAAGAATATATATAAAAAAACTTTGATTTAATATGTGTTTGATTTTTTTTTTTGGGTAAGAAGGAAAGAGTACACAGAGGATACATAGTAGATATCATCTTTAGAGAAACGCTGCCACCACTTATCAAACTAAGTGGAAGGAATGAGGTACCTAATTACAAAAAAGGAGATCAGATATTAAAATTTGTCCGTGCTAAAAAGTATGAGTCCTTCTCCATCCAAGATCCTAAAGCCACGACTAACCTTTCCACCTCTCATCCCTCCCACCGAACAATTTCTGCTTGTTGAAAGGAAAAAAGCCTGAGGAACCTAACTTTAAGTTGTTCAATTCTCTAATTTTATGGTGCTCTAGGAAGCAAACGTTTGTGGCTTTGTCTTCTTGTAAAATGGACTATATCGCAACCTATAATGAAGTTTATCAATGAGTGTGGCTGATATATGAATTGATTATAGTAAAGATAGGAAAAGAGGAAGAAGTTGAACTAACTGTAGTGACATTTGGAGGGGTGTTGAAGTGTAATTTAGATATGATGTACATGGATTGGGTTGGACTGGTTTGTGCTAACATGTTATTCAACTCATTCAAACTTCAATGAGTTAGGTTCGTATTTCAACCCATAATTTCACGGTTAAAACTGAACCAAACTGACCCGGTCATTTATGTGGCGGGTAGGGTTGAATTGGATTTACGGGTTGTATTTTAAATTAAAAAACTTATAATTTTTTTCAATTTTGAAATAATTGTAACACACTTCAATACAATTTTCATTATAACCATGTTTAAAAAGAAAAATTATGAAGGAGGCGCCACTTGAATTGGCGCCTCCTATATTTTATTTTTCAATTTTTTTATTTACCTACATATTTGATTTTCCTGCGAACTATTTTTCCGTGGGCAACTTCAAAACTTGATTATTGTTTTTTTAAATTCAATATTTGTAACTGTTTATTATGCGTATTATATTAAAGAGATATTTCACCAATGATATGCATGTATATTTAGTCCATATAAAAATACTTAAAATGAAATATAATTTAATTGTAAAACTAAAACCTAATTATAAAAGAAGCATTTGATCCCAAGAAATATTTTTTGTTAAATAATATATATAATGTATATTTTCATGATATTTGACTAAGTATAATATTATTTTAATTAATATAAGCAAATCAACGTTTTCCAAAAAATTTATACACTCTTATATTTCTTTTAAATTCATATCTCCATATATTACTGTCGAAATGTTTTAACGAAATAAAAAATGTATCTCATAAACATGAATTAACATGAATTTATATACTTACACAAAAAAAAGTGAGTGAAGTTTCTGGCTAACTCATTAACTTGATTTCAAATATTCATTTTTCAATGTATATCTTTAAAAGGAGTTTTATGTTGAAAGATACGCTCTTGAAGTTTAATAAGACTCTATGACCTGGAATAAGTTCCAAGAACCTCGAACACGAGGATTGACAAGTTTCAAAAACATATTGGATATTCCACGCGCACAATTGAATATGGAATATATATGTGAAAGTTGTGAATCAAACAATCTTAGCAACCATGAAAAGGTCTGAAAATTACTAGAAGACCTAATAATTATCTACACATCACATAAAGCAACTATGAAATGAAAGTGTTAAAAGTTTCACATCCGATAATATATGACATTAACATATACTTATAAGTGAGAACAATCTCCACCCCACAAACTGGTTTTGTTAGAACAATCTCCACCCTATTAATAGTAGATGATAAATCAACAAGTAATCTCCCAAAGAACTACATGTCTTATGGAAAGAAAAAGAAGAAAAAAAACCATTGAAATCAAGTATCAATTTGTTAGAAATAATGTAAGCATGTGTTGCATTATGTTAACATAATACATAATATAGGATAAGCTAGTCAATGGTATAAGCAAATCATTCAAAATTGAAAATTTCAAATAAATGAGAAGCATCCTCAATGTAATAAGTGTAAGTTTTCCTTCTTAAGACTGATACATCTTTTGGACAAAAAAATTTTAATATCTCATTTTGTATTAAAAAATACAGTAACTTTCCAAAGGCTTTGATCATCTCTACATTTTGCTCCATTTTTCTACAAGAAAATAAAACAAATAAAATTGATTAGGCACATACTTTTTATCTGTAAAAGTATATTTAGAAGATACTTGACTAGTTATTACTTTAATATCTATCTAAAAGATACAAGTACTAAAATATTTATAAAAAAAAATAGTAATTAATATAAAGCTTCCCAAAATTTTCAAATACTATATACACTCTTAATTTTCTTTTAAATACAACAAAAACATTTTCAAATGTACATTTACATTTAACAAAATATAAATTGGTAAAAAGTTGTCACCATTAAGATTTAATAAAATATTTCACTATCTAATAAATGATTAAACAAACATCTCATTCTTTTTCAAAAATTCTATACAATCTATTGTTTCTTCCAAGTTTAAGTCTCCCATAACTTTGATAATATCTTATAAAATATTTGAATATCAAATAAAATTATCATATAATATTAGAGCAATATGAATCATTAAGACTAATTAATACATTGTTTTTGAAATTCATAATAGATATAACTACCTTTAAACTTATAATTTATTCAAATCAAACATATCATAGGAAATAAAAATCGCACCTACGATAATGATTTCAACCTTTGCCGAGGGTGAATTTTGAAGCAAAAAGTCCACGGTTCTGTCAAATTCAGATACATCGGAAAGGCGATATGTTTCTATTTTGAGTGACTTTAAGTTTAAAAGGGAAGGTGGCTCAAGCTTGAGAAAATCAGGAAAACAGGAAAGAACCTAATCAAAGAAAGTATTAGGGTAACTTGCAATTATATGTTTGATAAAATTAATAAATACACTATAAAAAGTAGACTAACTATACAATATAAAGTACCTCAAGAGTATATGTATCAAGGGTCAATGATTCAATATTAGAAATTTCATCCAACCAATTGCATATAATTGGCGAGTACCCCACATACATATCAAAACACCTGACATTAATAATTAATTGTTTGATAGATGAGAAAATACTCTTGCTACCAACAAGTTTTGAAATATGATTACCAATATAAGAGAAGGTATGAAGATTTGGAGCACATAACTCGATTTTGAATAAAGTTCCGGGATAATTATGGCGATGCATAGTTATAGATAAACTTTCAAGTCTAGTATTTGATATGCAAAGGTTTTTTTCATTCAAGACTACACATTGGTTGATGATCAACGTAGTCAACATATTAAAAGTGGAAAATGGTTCAGCACAACCATCATGATTGGAAGTAAAAGTAAAGTAGCTTAGAGATAGGGTGGTTAATGCTGGAAAATGAAGAGAATTTGGAAATTCAGTATTGACACCAAAAACAAAATCACCACAGGTAAGTTTGAGGGATTTTAGAGTAGAACTTGAAAAAGAAAAAGAATTAGGCTTAAGGGTTTCGAAGTCAAGTAGTAAGGATCGGACATTGTGTGAAAAAGCATATTTCAATATCCTAGACACTAATGAGATGCTTCGCTTTTCCATAAAAGCAGGGTGAAGTTGAAGAGTGTGAATATCAGTAGAATCATCACGTAGTGACAAAATCTGATATACAAATCGCTCATATTTCCGGTCATCAAAATTGGGAAAATTTAATATGACAATGGTGGGAAGTGTCTTCCAAAGATTGATCCATCTTTTGGACAAAATGCAGGTTCGAACGGCATATCTTGCATCCAAAAAAGACAGTATGTGAATGATAAGACAATCGGACAAAACACTAATCAAATCTACAAAAAAAAAAAATCAAAAGAAATTGATTAGAGTAATCACTAACCTAATCCAAAAAAATCAAAAGAAATTGATTAGAGTAATCACTAACCTAATCCATAAAAATCCAATAATCACGATTTTTATAAGTAAAATGAGAAGAAACCTGGTGCGACATGCTGTTGCTTTCTGCTAGGCTTCTTTGCTGGTGCGATTTGCTTTCTGCTCGGCTTCTTTGTTGTTGTGAGTTGTTGTTGGATTCTGCTGCGAGACTTGGCCTTCCTAGGTTTGGGGGAATACGCCATCTGAGTGAATTTAACAATTGGAGAGCGATCAGACATTGAAATTGTTAATCAAATAATAGAGAAGATAATCCCAATGCACTTACAGAAAATTGAAATGCAGAGCGCAAGATCAATGAGATAAAATTAGGTTTAGAAAAGTGAAATTGGTATCGGTGAAAGTTGAAATATAAGAATACCCCTCTCAGCCTTTATGCAATAAATTTAAATTATAACCCTAAATACTCTTAAATAATTTGTATTATTTCGAAAAATAAATAACAAAAATTTGGAGTAGGTGTCGCTTTCCGCGCTTGGGCCTTGGACCATTATTATTAGCTAGTATAAATTATGCAATAAATCATTTGGATATTTTCCAAAAATAAAACGGAAAAGTAAAAACAATTTTTTTACTAATACCGTTACTTTTAATTAGCAATATTTTAAATTTAAATTCATACTATCAAATCAATACCGTTGATATAATTTCAAAAAAATGCAAAATTCATTATTATTTTGTAATAACATTGATATTCTGATTTTCACAGATAAGATAATTCACCAATAGTTAATACCATTTTTCATTGACTTAATTGTTTTATATATATATATATATAGGGAGCGTATCCAGTGAGAACTCATATCTTTGTGAGAAACGAGAACTATCCATATCAATCGTCAGATTTAATTAACACTCAAGATTTTAAAATTCCATATAAAGATCACCCTACTAAATTATTTACTACTATGCTTTTTATTTAAAAACTCCATAAAACAATATTCTTACCAAAAAATACTTTATTTTATAATTAAATTGTTATAGAAATATTGTTAAAATATTTTTTACATACATGTTTAATATTTAGTTAGAATATTATTATAAAAATATTTAAATGTAATAAATATTTTTATTTATAAATAAAATTGTCTAAACTATAAAAAATTTCATGACTATAATAAAAATTCCAAAATAAAATTAGAAAAAATAATACTAATTTTAAAATAATCAAAAACTTAAATTATTTACTCATCTTCCTAGTATTAAAATTATTTTAAAATAAAATTATGTCATTTAAATTTCTTTTAAAAAAATAAATATTATAGCGTTGTATTTCACATTTTATAAAATTATATTTACTTAAACATCACAATAAATAATAAATATTATTAAGTACAAATTTACAACAACTACATAGTTTATTATCTGAATAATCAATAATTAAAAAATAATAATTTTATTTTATAAATAAATAAATAATTATTTAAAATTAAAAAAGGCCAATGTATAGCTCACGCTAAGATACTGCAATAATACTTCACCATCAAATATTATTTAAAATTAAGTCTAGGACAACTTATTTACCAAAATAAATTATGAAAATATAATTCTAAAAAATTCAAGATACAACAGTAAAATAGCTTTTTAAAATTAAATTAATTTTAATGAGTTAAGATTTTTATCGAAATTTATATAACATATTTTTTTTAAATATAATTATTTGACTAGAAAGATGAGTAAATAATTTATGCTTTTGATTATTATATAATTAATATTGCTTTTCTGTTTTTTATTTTAGTTTTAAAAATATTTAAAAGTTTATATAATTTTAATTTTAGTTAAATTTTTTGGATAAATTTGACTTATATTTTATTTTCATAATATTGTAACTTAATATTAATTCTAATTATTAAATTCAAGATACAACGGTAAAATGGGTTTTTTAATTAAATTATTTTTTTAAGAATTAAGATTTTATAGAAATTTAAATAACATAATTTTTTCACTAGAAAGATGAGTAAAAATAATATGCTTTTGATTTTTATATAATTAATATTAATTTTCTGAATTTTTATTTTAGTTTTGAAAATATTTAGAGTTTAGATAATTTTAAGTTTAAATAAATTATTTGGTTAAATTTGAATTATATTTTGTCCTTATAATGTTCTAACTAAATATTAATTATAATTATAACAAATATTTTAATAAGGATTTAATCATGAAATAAGAATATTTTAGGTAAGAATCTTCTTTTATGGAATTTTTAAATACCAAGCATAATAGTAAATAATTCTCTATGGTGAACTTTATTTAGAATTTTTAAATTTTGAACGTTAATTTAATCTGACGTTTGATATGGATAGTTCTTGTTTCTCACGATAGATATCAGTTCTCACCAGATATGCTATATATATATATATATATATATATATATATATATATATATATATATATATATATATATATATATATATATATATATATATATATATATATATATATATATATATATATATATATATATATATATATATATATAAGTAGAGTCTACCTTTTTCTCAATCCACGGTCTTCTACGGCAACTTCTTGTTCCCTCAGGATTTCACCTGGCATTTGATTTATTTTTATTTTATTGCATTTTATATTACTTTACTTCATAACTGCCGCACACTTAACTCCCCATGTTGTTTCAACTCTTATGTTGGAGTTACATATTGTTTAATCTGTGGGCCCATCCACATTTTAAACCACTACAAGAATAATGGTTATTATATAATGGCTTTCATATTTATTAATCACTTTCATTCTTCATCTCTACGAACCCAATGCATCCATTCAGCATCTTCTTTAACAGCACTTTCCTTCTCCATCCCATTTACCACGTCTACTAAATCTTCGCCCCCAATTCCATTCTCTTGCTCTTTCCCTCACAATCTCCATCTCTCTTTGCTTTCGATCCACCATCTCCTCCGACCCCATTAGTGTATCTTCGTGTGCTACCGCTATAGCGTTCCATCGATGAATCTCAATGCGATTTAAATCTCTTTCACGGGGAGGCTATCGCGCCAGAATCGTAATCGATGACTTTTAGGTAAAAAGGAAAAGAAAACATTGACGGAATTTCTCACGGTATGTGGTGGCCTTCCTCCCGACGATGGAGAAATCCGGCTGCGTTTTGTGAATGGAGTTCAGCGCGACTACGAACAAAATTGAAGGGCAAAGGTATTGTGGCTATAACGATGTGTTTACAACCATTATGATATGATTTATGCTTTGACTTCGCGATATTAGAATAGCAATCTGTCGGATTTGATTGAAAACTTTCTCGAAGTTTTACATTGTCGTTTGGTTTATGTGCAGTGATTCATGTTTTTCTTTTTTATTCTTTATACTAATTTGGCTCATATACTATTTCTCGATCACTTTATAGACCGTGCGCAATAGAGTTAACACATTCACAAATATCACTTATAAGGATGATCCAACTATGATTTTGCTCGGGAATTAATGAATGAACTTTGATGCACCTCTGATTCCTCAGGTGATAAATTACAGGTATATGCTTTTAATGAATAATGTTATACGTGTGTAGTAGTTCACTGGATTTAATCTTATGGCACTCAGTTTTTGTTGAACATTGATATTTGGGATTCAAATTAAACTAATTGATTATTATCTATGTGCGGATGCAGGTTAGCGATCGTCAAAGTTGGACATGTTTAAATATTTACATTTTTGCAACCCCATATCGCGTGACATGAGATTGTTATTTTCTGGCCCAAGAGCATACACTTGAGATCAAGGAATGGGATGGGAGAGCCGAGTACGAATAGGTAAGTATCCATATTTCTTCATTACAACATCACTAAGTATAGTGTGTTTGAAACTAACCCTTTTTGCAATCAGGTAAAAAATCACAGCTTATCAATTTTCCTCTTGAAAGTTGGAATGTTAGGAACCCTTCAAGCACTTTGGGAGGTCTTCCCTTTATTTACAGACACTAGATGGGGCGAGAACTCAACTATCAATTTTTTGGATAACCATATGGGAACCTATTTTGAAACACGCCCTCAGCCTTGGGTTACGAATATCAGCGTTGCTGACATTCACTCTGGGAATTTCCTTGCTGTTTTGAAAATTCGAGGACGCTGGAGTGCTTTTGAGACTCTAGAGAAATGGGTCAGTGGCGCTTATGTCGGTCATACTGTTGTTTGCTTAACAGATTCAGACAGAAAGATTTGGGTTGGAGAGTCTGGACATGAAAATGAAAAGGTAAAAAATGTTTAAGTTACATTTAACCTATTGGTTCACAGAATGATACATAAAGTAAACTCTTTTGAGTGTATGAATCAGTAGTTTATGCACCAATGAAAATTGGCAGCATTAGCTATACTCACTATATGAAAGTGTGGTTGTTCTTGATGAGAAATATTTATGGTCACCTACCTGGCAGAATCAGCTCACTATATTTCTGTGCTTTTGTGACGCATGTGTCATTTTCCAATGGAATTACAATTCTGTTTTCTTTTTATATTATAAATTATAGTTTAGATAAGTTGGATTTTAAGATTGATCAAGGCCGACATCAAGACTCACAGGTGTTTACAATAATTTTTGTTTTCTTTGTTATAGATATAATGAAGATCTTAATGGAGGCTCATTCTGAATGGGTATCCCGCTATTTACGCCATAGTTGCCGCTATAGTATTCGACACTACTAAGGCTCTTCCCATATTGTCTGGTCTTCACTCCGCTCCGCTATTGACTACTCTGTACTAACTTATAAAGCATAGTTTGAAGAACTGTTTCCTTGGTAACCTTGCAATGATTAGAAGATAATTCTCAGTTTTCACTCAAATATTTTTGTTTTCATAAATCTTTGAATGGGCGAGATCTGTTGCAAGACTTTTTCAAAGGAAAACATTTGTTCAATGGCATAAATCCGGATGAGGCTGTTGCTTATGGTGCAGCTGTTCAGGCTGCAATTTTTAGTGAAGACTTTAATAATGTCCCAAACTTGGTGCTGCAAGATGTTAACCCACTGTCACTAGGTATAGCAGTATCCCCTGAAGAAATCATGGTTATGGTTATTCCTAGGAACACTACCATACCTGTTATTTGCAGGTGATTTCTCATACACTCATGTAAGCATCACCCTTTCTCTTTTATATGCTTGCTTACGATTCTTTTGCCCGATATGTTATAAATGGAAATGTGTGTGAAATGAAATATCTGAACAAAGCAGACATTAAAACACTTGAAAATTTGGAGCTAAAGTTTCCATCACTGCTTTGGTATTGAATTGTTTATTGCAAGATAGTTGGTGACTACAAAAGGTTTTCTCATCAAAGGAACATATTTATATGATTAACCTTCCGGTCTTCTTAGCCATATTTATCATCTTCCTTCAGGTATACCATATTTGCCACTCATATGGATAATATATTGGAATTAGCAACAATCAACTGCCTTGTCCTCCAGTTGGAGGCCTCATTCAGCTTCTGGTATAGGTATGCCAGAGTATTTGCCCCCCAGCTCCACTAGTGAACGGTGGTCAAGTCCATGAAGTAGCGGAGGTAGGTCACGTCGACGTACCTCGCACTCTTGTCCACAAAGATCGCAGCGCCTACCACATGCTTGTACCAGCACCGGAGAGCGCAGCCACGGTGATAATGTGTAAATAGGTCGTCACCCGCATCCTCGGCTTCGGCCGCCACCAGGTGGTGCTCAAAATAAGTGCTCAGTGTGGTGAACCGGATATGAGGCCTAGATGTCGTGATGCACTCATAGTCAGCAACTTCAGGCTCCATACCCAAATAGAGCGCCATCCACTCACTGGCTTCGATCCTCTGGATCCGGGAATGGGTCAACAACGCCCCCCTGATCGGCAGGTGGAGAAGACACTACACATCATGCAAGGTGATCGTCATCTCCCTAACCGGTAAGTGGAAAGAAGACGTCTCCTTGTGCCACCGCTCCACAAAGCCCCCCTGCATGTCGTGGCTGATGGTGGAATACCCCGTCATGCAGAGCCCACTAAGCCCTGAAGCTCTCACCGCGTCGTTAAACCACTCGGCAGTCGGTTTAAACAGACTGAAAACCTTCCGGGCGTGGTTCACCATTTTAAACGGCTCTCTCTCCTGTTACAAAAAAACAAATAATAAAGTATGTTAAATAGACCGTTAAGAAAATATTGAATAAACGTCTAAATTATAAACGGTAAAATAATGTAGTCGGGCAAATTATAAAAAATACCTCTCCCTCCCAGATACGCCGAGCGACGTGCTCGCAGTAGGTAAGCAGCATAGAAGTGTCACTGGGCCCTCCCGGGTAGCCCTCCTCCTGCTCATCCTCCTCCCCGAGTGGAGGGTCAACATCCGGTACCTCCTCCGCCTCGTGGTATGACACTGCCACCTCCTCCTCCTCCTCTTGCTGGCGGGAAGAAGATACCCGAGCCAGACGACTCCTCGATCCAGATGTAGAGGTACCCTCGTCCATCTCCACGGGAACTCGCACACGTCGTCCCCGGCCCTGCCCCCGTCCCTGTGTCGACGCCTGTTGCGCCGCCGCCCGCTCGCGTCTAGCCGACGCAGTTTGGGTCTCTCTACCCTGTCTGATGCGTGCTTGGTTGTCTGACATGTTCCTGAAAATAATTGAAATCGATTAATATGCGATACAACATAAAGAAATAAAAAAATTGCATTTCTGATACAATTCGGAAGTTCATTTCCGAAATTGGGAATGGAGGTGTTTTCAGAAATGAACTTCCGAAACACCCTTGCGAGGAAGTTTTCTACAACTTCCATGGCAGACCCCCAAAACAAAGTTCAAAACTATGTTTACACATTCTAAACAACCTAAATATCAGTACCAACCTAACCTAATACATTTTTTGCTATTCGTAAACACCCTAATATGAATTTTAATCATAGATCTAAAACTCAAAATGCTTACCGATTGATGATATTGGAGGGCTTTTGAATGTAGTATACGAAGCTTATTGGATCCTTTAATGTAGCCTTGGAAGTGTTTGCACAAAATTTCTCTGGGGTTGTGTTTGATGTTGAATTAGGGTAAATGAATGGGGGAGGGGGGCTGTTTTGCTTAATCTGCAAAACGCGCAATATTTCGGAAATGAACTTCCGAAATGGTGTTTTCGAAAATGCATTTTCGAAATAAGTCAAATTTAAAAAAAAAAAAACGCTTTCGAAGATGCATCTCCGAAAACACATTTTTCTTTCATTTCGGAAATGCATTTCCGAAGTCAGGGGTATATGTGATTTTTCACCAGAGGTGACCTAGAAGGTTGGGAGGTGGGCAAAGAATTTTCCTAAAATTTTTATACAAAAAAAATCTTATATCTTCATATTTAATTCATAAACCATCTAGAAACTGGTTTTTCCCATTTTCTCTTAATCAAAAGTATTCATATAAAATATAATTTCATACAATATTTATAATGCACTTAAAATCATTAAACCTTATTTAACAAAGTGTCCCAAAGAAACTCACGTATTATAATTTATAATCATTTCATATATAATATATTCAAGATAATATAGTATAATGGAGAATTATTATCTTTTTCCTAAATATTTAAGTCATAATAAAATATTTTAATGAAAGTTAAGTATAATTATAGCAAATTGTAAAAGAAATAAAAAATTTGTTTACAAATAAAATAGTTATTTTAGAATATAGAATACGGTGTTAAAAATTTTGAACTCCATGGTATCAATTTTAAAGCTGATAACATGAATCTTTCTCATTTATAGGTCTTTTAACCTTAGCTAAATTCTGGGCATGGTAGACTCTAACACAACCTTGATTACAAAATTTCTTCCACAAAATGTTTAGAGAAGGAACTTTTTATTTTTATGAAATCATCATATTCATTGATTAAATTATTAACACAAAATTTATCATAATTTTCTTAAAAAGGAACTTTTTCTTTCAACAAAATTTAAATGGTCGGATTTAAAGGCTGTGTTACTAATGATTCCTTATTTTTCTTCACTCTAACACAGATAAGTAATTTTGCATGGGCCTAAAACTTTTTAATCTCTTGTCTCTGTTTTTTTCCTTTCCAAACTTCCTTTGAGGATGAAATGGGGCACACATATAATCAAAGAAACTGAAACATTCTAACTATGACAGTAATATACTTGCGGACGCCATTGTGAGGTTCTTGTAAATTGAACGGTGTTTAAAAAAAATAATAGTACAATAAAACATGATATGAAAATAGAAAAATGATACATAAATTTCTATAAATTTTATTCTGTTTATACTTGAATTGAATGCATAACTATTTTACCAAAGTAGATACAATAACTAATTTTTCTTTCTGAAGGAAAAACCTGATAAACTACACAAATAACCCATAGATTTAATGCCAAAAAAAGGGTAAAACAAATGTTTTAAATTGATATTATAATTATGAAGGGAGAGAGTAATCATAATACGTAGTTCAAATCACTACTCAGTCAATGGCTGAATTCATATGCATCATTACTTTAATTCACATAACTCCAACCCGTAAAACTTTTGTTACTACTAAGGTTCACATCATTATAGCCTTTATGCACATCAATCCAGTCACATTCAGGTTGGTCATTTCTCTGGTTGAAGATGTCCATTTTCTGCAACAACGTATAAAAACCCTAAGAATCATAAATCCTAAAATTGCAGAAAAAGAAAGAAAATTCGCCTAGAATACATAAGAACACTTATTGAGATCCAAATGACCTGCAAAACTTGTTTGTAAGGATAAATGTTTTTGACAACTCGTTGTAGTAAATGGACACATACAACATTGACATCAGAGGCATGCTGCAACTATTTTATCAAATCTGCAGCAGCAACTTCATGGTGCATATTCAAAAAAGTTATAATCTTCTAAGCTGAGGTAGATAAAATGTCTAGCAAGGAATTATATATGGAAATCAAACAAACCTAAAACATTAGAAATATCAATAATAATCTTAATAAATCAATCAAATACATTAGAATTAATAAAATTTGTAGTCTTCTCTGACAACCGCTCAAGTTCGACATGAATGTCGAAGTATCATAAAACACTATATGTATGAATGCGATTAATAAACTTAGTATCATCATAGCATATAAAAATGATAAACTTTACCAATAAGGCGTATCTTTGTCATCAACCTAGCGGTTTGAGTAACATATGATATCCATTTCTCTAGTGGGTGCCCTCCTTTCTTCATTTCTTGGAAATTTGAAACCCCGTCACCAACACAGACATTTCATCAAACACTTAGTAGGCTAATACTGCTTGAGCAACCACAACCTGAGATAAACATCACAACACTGTAATGTTTTCTATGGAAAAATTTTCATGCAAGAAAATCATAGCTTTGATGTTGCGCTAAAGTAGTGCGATAGAAACAAACGGAATCAGATTGGTCAAGAATGGTAGAAGTAATTTTTGAAACAAAATAACTCACTAATCGGCAAGCTATATATACCTTTAGTGAACCCAATTTCCAAAAAATGAAAGGATCAAAATTGTTGCAGTTTCAGGAACCTCAATGTAAAGCTCTGGTATTCTAGATCTGATGAATTTTTTCAGCCTAGCGGATTTGACTCCCTTCCCCGTCTTTCCGGATCATGGAGAAACCTAATCACATAAATAAACATATAAAACTTAAAATTTAGAAACATATGCAAAAATGAAATTTAAAAGCAGAAGAAAGCCTGCATAGAATGAGTAAGAGTAGCCATAAATCGATTAATTGGAAACGGCGAAAAATCAGGTACCAACACAATTTCTTTCATCTTCTCCGACAAAGCTTCAATAGTACTCTTTCTGCAACTAACCGATGAAGAGAAGAAACCAAACCATGTAGCGACCAACGAAAAAGATAAAATGTCTAGCAAGGAATTATATATGGAAATCAAACAAAACTAAAACATTGAAAATATCAATAAGAATCTTCAAAGCAAAAGATTAATTACAACAACAAAATCATAGAATGTAAAAGAGATTTCAAAATAGAGAAACTTGTTTTTGAATTTTGTACTGTTAGGGCCTTTGATAATCACCGATGATACCAGATCCAACATCGTTGGAAAATGACCTTCCTTTCCGGAGTAACCACGACTCCACTGTTACCAGATCGGCGTCCATCATCGTCAAACACCACTCCTCTTTTCACTTTGGGGATGAAGACGGAAGATGCAATGGTCTAGGGATGGGGTTTACGAATGAAGATGGAACATGCAATTGTCTGTAGATGGCAGAATTAATATAGAGGAAGAATAAGAAAACGAAGGGGCGACGACTAGCACGATTCATTGGAAGCTGCAAAAAATTAATTTTGGGAGGTGGAAAGAAGGAAAATACGCGCATGGGATATCTGAAAGAAGGTTGGGTATTGAAAAAGGCTATGTGATGATTGGATTAGTATTAATAATAACGTAAAATAATTAATTAAAAGGTAATTAACCCGTAATGAATATTTTAACCTTAAAATACCATTAATCTATGGATTAAATTAGGATTTAAATGTAAATAAATGAGGCATTAGAATTCTTAATATAGTAGTTAATTAGTTTTATTAGAAAAACTTAACTAATACGAATTTAAATTTTATTTTATTATAAAAATCTTATCATGAACCGTAAGAGACTAATCATTTTAGCAATTTATAAATTATTATTTAAGAAATTCACAAAAACTTAAGTTGAAGTATTATAGAGTATCAATAGTTTTTCATTAAAAGAATAAAATATATTTAATAATTATTTCAGACTAATTAGTTCAATTATAAACAGAGATCGAATATAAAAAAACATTTTCATATAATTAGTTCAATTTTCTATTTGAAGGAAATTGCTCTACATCTACACATATATCTAATTGATCCATAGCATGCTTTTGAGATTCACCATTTAAGTCTAGTATCAAGATCCTAATGAATAATTCAATCTATTTTAGCGACATAAAATGTATGTTTTGGGTCATGCTGAGAAAATGAGATTTTGAATAGAACTTTACATACAATAATAATGTAAAATATTCAACAAATTGACTCTTATCAACATACCTATTTGTTTTATTTTCTTTTAATATTTTTAATATAAGTTTTTTTTAAATTTATTTTTAAAAAGTAACGGGAACATGATGTTATTGATCAAATGATTATATATTAACGAAAAACATGAAGTTAATGATTACAATTTTGAATATTAACGGAAATACGAAGTTACTGATCAAAATAATGAATATTAACGAAAATAGTAAATTAATGATAAAAATATTAAAATTCAACGAGAAAACGGAGTTATTGATCAAAATTTTGAATATTAACGGCAACACGAAGTTACTAATCAAATTGATGAATATTAACGGGAACAAGAAATTATCGATCAAAATAATGAATATTAAAAGTTGTTGATCAAAATATTGAATATTAACGGAAACACAAAGTTATCGATCAGAAATTGAATATTAACAGGAACACGAAGTTAGTAATTAAAATATTAAATATTAACGGGAACATGAAGTTATTGATTAAACTATTGAATATTAACGGGAACATGAAGTTGCTGATTAAATAATTGAATAATAATATAATAACTTTATTATTGATTTAAATATTTTAATAATTTTAAAACTAAAATAATGTATATATATATATATATATATATATATATATATATATATATATATATATATATATATATATATATATATATATATATATATATATATAAGGGAACATGATGTAACTGATTAAATGATTGAGTATTAACGGAAACATGAAAATGATCAAAATATTTAATTTTAAAGGAAATAATAACAACACCCACAAAGTATTGAATATTAAGGGGAATAGAAAATTACTGATAAAAATATTGAATATTAACTGGAGCACGAAATTAGTGATCAAAATTTTGAATATTAAAATAACAATTTTATTATTCTTTTGTTTAAAACCAATTATTTTTCAATTGAACCTCAACATTTCTTAAATGCATCCGTAATTGTATTTTCAATCTAAAACAATATTTACTTTATTTTCTTAATTAATTTTTATTTTCAATATTCAATTTTTTAATATTAGTATTTTTATAATTTTACTCATTTTAAGCAAAATTTAGTCTTTTACTAATATCTTTTGAGTCTATTAATCCTACTCTATTAACTGAAGGAACAAAATTAGGTTACCGACTCTCTTTTTGACACGGAGCTTACCATCTAAGGCCCAAAAGATTATATCATCTTATTAACTTATTTATTTTAACCTAACCTTGGCCCAAACTGTTCAAAAAATAATTTTCTTTTACAAATATATTTTATTATTATATTAACCTATCCCCTCAAAGTTTAATTTTTCCTATCGTCTTTAATTTTTCTCAACCACAATGCGCGAACACGACGGGTACCCGTGCGAACGTACGGATAAGACACTAGTATATATATCGGTAATGCTAACTTGTGCCCCAATAGCACAAGTTAATGGATAATACCATAATTTTAAATTTAAATTGACATCAAATTAATTCTGTTAATTTAATTTTTACAGTTATTTATTTAGGGACTAGTAATTTTGATATTCTAATTTTCACATCTATTGTTTGATATCTTATTTCTATAGGAATTAATCAAAATCTTATAAATAAATTATGCTATTATTTTTATCTACCCTATATGAAAACAATATGGTTTGGTTAAGTTAAAAATCTCTTTGTTCTGATTGGTCAATCACTTAATTCTAAGGGTAAATCATGTCCACTAATATATTATTGGCTAATACATCATTTGATCCCTTAACTTAATTTAAAGTTTCACTTTAGTCCTTTATTTAATAAACGTTAGTTTTAAGTCCCTCAAATGTGATTTCGTTAGTTACATTGGTCCTATCCGTTAAATTTTGTCCACTTCCGTTAATTTGTGCATGCGTGGCACTCCAGCTGGATGTTTATTAGTTGACATGGAATTATTATATTACATGTTAACTTAAAACTTTAAAATTAAAAACAATGAAAGTTCTGAAACGTAGTTGTGACTTCTTTTCTTTTCTTCCAACCCTAGCCGCCACCTCTCACACTTCCTCCTCTGTTCCTTCACCGGTTTCCTCACCGTGAAAACCTCTGTCGACTAGCGAAATCTTCTCAGACTAACCCTCTCTGTTCTCTGATTCATGTGCAGGTATCCAACTCTCAATGTTTGTTAAGGCTTCTAATGGTGTTTTTGTTGTTCGTCTCACACAGAAAAATGTTACGTTTTGGATTGTTATCAAATTTGATCTAGGTTTCCTTGATTTGTTTGAGAAAACCCTAATTCCGTAAGATTCTGAGAAATTTCAGTGTGTTAAGGCTCCTAATGGTGTTTCAGTTGTATGTCTCGCGAAGAAGAACGTTTAGGTTTTGGATGGATGAGTTTCAGAAATTGCCTTATATCGTTGTATGATGATTCTCATGTGGTTGAAGAGGACAAAGTCATTTTTAGATATATGTTTTAATCTTCTATTGTTAGTTTTAATATAGTTATTTTACAATGAATTTAATATACGATATTACTTTACTACTTTTGATGACAGATTTGATTCCTAATTTCATTTTTGTTCAGTTTGTTTATCGCTTGGAACAAAAGGATGTGTCTACTAAGAAAACTATTGAAGCTTTGAAGAATCACAATGATGCAGAGAGAAGAAGAAGAGCCAAAATTATCTCACATATTGATACACTTCAGTGTCATTCTAGGTACTTTAACATAATCCTTTTTCAATCTCTCTTCATTAACCATTGATAAAAACCAACTAATCTTCTTTTTTATGATTACAAATGGACAAATCATCAACAAAGGTATTTGACAGTTAAAAGAGGTAAAAAGAATGTGGATTCAATGGTTTTCCTTACTTAAATAAATCATCTGTGTTATGAGTATCAACTTAGTTTGTTGTCTTAGTATATGAATGAAAAATGTTTGCCTTATTTGTTTTACAGGTTTGGCTTTTCCTGCTTCCAAATTTGTTCTATATGGCTTGTAATGATAATGGAGTTTAGATTTGTTAATGATAGTGGTAAAATTTCTTTTAGTTATCTAACATTAATGTGTAGTTCCAATTTAGTGAATATTTAAAATTGCATCTGCATACTAATATTGCAGCTTTTAATTCTGAATACTAAAATTGCAATTAATGTGTAGTTCCAATTTTCTAGTTTTGATGCTTGGCTTTTGCAACTGCAGAAAATGGATTTGTATGTGTTGTATGTGTTGTATGCTTATTAATATAATACTGGGAGGTAATAACTGTATGCTTGTATGTGTCTCTGATATTTAAATTGATGTGTATGATATCATGTATTTTAAGAGTGCTATCTATTTATTAAATTTTCTGCAGAAAATGTAAGAAGAAAAAAAAACAGGACATTGCTCTTATGAATAAGATGTTACATTCTATCAAGTTTATACATATGAAGAATTATATTTTTTTTTACAAATTTGTAACGATTTACGGGGGTTTTTAACCTCTGAAACAAAACCCCCGCGGTTTAAATAAAATATTATATTTTTTAATACATATGTTGACTCAGCATAATAAGAAATGTATAGTTGTCATGCCACATAGGCGCAATTAACGTTTCTTCAAAAAAATTAACGGTAAGGACCAATTCCACTAACAGAACCGTTTTTAAAGGACTAATATGTAACCTTTATTAAATAAGGGATTAAAGTGAAACCTAAAATTAAATTAAAGGATTTGGTATATTATTCTAATTAATTAAATTTTCAAATAAAATAATCAATGCATAATTACTTTGGAACAAATACCACTCCATGTTCTACTTCTTATACACAGTTTTTAAATTTGTTTTAATTACCAATGCAACTATTCGTTTCCATTTAACATAAATGTTGTTCTCTCTACTTTATATAGAAACTAGGGTTAATACCTATTTTGCCCCCTGCCATATAGGCGACATTTGAAAAACCCCCTGCAAAAAAAATTTAAGAAAACATGTTAAAAACCTGTTGGAGGTGGGAGTTGAACCCACACCCTTCAACTTAAGGTGTGCAGCGCCTAACCACTAGGCTAGATGTTCAAGTTGCAATATATTTGCTTTTAACTGTTGTTATAGTATGAACTAAATATTTGCATTTAATTACTAATTATATATATACACTATACTTACGTTTTATATATATATATATATATATATATATATATATATATATATATATATATATATATATATATATATATATATATATATATATATATATATATATATATATATATATAATATATATATACTATACTTACGTTATATATAATATATATACTATAGTTGTTAAATATTTACGTTTTATATATAATAATAATATATTTACGTTAAATAATAATAATAATATATATACTATATATATATATATATATATATATATATATATATATATATATATATATATATATATATATATATATATATATATATATATATATATATATATATATATATAAATTGGTTCAGTTAGTATAAACTAAAATAATTATGTTAAATATCATTTATATTTAAAATATTAATATTTAAATTACTATTTAAAAATAATATACATATAAAGTAATATATTAGTTAATAGTTAATATTTAAATTAATAATTATCAGTTAATAGTTAACATTATTAATTAATATTTAGTTAAATTACAAAACCAATACTGTAGCTATTTAAATAAATTTAAAATAAACTAAAGTAATTATATTAATACATATTAATTAATTTAAAATTAGTTTAATTAATATAGTTAAATTAAAAATAGTAAAACCTATTTAAATTAAAACAAATTAATTTAGTTTATAATGATAATAGTAAAATAATATTAAAATAATATTATTTTAAACAATTTATATTAATATTTATATTTAATTTAACTTACTATTAGCTTTATTAATTAATATTGTTTAACGTTATTAATTTACTAATTTAATTTAATTTACTATTAAGTTTACTAATTTATAAAATTTATAAAATAGTAAAATAATATTTTAATATTTTACTATTTTTTAACGTTAAACAATTTATATTAAATTATATAAAATCTTTAAATTAAATATATTAAGTTAAAATATAACAATGCTTTTAATGAAAATATATATATATATATATATATATATATATATATATATATATATATATATACTATTGGAATTGTAAATAAAATTGCAGTATGCTATTAATACCATTCAAAGTAACTGTTGAACATAACAAACCACCTAGCTTAGTGGTTAGGCGCTTGGGCTTCAAATGGAAGGGAGTGGGTTCAACTCCCACTTCCAACAAATTTTTGCCATTTAAAATGTTTTAACATATCATCCAAAAATTAATATAATATAAATTGCCAACATGGCATTATAAATAATAATAAAATAAAAATAAAAGCCACATGGGCCATCCAAATCATTAGAAAAAAATAAAAAATAAAAAATATATATGCCACGTCAGCTTTTTTGCTGACTGGATGTGACGAAGGTTTAAAATGAGAGAATCTTCAAATGTTAGGGGAATTCTTGCAACTTTTTTTTTTGCAGGGGGTTTTTCAAATGTCGCCTATATGACAGGGGGCAAAATAGGTATTAACCCTAGAAACTAAATCAATATTTTTACACACACTCTCTCTCACGTTTTCTCTCTTTTTTTCCTATCATTTTTCTTTTTCCTTTTCTTTCTTTGCATGCAGCATCCCACATCCTCCCTCTATTTTTCTCCTTCTTCGTATTCTCTCATGCTCTCGTTCATTTTTATCTAAGAGAATTTCTTTGGCCACTTCCCAACCTTCTAACTCACCTCTGATGAAAAACCCAGAATACCCCTGACTTCGGAAATGAACTTCCGAAATGCAAGGAAAAGGTGTTTTCGGAGATGCATCTCCGAAAGCGCCTTTTTTTTAAAAAAAATTTGACTTTTTTCGGAAATGAACTTCCGAAAACAACATTTCGGAAGTTCATTTCCGAAATATTCTGCGTTTTTCAGATTAAGCAAAACAGCCCCCTCCCCCAAATCATTTACCCTAAACTTCTTCAAACTCCATCTCTTCAAAAATTTCTGCAAAAGCAAGTGTGCAAAAGCAAGTGTGCATTCCAAAAGCTTCCCAAACTCAACCTAAGTCATCCTAATCTCTTCAATTGGTAAGTTTTTGAATTTTTTCAATTTTTAGATCTATTAATAAAATCTCTATTAGGGTGTTTAGAAATTGCAAAAACCACATTGGGGTAGGTTGTTACTGATATTTAGGGTGTTTAGAAATTGCAAAAGTAGTTTTGGTTAAGGTTTTTTGGGTCTGCCATTGGAGCCTGTATTGAAGGTCAGCGCGGGGGTGTTTCGGAAGTTCATTTCCGAAAACACCTCCATCCCAGTTTTCGGAAATGAACTTCCGGACTGTACCAGAAGTTCATTTTTTTTTGTTTTTTCATTTGTCTCGCATATTAATCGATTTCGATTGTTTACAGGAACATGTCAGACAACCAACCAGCACGCATCAGACAGGGGAGAGAGTCACAGACTGCGTCGGCTAGACGCGAGCAGGCGGCGGCGCAGCTGGCGTCGACCCAGGGACGGGGGCAGGGCCGGGGACGCCGTGTGCGAGTTCCCGTGGACGTGGGAGAGGGTACATCTGCTTCAGGATCTAGGAGTCGGCTGGCTCGGGTATCTTCTTCCCGCCAGCGAGAGGAGGAGGAGGAGGAGGAGGTGCCAGTGCCATACCACGAGCCGGAGGGTGTACCGGATGTTGACCCTCCAGCCGGGGAGGAGGATGAGCAGGAGGATGGCTATCCGGGAGGGCCCTTTAACACTTCCATGCTGATTCATTACCACGATCACGTCGCTCAGCGGATCTGGGAGGGAGAGGTATTTTTTTTAATTTAACCGTTTATTTGTCACCATTTTTTATAATCTAACCGTTTATTTTTCGCTTATTTAATATATGTCCGCTTATTTAATATATGTCGCTTATTTGTTTTTTTTTGTAACAGGAGAGAGAGCCGCTGAAAATGGTCAACCACGCCCGCAAGATTTTCGGTCTGTTTAAACCAGCAGTTGTGTGGATTCGTGCAGCGGATACCCAGGTCACCCTTTGAGGCTGCTCCCGACACAGTGACCCGAGTGCAGCTCACTTCCATATGGACGGAGTGGCAGCAACATGTGGTACCGCAGGAGTACCGTCTCACTCGGGTCACACAGGACTGACACAGTGAGGAGGGGTACGTCACATGGTTCTACCGGGTGTCCCATCCTCTGATGAGACCCGACGTTCCCGGCGCTCCTAGGCCAGCACATGAGGAGATCCTGGAGAACCAGCAGGCCGAGGATGACCACGCCATTGATCTCCTGCCGATCTGCCAGCGGATATCGATGCTTGGGCGGGACGCCTTGGATCGGGGTGTCGTTCTTCAGGGCGGTCCAGATGCAGACGTCGTGATGGAGACGATCGTCACTGATGCGGGCCGTGCGGCGGGGTACAGGCGGCAGAGGAGGGCTCAGGGTGAGAGGGTTAGGCACACCCAGTAGTAGTCGAGTTTATTTATTTTTTGTTTTCGGATTGTATATTGCGCACACTATTACTATTTGGTTCGGCTTGTATATATTATTTGGATTTTATTTATCGCATTAGTATTTTCTATTTATATGTCGCTTATTTTATTTGGCGTTTGCGTTTAATTAAAATGCGAGACTGTTTAAGAAAAAACATAAAAAAAAAAAACACAGTTTCTGCACAAATTCGGAAGTTCATTTCCGAATTCACCCCTCATGAGGTGTTTTCGGAAGTTCATCTCCGAAGACACCCCCCGTGAGGTGTTTTCGGAGATGAACTTCCGAATTGTGGAAATTTTTTTAAAAAAAAAAAAGCGCTTCGGAAGTTCATTTCCGAAGCTGGGGTATTTTGGGATTTTTGCTGGGGGTGACCCCCTATAGGGAGGTGGCTAAAGAAATTTTCTTTATCTAATCATTTTATTATCATCAATGTTTTACAGCTTTTTAATATTTTCCTTTTTCTTTTTGTTTTCTCAAGTTGCAGAGGTTTTACATTGGCTTTGGCAAAAATATAAGTTATGAATTATAGTTAATAATTTTATTTCAGATATGTTATTATATATATATATATATATATATATATATATAATTTTTTAGATTTTTTTTAGGTTTGTTATTTTTTAGATTTTTTTTTATTAGTTATTTTTAAATTTGCTATTTTAATGTATGTTATTTCATATTTGTTATTTGAAACTAAAAATTTCTGATGCTGGGTAAAAAAAAATGAATTGGCGAGTTTCTAGATTGCTATTAGGATGTTAGGAAATTTTCAAAGATTTTTTGGTTAGTTGAAGAAGACGATGAAGATATGTAGTTGATTTCGGGGTAAAAGTTAGTTGGGTGATTTTCTGTTTGCAAGATCTTCGAAGGAAATAAGGAATCTTCAACGATTCATAAAGTTTTCCATCTATAATTTTGGTATTTGCCGTCAATTTTTATTAATCGAAGCTGAGGTGGCAAAGACAACTGTCAAAATTTTAAAACTATCATAGATTGCAACAAACCTCTTCTAACAATCCCAAAAAATATTCTAAGAGGCATTTATTCAAACACTTTGTTGCACCCTTCAAATTTACAACATTATTCTAAATCACAACTGTTTCACCACCACCAACAACAACAATGAAGACAATTGTGGAGACATCTTCTTGTTTTCATGCATACTGTTGAAGATGAAGGTATCTTTCATCTTCAGAAAGAGAAACGAGAACAAACAAGAAGCCAAGGAAGAAAGGGATAAGATTGTATTAGATAAGTTTTTACACGTGTGCAGGTTTTATACAACCTAAATACACATTCAGCAAGTTGTAACTGCTTTTAGCAAACCGTTACCACATAGTAACAAACTTCTGACAGAAATAGTTATTATCCACCTATACAAAGAAAGAGCAATTCACATAGAATATAACTATTCAGCCTAGCAATATATCTAACACCCCCCCTCAAACTGAAGAGGACTATGCTAGGCAGAGGACCTTGAGTTTGTGGCGTAGAAGTTCAAATAGAGCAATACCAAGAGGTTTGGTTAATGTATCAGCAATATGTGTCGCGGCTAGAACATGTTGTATGTGCATATGCTTTGAGACAACCCTTTCACGAACAAAGTGGATATCTAACTCAATATGTTTCGTACGGGCATGCAACATAGGATTATGTGAAAGTAGAACTGCACTAAGATTATCACATAGCAGCACTGGTGTGTGAAAGGGAATGTGGAGTTCAGTAAGTAACGATTCTAACCACAACAATTCCGAAGTGGTATGAGCGAACGCCCGATATTCAGCCTTTGTGCTTGAACGGGCGACTAAGGACTGCTTTTTAGAACTCCAGGTAACCAGGTTAGGGCCAAAAAATAAACATGATCCGAAAGTCAATCTTCTGTCATCAGGATTAGGGGTGTTCGCGGTGCGGTTTGGTTCGGTTTTGAGCATAAAAGTCATCCTAACCGCGAGATAAAAATGCATGTGGTTCAGTTTGGTTCAGTTAATTTTTAAAAAGTCATCCAAACCAAACCAAACCAATGCGGTTAGGATCGGTTCGGTGGGCTGCGGTTTACACCATAAAATAAAAATGTACTGAAAAAAAAGGAAAATAATTCATTCTTCCATACATATATTACTGTACCATTAAAAAGAAGTTTTTTATACTAATTACACCAAAATAATTCATTCCTCCATACATGTATTTTACACCAAAATTACTACCATATAAATGTATCATGTATTTTACAGTACCATACTATGTATTTTACATATACTACATACTAAATTACTAATATAACTTCTGTTATTCATACTACGTACTATATACAGTTTTTCATACTAATAAACTACATACTAACTAATAAACTATGTTAGACGCTGGCCTAAGGATCTAGAGGGGGGGTGAATAGATCCTACACAGTTTTTCCGGGATTTTTACAGCTTATAGCGAAAGCGGTTCTGAATCGACTTGCGTATATTCCGGACCGCTATTGCAAAGGGTTATATGTGTTATAAAACCACAAAATATTTGAAATCACAGATAAAGAGATATGCTCTCGAGTCAATACGCGTCACAATTGAATATCGATTACGTTCTAGATTGACAAACTTTGATTTGCAATGCAGTAAGGTGGATTAAACAAATAGACAAACACTTGGTGACAATATTCAAATTGATGCTTATTCAAGATGTGGTGAATTGTGATATTTATGCAGAACTTTTAATTCACAATTTTAACACTTGAATCATTGATCAATTTAGCAATTATACCAATTATGAACAGAATGAAAAAGGAAAAGATAAAGGCGATAAGAACACGATATTTGTTTAGGCAGTTCGTCGACCGTCCTCGCTACGACTACGTCTGCCCCCAATTTCAAATGAAATTGGGAAAACTTTCATTAATGTTGAAAGCAGTTTATACAAAGAAGATAACAAAGCGATAAACGATAAACCAATTATGTCGATCCTTTCAATCTTCTTCCCCCTTAATCTTGAGCAAGATCAAGGTTATCCAAGAGCGTCACTTCGATTCCCTTCTGCAGTGTCTTGATTCCTTGAACTCCCCGTTCCTCAATCGTTACACTCAGCCGAATCCTCAATGAACGCCTCTTGATAAAAACCCCCAAGAACCACCCGTCGTGGAGGACAAAACCCGCAGATTTTATTCACCAACAAACCCCACAAACCTTCACCCACTAGGAATCTTCAATTCCGTTCCATGGACGTTATCGAACTCATCACTAACCCACAACGCAAGAATGATTATGTGTAATTGTGTTGGAGATGACGAAGAACGAAGATGAGAAGCGTTTATGTATCTTTCAGTCGTTGGTGTTGCTGAATAATTAACCCTTGCACAATATATATGATTGCATAACAGTTGGAACCAAGAATAACTGAATTTTGGACTTTCTTGATCAATTAGGTCGACCTCTTGTAGAGGTTAGGTCGACCTAGCAGTGCTTGCTGAATTTTGCTCCCAGTTAGGTCGACCTGTTGAAGGAGTAGGTCGACCAGAATCCTCTTCTGGTGCGTTCTGGGAACATTTTCTCAGATTAGGTCGACCTAGTTGCTATGTAGGTCGACCTAACAGACTGATATGAAGATTTCTTCATTTTGAGTCGACCTAAATGGTCTGTGAGTCGACCTAGCAGAAGTATATGAATTTTCCTTCATTTTAGGTCGACCTGGGTTGACAGTAGGTCGACCTAACTGCTGATTTTCTGCATTTTTCATGTCCAGCTTGTGTTGAGTCGACTTATATGCATAGTGGATCATCTTGTGCTTTCATGAGTGATCAGGTGCTTTGCTTTTCTGATTCCTCCTTGTTGTTTGGATGCTCATTTGAGTTTGCCATAAATCAAAAACATCTTTGAGTGTAATCTTGTATTCACATACTCCCCCTTTTTGATGATGGCAAACCAATAGTCAAAAGCTTTGGTAGTAAGTGATGAAGACTCAACAAGGCTCCCCCGTACATCCAACATCTATCTCTCAACCAAGAAGTCTCTTCACCAAGCTCCCCCGTACACTTAGCATCTATTGTATTTATCTCCCCCTTTGACAACATCAAAAAGAGAAACAAGAAAACAGAGTAGGAGAGTAACAAGAGAAATAAAGAATACCGGTAGTCATAGAGATAGATAACATGTAAATGGTGAAATTATAAGAACTAAACATGTTTTAAAGAGAACCAACAACATACATAGTAGTCCAAGAGATTAATAAAAGACAACAAAGAGTACTACATCATATAATGTTTTAACAACAAAAAAAAACTTAATGACATGAAATGCAATGAAATGATGATATGATAAACAATGCGTCCTAACGCCTGCCCCTTCTTCCTCTTCCTCTTTGAAATGTATGAGGTCGATCTTCCTCAACCTGTTCCAACAACTCCAGCACAGACATGTTAAGAGTGTTGAAGCTTTGGCTTATGTTAGCATGGCGATGCAATGCCGTTTCCTCAAACTGATTCTGCCTCAATACAGAGTTGGATGCAAACGTCTCAAAATCGTTCTTTTGTTCCTGAACCAAGCCATACAACGATTGATATTGACGTTGTTGTTCCTCATATCTCTCTTGTTGAAGCTGCTGCATTGTTTGAAATTGAAGCTGTTGAGTTTCAAAGTTCTGCTGTTGTTGAAGTTGCATAGCTTCAAGCATAGATATTATGTTGGATTGATCAGGAGGAGGTGGAGCTGTGTATCCCCAAGGGATATCCTCTTGTTGTGGCGGAACATATCTCCAATTTGCATTCGTGTCATGAGCTGCATCTTCCATGGTATGATCCTCATCATTTGCTATTTCTTGATCATTTCCTTCTTCTTCATTTTCTGCAGTGTGACCAAACTCTGTAGGATCATCATAGTTGTAGATGATTTTTCCGGTCCCCTTTTGAATGAGATAATAGGTTCCCCTATTTGGATCCCAATGATATCCCATGAGAGTTAAGGTTGTTTGGGAAAAGTCCTGGTTCTGTTTCATGCTAATGTATGATAATCCATCGAGCTTCATGCCGAAATGGTTCACAATTGTTTGTATGATCGAGCCATAACAAAGAGCAGTAGTCTTCTGCTTTACTTCCTCAAACTTGGCAGTTAGAAAGTGTGGCCAGTGCACACGTGTTCTGTTTTGAATCAAGTACATCAACATAATCTCATTCCTTTCAATTCTGGAAAATCCGCCTGCTCGTGGTCGAATGACTCTTGAGATGACCCAATTTAGAAGCCTAGGATCTCTCTTCAGGTGACCGGCTGTTATTGTTTCATTTGGTTTGTCAAAGACGGAAGGATATTTGAGGATAGATTTCATGTAGGCCACATGATCATAGACTCCCGGTACGTCCCCGTCTTCTATACGTAATTCATCGCCTACAATGTTGAGACCAAAGATACTGATCCAAGCACGTTTGTCAACGATATGAGATCTTGACCCCATCTTAAACCTAAAATTACAGCCTGCCTCTCTTGTGAACCCTGCATAGAATGCCCTAACAGTGTTCTCACAGTATGGTGTGGCACATTCCAAAAGGGGGTGAACATTTTGATGCTCAATAAGACTCACAACTTCAGGAATATGCATATTTTTAGCAACATGTTGATTGAAGATATACTGCTTCACTACCTTCCTTTTCATTTGCCATTTTTCAAAATTATCTCTACAATCAGGATGAACAAGAGCTACAGCACTTACCGGTTGTGAGGATGATCCAGACGCAACTTCCTTTCCCTTTCTTGACTTTGGAGGCATGATTGTTGATGATTTTGTGTGAGAGGGATGATTTTTGGACAATTTGAGTTTGAGGAATTAGGGTTAGCCGTACCAAATGTGATGAGAATGAGAGGGAATGCAAAGATGGAATGTTTTGAATGAATGAGAGTGGGTCGGGTCGACCTAACAGACCCAAATTTGGAAAACTTAACGCAGTAGGTCGACCTAAAGTGTGGCTGGGTCGACCTAACAGAAGTAACATGAAAACTGACCAATTTAGGTCGACCTAAATTATGAGTAGGTCGACGCAACTGGGCCTTTTTAGTTTCTGAAAAGAAAATTCTTCTGTAGGTCGACTCAAGAACAGAGTAGGTCGACCTAAGTTCCCTTAGATGATGAAAAAGGCCTTAGAGATGTTTCTATATGATGTATTTTTGCTTTGTTCTTTGCTTGTATGCCCAAGTCATGATATGTTATGAATGAGAATGATGAAAGCATATATTAAATCGAGATATGTGAGTAAACATACATGAAGTCACTATAAGCATGTTAATTGATAGCATATTATAGAATCAATGAAATTTTTGGAAGTGAACAATGTGCATGTTACCGCTTTCTCAATATGTAGGTGTTCTGTCTTCATTGTGTGACACCCTCTTGTTAAGTGTAGATCTTTTGGTTTTCAGTCTTCATAGATGACATATCAAGAGAGATATGCCTTCTTTTATGTGTCTTGAACATCCTTTATCAATGGAATCATCACCTATCAATGATGTCAAGACACTTTTCCTGCAAAATTAATTTAGAGTGGAAGGTCCCCAATCTTCATTGGGTCCTAATTGGTGAGTACATAATGTGTTGCACTTAGGCAACCATTGAAACACTCCTTTAGGAACTAAGATTCTCCTAAATTTGCATTTTTCAATGGTATGACCCTTTTTGCAACAATAATGACAGGTAATATGATGAGAATGAGCTGTCTTGCTAGTTGATACTTTAGGTACAAAAGTGTATTTGCTATATAACGGAGTATATGATCTTTTGAACTTATTTGGATCAACTGCAAAAGTTATTTTTGGTTGTAGAGCTTTATCTAACTTGACTTTTAGATCTCTTACTTCTTTTTGCCAAATATGACATGTCTCACAACCAAACCATGACGTAGGATCGATATCAACTTTATCCTTTTGAATGTCTAACATAGATTGTTTTAAAGCTTCCATATCCTTTTCGGTCTTCTCAACTTTTGATTCAAGGTATGAAAAGATTTTCTTATTTGAGGCCAAAAGTTTGAAAGCTTCAATTGCATCTCTATGTAGTTCTTCAAAAGCTAATTTTAATTGATCATGAGATACCTTATCTACAAGTTCAGGTTTAAGATGACTTACAGCTTTCTTTTTCTTTTGTTTATAAGCCATGAAGCATAGATTTGCCAATTCCCCTTCATCGCTTGATGAGCTTGCACTGGATGAGTCACTTTCCCATGCTATGTAAGCCTTTTTAGATTTGTTATGACCTTTGCTTTGATTCTTGTCTTTATCTTTCTTAATGTATGGACATTCTGGTTTGTAATGACCTGATTTTCCACAATTGTAGCAAAGCCCTTTGATTTTTCCATTGTTAGAGTCATCTTGGTTGAACCTTTTTGATTGCTTTCTGTAGTTGATCAATCCTTTGTCAGAATGTTTTGCTCCATTTTTCTTTATATACTTGTTGTATCTTCGCACAAACATTCCCATTTCTTCATCATCGGAGTCTTCGTCATCACTAGTCTCACTATCCTTTGGCTCTCGTTTTGAGGTCTTGGAGCTCGAAGCTTTTAGAGCTATTGACTTCTTCTCTACCTCCTTTTCCATGTTCTTTTCTTTCTTTGACCTTTTCTCATGCATGTCAAGACATTTAAGATGCTGTTCATGTTCCTCTAGTTTACCAAAAAGAGTGGTAATGTCTAGAGTGTTGAGATCATTTGCTTCCTTAATTGCTGTCACTTTGGGTTGCCATTCCCTGTTCAAACACCTTAAGATTTTGTTAGTAGCAACTGCATTGGAAACAGGTCTATCAAGAGAATTTAATCGATTTTTCAGGTGAACGAATCTTTTCTGTATGCTTTCGATGGTTTCACCATCTTGCATGTGGAAAAGCTCGAACTCTTGCGTTAGAGTATTGACCCTAGCTAGTTTGACGTCATCGGTTCCCTCGTGGGCAACTTGCAATGTGTCCCACATAGCTTTAGCGGATCTACAATGGGAAACGCGATAGTATTCATCAACTCCTAGAGCTGAGATTAGAATGTTTCTCGCTTTCCAATCGTATGCATATTTCTTTTCATCTTCAGCATTCCAAGTATTTTCTGGTTTTGGAACAACTGTACCATCTTCATTTGTCAAAGTGATCTGAAATGGACCATTGACAATAGCTGTCCAGATGTTCCTATCAATTGCATTGATATGGACACACATACAATCCTTCCAATAGCTGTAGTTTTCGCCGTTGAAAACTGGAGCTCTATTATGAGCCCCTTTAGGTCCGGAAGCCATCTTTCCAATAAGTGTTTCACGTAGCAAGGAATTAACCAAGCTCTGATACCACTTGTTAGACGCTGGCCTAAGGATCTAGAGGGGGGGTGAATAGATCCTACACAGTTTTTCCGGGATTTTTACAGCTTATAGCGAAAGCGGTTCTGAATCGACTTGCGTCTATTCCGGACCGCTATTGCAAAGGGTTATATGTGTTATAAAACCACAAAATATTTGAAATCACAGATAAAGAGATATGCTCTCGAGTCAATACGCGTCACAATTGAATATCGATTACGTTCTAGATTGACAAACTTTGATTTGCAATGCAGTAAGGTGGATTAAACAAATAGACAAACACTTGGTGACAATATTCAAATTGATGCTTATTCAAGATGTGGTGAATTGTGATATTTATGCAGAACTTTTAATTCACAATTTTAACACTTGAATCATTGATCAATTTAGCAATTATACCAATTATGAACAGAATGAAAAAGGAAAAGATAAAGGCGATAAGAACACGATATTTGTTTAGGCAGTTCGTCGACCGTCCTCGCTACGACTACGTCTACCCCCAATTTCAAATGAAATTGGGAAAACTTTCATTAATGTTGAAAGCAGTTTATACAAAGAAGATAACAAAGCGATAAACGATAAACCAATTATGTCGATCCTTTGAATCTTCTTCCCCCTTAATCTTGAGCAAGATCAAGGTTATCCAAGAGCGTCACTTCGATTCCCTTCTGCAGTGTCTTGATTCCTTGAACTCCCCGTTCCTCAATCGTTACACTCAGCCGAATCCTCAATGAACGCCTCTTGATAAAAACCCCCAAGAACCACCCGTCGTGGAGGACAAAACCCGCAGATTTTATTCACCAACAAACCCCACAAACCTTCACCCACTAGGAATCTTCAATTCCGTTCCATGGACGTTATCGAACTCATCACTAACCCACAACGCAAGAATGATTATGTGTAATTGTGTTGGAGATGACGAAGAACGAAGATGAGAAGCGTTTATGTATCTTTCAGTCGTTGGTGTTGCTGAATAATTAACCCTTGCACAATATATATGATTGCATAACAGTTGGAACCAAGAATAACTGAATTTTGGACTTTCTTGATCAATTAGGTCGACCTCTTGTAGAGGTTAGGTCGACCTAGCAGTGCTTGCTGAATTTTGCTCCCAGTTAGGTCGACCTGTTGAAGGAGTAGGTCGACCAGAATCCTCTTCTGGTGCGTTCTGGGAACATTTTCTCAGATTAGGTCGACCTAGTTGCTATGTAGGTCGACCTAACAGACTGATATGAAGATTTCTTCATTTTGAGTCGACCTAAATGGTCTGTGAGTCGACCTAGCAGAAGTATATGAATTTTCCTTCATTTTAGGTCGACCTGGGTTGACAGTAGGTCGACCTAACTGCTGATTTTCTGCATTTTTCATGTCCAGCTTGTGTTGAGTCGACTTATATGCATAGTGGATCATCTTGTGCTTTCATGAGTGATCAGGTGCTTTGCTTTTCTGATTCCTCCTTGTTGTTTGGATGCTCATTTGAGTTTGCCATAAATCAAAAACATCTTTGAGTGTAATCTTGTATTCACAAACTACATACTACATATACAAGTATTAGATAACTTTAATTCTAAATATTAATACAACATTACAACTTCAAGACTAAATATTATCAGTACTACATATACACCAAATGCTTCTCTAGAATGAGTGAGAGAGAAATCAGAGAATGAAGTTGAAATGTTGAATAGGAAGGAAAAATGAAGGAATAGTGAGTCACGTGACGTGAGTGTACAGTATTGCAATTGGATTGGAAACATAATAAATTAATTATAGAAATTCAAAAGTTTAGTTAAATATGCGGTTCGGTTTGGTTCGGTTTTGTGAAATGAAAACCGTAAACCGAACCGAACCGTGCGGTTCGGCCCAAAAATCATCCAAAACCATCCAAACCAAACACGGTTTTTGCGGTTTTCGGTTTGGATTGGTTCGGATACGATCACCCCTAATCAGGATCGCTTGCCCAGTTAGAGTCACTGTAGGCACGGACAAAGAACTTAGAACCTGCAACAGAATGAGATAATAACAACCCACAATCAACAATGCAAATTAAGTATCTTAAAATTCTCCTAACAGCAGCCCAATGAGTGTCCAAAGGGCTTGCCATGAACTGGCAGGCTTTGTTAACACTGAAGGAAATATCAGGTCTTGTTAGGGTAACATATTGGAGAGCTCCAACAATAGACCTATACAGTTGAGGATCAGCAAAATAATTGGTGCCATGTTTACTCAATCTACACGTGCCCAGCATAGGGGTAGGAACACCATTTGCACCATCCATCTTGGCTCTAGAGAGAAGGTATTTGATATATTTCGTCTGAGTAAGTAACAAGGATCCATTAGACTGAAACTTAACTTCAATCCCCAGAAAGTAACTTGGTCTACCTAGTTTCTTCAAGGCGAACTTATGGTGAAGTTTGATGATGAGCTCATGAATGTGAGCAGAGCTAGAGCCAATGATCAGAATATCATCTACATAAACTAAAGCATGGAGAGATATGCCTTATTTGGAATATACAAACAGAGAAGTGTCACACTTGGAAGCACTGAATCCAAACTGCATAAGTGCTTGTGTGAGCTTTTCATATCAGGCCCTAGGGGCTTGTTTAAGCCCATAGATAGCTTTATGAAGCTTACACACTAGGGACTTATCACTAGTAACAAAGCCAGGAGGTTGAGTCATGTAGATTTCTTTTTGAAAAATGCCATTTAGAAAAGCATTATTAACATAAACTTGTTGAATATCCCATTGATGAGTGAGAGCAAGAGTTAAATTGACTCTGATAGTTGTTGGCGTAACAACAGGTGAAAAGGTTTATGTAAAATCAAAACCATCCTTTTGATGATAGCCTTTGGCAACAAGCCTGACTTTGTGTTTATTAATAGAGCCATCAGCATTCTGTTTGAGCTTAAAAACTCATATTTTTTTGTGTTTTCGAAAACTCAATTTTTCATTTTCGAAAAAACTCGATATTTTGTATTTCTGAAAACTCGATTTTTTTTGTTTTCGAAAAAACTTGATTTTTTTATTTTACAAATTTTCGAAAAACTCGATTTTTCATATTTCCGAAAACTCGATTTCTTGTATTTTAGAAAAACTCAATTTTTTTCTTTTTTTTAAATAACTTAATAAATTCAAAATATAAAATAAAAATAATCCATTTAATCATAAAAATGTTTTGGATAAATTTAATTCAATTCATTAATTTATTTTTTAATGTGGTGGATGAATTAAATTGATTTTTTAAGATCGATTTTGTCTTATTATATTCGGTCGTCACCCTTAAGCGATATCAATGAATAACCAAACAAAAAGAATACACCTTCCTTGTTCCTAGTAGAAAAGGGGTGATTTTTCTTCCTTATTAATGTATATGTGACACCGATATTTTAGAAAAATATGTTTCGTATATTAGAATCGGACACTTACGTTTAATTAAAAAAAATTAAATGATATAGTCATTAGTTACGTGCTTCATAAGTATAATCGATAGAAGCAACAAAGACGTTGACCATAAATTTGGAATTCTTGTAAAATACAAATTATTCGAATGAATAAACTTTTTTTTTGACACAATTCGAATGAATAAACTTAGAACTCTTAAATTGTGTTAAAATTATTTCATACAAAAGCCTTAACATTATCTAATCTTTCATTTCTAAATTTAAGGATGGTGCATTTAAAATATTTTTTATTATGTGTATATATTGTTGATGGAGGGTACACTTTTTTTAGTGTTATAAATTAATAGTATTTGTAATTGAATATTACTATTATAATTTTACATTAAGTACTAATATAATTTGTTGTTAAATTGTCATAACCAATTGGATTATTATTTTTTAAAATTGATATAAAATATTGTCTTAAAATTGGATTTTTTTTAAATGTTAATTTTTTATTTTGTAAGAATCTAAATCAAATCAATGATTCAATTAGGCATAAGGGAAAAATTTGTATAAATAAAAGATATCCTAGATTAACAAATATTCAAATCGAGAGGATCTAAATAATATCGATTCAATTAGGCGTAAGGTAAAAATTTGTATAAATAAAAGATATTCTAGATTAATAAATATTCAAATCTCTAGAGGATCTAAATAATATCTAAATGATATCGTATATAGATATATTAATAAAGTTCTATTTTGGATATCCTATATAGATATATTAATGAAGTTCTATTTTGGATATCGTATATAGATATATTAATTTAGAGAAACTAAATATTGATGTCGAGATTTATTCTTCAACCTATAAATTAAGTAGCTAAACTTCATTAAACATATACTTGACTAGAAAATAAGAATAGCAACAAAACAAAGGCAACATGGAGATTTTTGTCAAGACCTGGAGCAAAAGCAACAACAACAGAAGAACTATTAAAATGAAGGTACAAAGTAACGACACTATTAAGATGATCCAGAAGAAATTGGTTGAGGAGGAGAAAATTCCACTAGAGAAACAATTTTTTACATTTCCAGTATCAAAATCACTGAAGTCAATAGACAAACTTGACGATGCTAAATCTGCTGGAAAAAGAGATTCTCAAAAGTGTACTCTGATATTGACCGAGGGAGATTCCGCAAAAGCTTTTGTCGTAAGTTAATGTTTATTTTTATGATTATTTCAATTCAGGTTATAAATATAATATTTTTTTTTTACTCTAGTGTTTTTTTTATTGCAGATGAGTGGACTTTCGGTAATAGAGAATAGTAAAAATTTATATGGCGTATTTCCACTTAAAGGAAAAATTCCAAACATATCCAAATCCAAAGTTAATGACATAATAAACAACGACGAGATTCAATCATTGATTACTATTTTAGGACTTAAAACAAGCTCGAAGAATTTGAGATACGGTCATGTCATGATAATGAGCGATCCAGTAATATTTTTTCTCAACTTTATTTGTTATTTCTATTTTTTTTTTTAAATTTCTAACTCAATTAAAAATGTTCATGTCTTTAATAATAAAGGATCTCGATGGCTCACACTTCAAAGGTCTCCTCATAAATTTAATATATATGTTATGGCCTTCACTCTTGAGAACTCAAGGTTTTTTATCTCATTTTTTCACACCATTAATCAAGGTTAGTTTATTTTGTTATCGTATTTTACTTTTATGAATTTAATTTTTCCCTATGGAAATAATATATACTATACTTTTTTACGCAGGTTTTTAAATTTGAAGAAAAACAATTATTTTATTCCCATGAGCAATATGAAAAGTGGAAAAAAGAGCGTGATGATTTATCTAGTTGGGAGACAAGATATTATAAGGTTTGTTACTTCAATTAAAAAAATTAGATTTATATTAACAAATTGTTCTTTAATGTTTTTTTTTTCTTTTCTTTGTAGGGATTGGGTTCAAACACTCCCGAAGAAGCTTTTGAGTACTTTCAAAACATAGAAGATCATAAAAAAGATTTTGTTTGGGAAAGTGGAGATGATGAGGCTATTGATCTAGCATTTGATTATAAAAATACTGTGGATAGAAAAAAGTGGATTGAAAGTTTTAAGGTGTGATGTTTATTAATGTGATATGTCTTTTAAAAATCTTATTTATGTATTTAAAGATATTAATTTATTCTCTTTTGTTTTGTTTTAGCACGAGGACTCTGAGACATACCTAAAAGCGAGAACTACCACTTACGCAAACTTCATACACTCAGAATTAATATTGTATGCCATAGCTAATGTTGGGAGGACAATTCCATCGTTAGTTGATGGCCTTAAAACAGTTGAGAGAAAGATTGTTTTTTCATTGTTACTAAGTGAAGAAATGAAACCAATGAAATCAAAATATATCACCAACTTAATTGGTTACGCATCTGAGCGCACCTGTTACCATCATAATGAAGTTTCAATGGCTAACACTGTTATTAAAATGGGGCGAGATTATGCGAATAGTAATAACATCAACCTTCTCTTACCATTGAGTCACTTTGGTAGTTCTAACCTGGTGAGATGAACATGTTTGTCTACCTTATTTAATTACGTTGCAACTTAACCTCTTGTTTTGTTTTCTAATCTTAGTACTAACTATAATTTTCTTTTTTCAGTGTGGTAGAGATTATGCCGCTCATAGATACGCCCAGGTTAAACTTAGTAGTATTACTAGGTGCATCTTCCGTAAAGATGATGATATGTTGCTTGATTATTTAAATGTGGATGGAGAGTCAATTGAACCTTACTGGTATTTTTCTTGTCTCTTTATTTTTATTAGTATAACGGCAGTTATAATATAAAGTAGGAACACTGCATCTTATTCCAATTATGTGTTTGTGGTACAGCTACATGCCCATAATACCAATGATTTTGGTGAATGGTTGCGATGTAGTTGCTATAGGTTGGAGATCTTATATTCCCAAGTATAATCCACGGAAAATTATTAAAAATATTGAAAGTTGGCTGGAGAGTAAGACCATAACAGCAATGACTCCAATGACTCCATGGTACAGAGGATTTAGAGGAACCATTGAAAAAGGCGAAGTAAATGGATCTTTCGTGGTGAATGGCAAAGTGCTAATAAAGAGTAACAAATTAATTGAAATAGAAGAGATTCCTTTCACTCGGTGGTCTACAAAAAGTTACAAAGAGTTTCTTACATCTCTAACTAAGATACGTCGTGGAAAAAAACCCAGCATTGAGGTAAATGATCTAAATAAATATTTATGCATAGAATATATACCACTTTTTGTTTTGGTTTCATGAGAATATTTTGCTCAACAGTCTTTTGAAGAAATCAAAACTGGAAAAACTACAAAATTCAAAGTCCACTTGATCCCAAGAGAGAAGCAGCTGGAGATCGAAGATTTGATGAAAGAATTCCATCTTCGTGGTTCCATTTCAACAAAAAACATGATCCTTTTGGATAAAAATATGAAAATAACTAAATATGACAGTCCTGAAGAAAGTATGTAACTGTCTTTTCTTTTCCATATACTTTTTTTTTATGCAGTGTATAACCATGTTTGAATTATTTCATTACGCAGTTCTTACAGAATTTATGGAATATCGGCTGTCTTGTTATGAGAAAAAAAAGGTTAGTTTACAAAATAGTTTAAATAGAAGTGGTTCTTAAATTCGGCTTACCTAATAATTGAAATGAAATTTGTAAATGCAGAAACATAAGGTGGATGAACTTGAGCTTGATATGAAGACTCTATACTATAAAATCTTATTTATAGAATTGGTTACCAAAGAAAAGTCTACATTGACCGCTGCTGGTATGAAGAAAAAGGAGTTAATTTCTATGTTCAAGAAAATTTTATTAGAAAAGAAAGAGTTGGGAGAGCATAATTACCCGGAAGAACATAATCACGATGCATACGATTTTGTTATATCCATGCCTTTTAGCACCTTCTGCGATGATAGTTTGCCGAGGATGAAAGCTGAACTGCAAAATATGGAAAAGGACATTGAGATTTTGAAGAATCAATCGCCAAAAGATATGTGGCTACAAGATCTAAAGCATTTTGAATCTATTGCAGTGAACCTTTCACTGCTACCTCCCAAAAGCTAAACCATTTTGAATCTATTAAAGTGAACCTTTCACTGTTGCCTTATGTGTAGCACATCTCCCTGAGCAATGCAAATTGATAGTTTGATTGGTCTCAGTACTTTCTCAAATCTTCTAGTTTACGTCTTTTCCATATCATCCACACTAGGATAGCAAAATTGTTACACAAATAGTGTTAGAGATGAATTTTTATGTATTCACAAATAGTGTTAGAGATGAATTTTTATGTATTCACAAATTGTGTTAGAGATAAATTTCTATGTATTCACAGTTTAAAGTTTTTTCTGCATGCGTAGCGTATAGAATCAATATCTAGTGCTAAGAATGACTTTTGAATAACTTAAGTAGTTTCAAGTACTAATACATAACATCATCATGTAGTAGAAGAATATTATCAAAACAATGTAAGTTACAATTTAAAATCCATGTTATTATCGTGTCACAGAGCATAAATTGAATCATTTCTATTAGACTAAAGAAATCTAGAAATTCAGAATGGAACTTGCAAATAACCTACCAATTGCCAAAATTTATATTTCTACGATAGAACCAACAACCACAATAAGAATTTACGGTATAACCTAACAATTTCCAAATTGCAATTGGTGGTACCAACAAACATTTGACCCGATATTTAACATCCTAATCCAAGCAACATAATTGCAAGATAACCATCATTGCTTAAAACAAATACTCTGCTGTTACTTGGTTGCAAGACTATAACTTTTTGTAGTCTTTTGTTATATATCAAAAATTGAAATACTAAACAATAGAAATAGTTTCAACTGTAATATTCTACCTCAAGCACAAAAGATATGGGATATTGGTTCCATGAATAGGTTGGTTCAATGGATAGGTTCAGTGACAAAATAGTGTCAATCGGATAATATAAAGAGTAAACACAATTGGAAGAACATATATCGCAATATAAAGAGTAAATGCAGTTGGCAAAACATATATCGCATCATACAGAGTAAACACAGTTGGCAAAACATATATCGCATTCAGACGAATAGAAAATATATAACATAGCTAGAAACTTATTAGAGACTAGATAATAGAAAATGGAATGTACCAGCCACTTGTGAATACAACACATTCAAAGCAAGCTGCGTTTTGGGCATCTTTCAGGGATACCTTCCGCATTAGATGCGTCCATTGGCATACAAAATTCTCACCAAAAATTTCATTACCCAACTCTTCTGCACTTTTTTTCTATTCTGCAACACTTAAGCAAACCTTCTGCCATCCAAATCCTGATTAAATCACCTTTTCTAAACCAATAACATTTAGGAAATATAGAACAATAAGCAAAACAACGTTTAAGATTGGAAGGTAGATTATGGTAACTCAATCTCAGCACTGGATTAATGTTGTTGTCCCCATTGGATAAACACCACATATCAGTCTCCAATATCTTCATCCATTCATGTTGAGAGAATTTTTTCCGCAGCAGTTGGCCTATTGTTTTTACAGCTAAAGGCAATCCTCCACACTTTTCCATAATTCTTCTGCCAATTGATTCAAGGTTTGAATTTTCACACACATTTTTGCCATGAAATGCATGTGTCATAAATAAACTCCAACAATAGCTTTTCTTCAATTTTTTTAAATCAAATAACTTGGTGGATTTCAAAACATTTGCTACCTCCTTGTCACGAGTTGTTACTATAATCTTACTTCCATGAGATCCCAAAAATCTGCATTCCCGTTCCAGATATCATATAAAACAAGCAAGTATTTTTTGCCTATGAGTATGTGTTGAAGTCTCTGTCTGTTGAAGTAAACTGAGAATAGATTCATCATCTGCTGGAGAATAATTGACTTGAGAATTGCTTTGGTGAATCCAACAGCATCAAAATATTCAGAAACATAAACCCATGCTTTAAGTTCAAAATATTCCTCAATCCCTCCCAGACCCACTATGCTACATACAGGTGTTGGTGTCTGGTTGCCACTGTCCTCCATGAGGTGTACTATGGATTTAATTGAGTAATTTAGGCACCGGTTCAGTTTGTGCAGAAATCACCAACCACCCCTCATAAATAAGTACATCATTTCGGTACTCAAACCAATGCCTCTTCTTTGTATCAACTTGCACGTCTGCAATGATTCTTTTGAGCACTTTGTCATTGTGAACTTCAGCTTTAACTTGATCATATTCTGCCCATACCAGAAATGACACTGCCAGTTCAAACTCTTCTCCCCTCAGCTTGCCCCCACACCTACACCGGATGAATCGCACTCAATGAGGAAATCCTTCTCAAAATTGGGTAACGCAAGAACAGGTGCAGTGGTGACCTTGAGCGTATCAAACGTGCATTGGGCCTCAGGTCCCCAATGGAACCCCCCTTTTTATCAGCATCAGCACTGTAAGCGGCTTTGCAAACTTGCTGTAATCTTAGATAAACTTGCGATAGTACCCGGTCAGACCCAAGAATCCCCTGAACCCCTGGACAGTCCATTGCAATACACTACTAACCTTACAGGGATCCAGACACTTCTTCTCTAGAAATTATATGCCCCAAGTACTCCGCCCTTGACTGTGCAAAGCTGCACTTCTTTCGATTTGCCACCAGTCTGTTATCCGTAATATTTCCAACACAACATTCAAATGTGAGGCCCAATCTCTGCTATAAACCAATCCGTCATCCAAAAAACCAACACAATTTTTCTTAACATTGACCTAAACACCTCATTCATAAACGCTAGAAAAGTGGAAGCCGCATTCATGACTCCAAGCGGCATTACCGGGAACTCATATTGCCCTTCGCGCGTCCTAAAGGCGGTCTTGTGAACATCCTCTGGTTTAAACCACACTTGATGATACCCCGATTTTAAATCCATTTTAGAGGGGAAAAAAAAAAAATCAATGCAACACATATTGTTGTTTTTCGGTTTAATAAAATAATGCCACAGAGGAAATTATCGGCTGAGTCGCGGATCGGTACGCTTTCTTTAAGACGTTTCGCGGTACTGCCAGATTTATGCAAAGCAGCTCGTAAATACCCACGACGCCTCCAGGATAAAACAGCTCGTTTCAATACGATTCACACTTGCACGTGTGATGAATCGTTCTAAATGATACACCTTTCTGATGGTTAAAAACCAGTCTCAGTATCTGGATTAATTCCAGTCGAAAAAAGAAAAGAACAATTTGAGATGAAGCAGAGTAAGAGAGAGAGGAAAGAATTCGGAATTGAATTCTGGAGTGCAGAACAAGTGACTGAGGGAAATGTATTTATAGGCAAAAGGATCCACCCGAATGGACCAAATCGTGGGGGAAAATAGTGGGAGAGTTGAACCGGCCCAGTCAAAGTAACCGTTACTCACTTGGTCAGACTTGGAGGACAAGTAAACCTAGTCAAAATCTAGGTTAAGACTTGGTCTAAGGACACGTCACCAATTCCACCAATTCGTATTAATTAATATTAAATATTAATTAATTTCTTATTACCGAATTAATTTCCATTAATTCGGGTTCCAAAAAATTAATTCATGTAGACCGAACCGGACGGACGGACGGCGGCGCGCGCGTGTGTGTCTTCTTGGCATATTGGTGTGTCCTCACTCCTTTATAAAATTGTAGGTGCCCTTGGGCCCAACAACAATTGTTCAAGTTGGAATATATATACACTACTAATATTTGTGTTCCCTCCAATGTGGGACTTAAATGAACCTTTTCAAATTCATCTCCATATTAGCTCTTACTTGTGTTCATTTATTGCTCATTTAATGTCAATAAATCTTTCCAACTCTTCCTCCAAGTTATCATCATTCCAAGTTCCAACACATATAATAATTCATCAATGACTGGGATCAGTAATTTCTCGTGAGCCGTTACCTTGTTTAAAACCCTATAACACTCCAAGCCTGAGCTTCTAGACTGAACAGTTCTCCCTCCATTTCTAACTCCAAGCCTGTGCACTTTCCTCCGCCACTTCTAACTCCAGGCCTGTGCACTTTCCTCGTGTTGTGGCTTGATACCTGTCACCAAATTTTATAGTGAAATCCGAAGTATCTTCTACCTTCCATCCAAGCTCACTCACCAACCCCTGTGAGATGAAGTTGTGTGTAGCTTCAGCTTCCTGCTATCCATCATCGACCTCTACCGCCGGCAATTTCCCGTCCCCTGAGCCATCATCGTCGTCGTCCAACACCATAATTCTCAGCCGTTTGTCCGGGTACTGATGTAAGGGATGGAACGGACCACAAACATGGTCCTTTTTGCTTTCGTTTAAGAGAATTCATTTTTCCAAGCTTGTAGGGTAGGGGTGGAAAGAACCCTTAAAAACCTCTTAATTTACTTCACCCACCACAAAATAAGTGTTTTCGGATAAGAATTTCCGAGATCATTCTTGACAGTGATTTTTTTTATTAAAAAATTCATTAAAATGTTAATACAAAATTAGATGAAAATGGTGATTAAATCACGAACGAAAAGTTATTAGAAATATCAAACGATAATAAACACAAAATATTATTCTGAAAATAGTAAAATATAATACATAAATTCTTCTCGAATAAAAAATATATATAACATATTTTGTATGTCTAATCCTCACCCCCTGTCCCTCTTATGCCTCTTGTATTCCACCGCAGTCGTACCTCGCTAACCACCTTCTCCATTATAGCCACCGTCTAAGGTCCGCGAATCTCAATGATCCCTAAGCCCAAAGCCTCCAGCTCAATTCCATGTATCCACTGCAGATTGGCAAGACATCAGTGACATGGTCATCCTTAGCTTGTTGGTTCTCAAAAATCTCCTCATTAGTTGGCTTAGGTGGACGTCTAGGAGCATATGGTGTCTTGATAGGGTGTGACATTGTGTAGAACCATGTCATGTATCCCTCTACATAATATCGATATCAATCGATAGTTCTGTGACACCATATGATGCTCTCAATCATCAAAGATGTCATCGAGATCCTGACGAACAATGGTGTCGGGAGCGGCCTGAGATGAAGATTTGGGTATGATCTTCACATAGTCAAACTTTCACATGCATCGCTTTGGCAGATACATGACCATAGTGTCAGTCCCACATGCTAGCCACACGGAGTACAAGCACATGAAGTCAAATGGGATAATCTCTTTGTGATCCTCGAATGGCGTCCATAGGATGTCATCGTGAACAGCTCGATCGAGATACACTCGGAACGACGACACAAACCGATTCTCTCTGTGGGGAGAGATACATGGCAGTCCTCGGTATCTCCTCCGTATAGTGAAGATCAAGAGCATATACATGAATGTGGTGGAAGTGAGTAATGATTCATCCCTTAAAAACGAATAATTGACATGTAAGCAAAAATTATTAATAGTAAAATTAATTTAATAGTGAGAATGAAAAGTACCATCAACGGTGTCCAAGAGCCTCTAAGTTGTCTCGTCTTCTAGTTAGAGGCTTCATTCAGCTTTTGGTATAAGTATACCAACATCCGCCCCGCATTTCCACTCACTCAGTGCATCCAAATCCATGAAGTACCAGAGGTATGTTATATTCACGTAGTTAACACTTTTGTCATAAAAGGGACGTGCCAACCAAGTATGAAGTAACACCTCAAAGCACATTGATGGTGATACTCAACAAAGAAGGCATCGCCCTCATTCTTAGAATCAGCTGCCGCAATGAGATGGTCGTTATAAAGATCCTTCAAGAACGAGAACTTTGCATGTGCCCCATTACTCGAGGAACACTGCTCAGCTGCCATTTTTGATTGAGCACCCAAATAGTTAATCATCCATACAATGGCAACATCACGAGTGATGTGGAAGTGGTTAAGGAGCCCTCTCGGATAGGAATGTGTAGTAGGCAGGCGACATCATCCAAAGTGACCGTAGTCTCTCCAACCGGAAAGTGGAAAGATGATGGCTCCTTGTGCCATCTCCTCACGAACCATCTCGGGTGCAGGAACAAGAACCTCCTCGGGTGCAGGAACAAGAACCTCCTCCGGGGCCTCCTCATAATCACTAGATGATGACGCAAGGGATAGACGAATCCTGGGAGCAGAAGTGGTTGGTCCCTCCACTTCCTCCCGCGGTACTCGGCCGTATTCTCGACCCATCGCAACATGCTCATCTCTCTACACCGAGCGGAAGCGGTTTGGGTTGGCCTGCCAAGTCTAACTTTGCTCGGTTGTCAGCCATGCTCTTGAGAAAAAATAATCAGACTCAAATGAAACTAATAATAATGACAAATAAAATGTTAAAAAAAACAACTCAGGCATAATTTAGGATATCCATCTCCGAAACCCCTCAGAGGTGTTTTCGGTGTTGCACTTCCAAAACCCCTTACGACAACCATTTATGAACCTTCAACCATTTTACAATTTACAACTCAACCAACTAACTTTAAATGATCCTAAACAAGTTATTATACACATGCAAATAGAAAAAATAATTGACAAAAACTTACTCAAATTTGAAAATGTATGTTTCAGAAGTTGCGAACTTTCTAAAAATATGGTTAAATCAAGCTCAGATACCTTCACTGATCATAAGCCGTGGACTATTTAAAAGTAAGGGGATCATGTGTTGATAACACCTATTGTTCATAAGTTGTGAACTTTTTAAAAGTATAGTATTTTGACTTTGATGTTTCAGAAGTTGGAAAACTGTCTGAAAACAAGTCAAGGATAATCTCTGATTAAGCATTTTGTTTAGAAGTTGTGAATTATCTAAAAGAATGTTAAGCGTGTGGTCTGGAAATATTTGGTTATTTTATAAAGTTGTTTAGAAGTCGTGGACTATCTGAAAGTTGTTGTAACCAATGTTCTAAAAAACCAGACTCTGATACTTCAAAAGTTGCGAAGTTTCTAGAAGTATAGTAAGTCTACTCTTGTTATAGTATTAATTCAAAGATTGTGAACCTTCTGAAGACATGGTAAGAATACATGTTTTAAAACACGTGGTCTAAAGACGTGTTATAAGACATGATCAAAAGACATGGTCAAAAGACATATTCTAAGATAATGTCTAAGATATAGTCAGAAGACATGTTCTACGACATGGTCCAAGATACGGTCAGAAGACATGGTATGTCAGGAATTGGTTCAGGTGTCGAACCTTCTAATGATATGATATTGTGTACCTTATGGTATAGGAATAAGCTTGTGGATAACCAACCTTATAAGTTTTGATGTTTGATGCTTGGCATTAAGACAATAATTAAACTAGGTTATGATACTCATAGTGTTATAGTAGTACGCAAGATTCTGAGATGAAGACTAGGAAGCTCTAGTTAGACTCTGATGAGACGGCAATGGAGAACTATTCCTTCTCTATAGTTTATTATTCACTTTAAAATTTATTTTGTGATCTTGGTTTCGAGGGTGAATAAGATTAAATGAATTTTAGTATTAACAAATTCAGGGGGAGCTGGTTAGCTTTTCTGAATTCGAGTTTTATGGTGATTCTCCAGTATAAATTGTTCTATCAAAATACATAGTTTTGTCATCATCAAAAAGGGGGGAGATTGTAAGAACAAGGTTTTGATAACTTTACTTGTTATCTCAAGGAACAATTATATACAGTAACAGTTTTTTTTCTAGTGTGTAGCTTTTGCCTTGCAGGTTTTGACTCTGGTAAGAAGAAGTGTGACGTCATCATGTTCTAAACTCAACACTGTGGAAGAATACTAATGTTATGTTACAATGGAAGTCAAGATTCTGGAATGCTACTTATGCAAAAGTTCCAAGGAACATTAGTACAAGAGCTTCTGATCATGATTTTGTAAGGAAGCTTTGAAGGCCTTCTAAAGCTTTACTTTTGTGCCTCATGTTCTGAAGATGTTGAAGACGAGGTTCTGTTAAACAAGTTCTAAAGATCTGAAGACATCGCTTCTGAATACCAAATGCTGAAGACTCTGGAGACAAGGATTTGCTGAACAAGCTCTGAAGAAGACTTAGGGACTAAAGATTCAAATTCTAATCATCTACAACATGCTTCAATAAACATACAATCAGAAACCTCTAAAGACTTATAAGATCAAGAGCAGCTTGCATGTGATTGTGAGAATAAAAGTACTAATATAAACTGTGACCTCTACTCTTATAGGGTGGCGTAAGGACAGTCCAACATGTACTTGTTATCTACCATTCCCACCATGACCGTTGGGGACTTTACAACTATACTTTGCATTTCTTATTCTACCCTCCAACGAATATATCCTTCTCTATAAAGGAAGCCATTGGAAGAATTTGAAATCAAAGAATCAGTTCTACAAAACTACACCAAAGTGATGCACAAACTCTATTAGATAAATCTTTGTATAATTTTGTATTTTAAGCAAGGAGATTTTGTTCGTATCTTTCTTACTAACACTTTTGTGTTGCTGTACTTAAACATTGTGTAATCTTCTTATTAGAAGCATCTTGTAATACACATTTGTTTCAACTTAGTTGATTGTTTCCTTGGGGGACTAGGTGCTAGTCAGAAGCCTCGAGAATATTGTGGCTACAGTTATAGTGGTTTTACAATAAGGATCAACTGAACTTGTTGGGGTTGTCAGCAAGGTTGATCATAAATTTATTATGGTTGTTTCCTTGATAAGACTAGGTGCTAGCCATGAGTCTCAAGAAGGCATTGGTTGTGATCAGTGTGGTTGTCTGTAATCAGTTTGGTTATAGTGGATTAAGTCCTTATTGAGAAGGTGAAATCACATTGGCGGGTGAATTGGAGTAACTTCGTTAATAGTGAACCAAGATAAAAATATTTGTGTTCATCTATTTGTATTCACTTGTTAACCTTGTGCCTTGAGTTTCAAAAAGATTATATTTGGTGCAACCCAATTCACCCCCCCCCCCCCATTTCTTATGTTTCTCGCACCTTCAGATAACTCATTTATATACAAACCTGGAGGGATTAAATCCAGTGGTAGTCCCTATGGTTGTTGCAAAACAGTCCTATTGGGTGAAAGTGTATACAAAGCACAGTTGATTTAGGAAATTAGAGTTTGCATTGTAATTAGATTATATTCCAAATAGAATGAATATACAATAATATAAAAATATGCATACCCTTCCGAATTCAGATATCGCACGGATACTCTTCACCTCGGACAATTTCGTCCAGAAATTGTTAGCAGATTGAACAGATGAATCAGCAGTCAATGATTGGGAAGGGGCAGGTAAGTTGGCACCAAAATTGAGATTTATACATCACATTAGTGAAACATATATTCATAATACAAAGAGTACGATTTTTTTATTAGTTTAAGGTTGATATGTTGTTACCTAGCTTTGAATTCTTCCACTTGTGGATGTTCCATGTTGATGTAAAGTTTAGACCCGCTCCATGCGTTGGAAAGACACGGTAGTCCCGACACTGAAATGTATAGTGTATCAAGTAAATATTAACATACCAAAAAATAGATGCATCATAATGAACCAACAGACATAGCATAATGATACATTGATAATTTTGAGTTTGTCCAATGATTTGAATATTTTTTGGAATATGCTATTTGGTGTTCAAATTATCAGAAATGTATATATGTGAACATATGGTTAACATGACAAATAACAGACCCAGCAAAATTTCAACAACATATATAGCATAATAAGAAAATGAAATTATAGTAGGAAAACCTGTGTTTGGCTTGCACCATGCATGTGTCAATACAATTATAGTAGGACCAGCAAAGTTGTTAGGGGTAGTGTAGTTGATGAACTGTTTGCCGTAATCTTCCCATAACACCAGCTCAATGACGTTGCCTTCGACATCACGTATGGATACATTGACACAAGATTTCCTACCACCACCTCCAGTTTGGGTCTTCAAAACATCTTGTAATACGCCAATAACATTTGCAGGGTACAGTATAGAAAGATCCATGTATGAAACTTAATTATGGTGAAACTTAATGCGGTGAAAGTGAGATCGTACCATATAAGTGGTCATGTTTGAAGTCTCCATTGAGAAAGCTCCCAATAGGCATAAAACTGTAGCCGTGAGTAGAAATTTCAGGTATTGCCACCTTCGTCATTGTAGTCCCTCCACCGAAAATGAGTTTGAGTGGATTAGAACACACCTTGAAAGGCCCATCGTTCTCGATTGGCTCTCCATTGTAAAGGTAGTAAGTCTCATGCTCCTTCAAAACCTCAACCCAATCTTGTAAGTCTTTTCCCCATGTGACGACGTGAATCCTATCACCCTGCGAAATGAAGATTAAAACATCATACTATATAAGCGCATATCAATCTCAATGTACAGAAATGGCCAAATGCAAAGTAAATGTTCACCAAAGGACAAAAAAATAGGAAAAACTTAACCTTTGCATCCTGAATAACGACTTCAAGGTGTTTTGCTCCATTTTTCTCAATAACAACCCACATATCAACAACTCGAATGTGCATTTTCCATACCTGGTTTCCCTTAAGAAGATCTTTAATGAAAATGGGAGCTCTTGACATGTTATCTACATAAGATGGAAATAATATATTAACAAATGCAAAGTCTGAAGAAAACAACACAACTTTTATGGGTGGTTACGTTTGCTCATCACATGAAAAGAAATCTATAGAAAAGAAAAACAAGTATAGATGTGAAAAAATTATCTTAAACAGAAAAAAATCGGTAAAGTTGTAAGAGACAACAAATAAAATAAAAAACGCCCATGGTGCTCACGTTTTGTTCTTGCTTCTATACCAATGCTTTTCTTTCCACTCTTAAACGGCCTTACGAATCAGCAGTGAAACAAAAACTCGTGTCGTGTTAAGTGGAACAACAACAACAAATCAAAAAGAAAAAAAAAACAAAACGGGTTGTCCATGAAAAATCGAAAGGAAAATGGCAAAAAAAATCAGATTAGTGGGTGCTATTCATACCTGCCGGTTAACAAACGTTGAACAGGGAAAGGAGGAAGAGAGACTAAGCTTTGAACGCCTAAAGTTCTTCTGTGTTGTGTGGTTACCAAAGTTGAATGTAAGTTATGCAGAGAATGGAGTGGGTATATTGTAGGGAGGGAAACGTATTACCTTGAATGGAAGTACAAAAGTGAAACGAAAAAGCTGGTAGTACAAAATATTTCTAGGTTGTCCAATAAGAATCACACAAATGGCAAACTTGGTTTTTTAATTTGTTAATTACTTATCTATCCTTTTGGTAGTGTAATTATTTTTGGGAGAAAGGGTATTTTAGTCTGTTTGGGCAACATCTTAGTAATGGGTAGATAGTTGATTTATAACATTATTTTTTAAAATAATACAATTGTTCCCCAAGGGAACCTACTTCACACTCAAATGACATTATCATGACAATAATCACACCTCTCTACGATTTAACTCTGCATTTTCCAAAGTGAAACTTGTTATAATTACCGAACTGGTATTGATACATCTAAAGAGACAATTAGACCATTTATAATGGTTTCAACACTCAACACCCACTTTTTCAATTCCCAACACTCCACATCATTTTCTCTCTCTTCCACCTAATAACTCAACACTCATTCAACTTTTACCTTCTCCAATGGTTTTTCACTCAACACTTTACCCCACTACTTTTTATTTTCATATTCTTATTTAAATTTTATTTTTATTTTTATAATTACATAAAATTACAATTATCGATTAAAATTAAATTAAAATAATAAATACTTAAAAATTTATTTTTTAATTTTTTATAATAAAAACAAAATTTCACTAAAAAAAAACACTTAACTTCAAAATAAATAATAAGATTAAGATAGTGAAAAACTTGGTTTTTTTTCTGTGTCCAAATCAAATGAATCAAGTCTCTACTTATAGAGAAAAAAAAATCATGAATTTTGGTAAAAAATAAATAAATAAAAAAAATAATTTGCAACGAAATAATTGAGTTCAAAGTATTAAATGGATAAAAATCTGACCAGCCAATCACAATCTGCCACATGCTCCCCTGCGTCAGGGTACATTGTGTTGAGTTTTCTCAACATCTCTCTCCTCCAACACACACTCAACACTACTCTAAACACCCATTGCACATGATTTTGCCATGTTGAGTTTAAATAAACACACCATTGCACATTACACCTATACCTACAAACACCGTACTTTAATACGGTTTTAGCTTTTTAAATATATTTAATAATTTTTTTTCACTTTTTTAAATACATAAACACACCCACACTTTTGTATTTGTGATGGTGTAACCGTGTACGCATAGGATGTATCATTTCCAATGTTAAAATCGTTGTTAGGATGAAAATGCTGTAATCGGGCGAATACCCCTTGTACTCTGTTAAAGTTTTAATAAAATTCCATTCCTTATAAAAAAAAAGAATAGCAGCACTCAATAATGATTTGTGAATCTTTAGAACTAACAATTTTAAATTTAAAATATTGCTTAAAAACTCACGGTATTTCATACTAAAATTTTTGTTTTTTATTTTTGGAAATAATCCAAATAATTTAAGAGTATTTAGGGTTAAAATTTATTGCATAATTTATAGCTAATAATAATTTATAAGTAGAATTCAATCACACCCAATTCAATAGTTGTTCTTAGAAATTCACTCAGATGGCTTATTCCCCCAAACCTAGGAAGGCCAAGTCTCACAGAAACCAACAACAACTTGCACCAGCAAAGAAGCCTAGCAGAAAGCAACAACAACTCGCACCAGGTTTCTTTTCAATTTACTTGTGATGATGATTGGATTTTTTTGGATTAGGTTACTGAATCATATGTGTTACTCTTTTCAATTTACTTGTGATGATGATTGGATTATTTTGTTTTGTAGACTTGATCAGTGATTTGTCTGATTGTCTTCTTATTCACATACTGTCTTTTTTGGATGCAAGAGATGCCGTTCGAACCTGCATTTTGTCCAAAAGATGGATCAATCTTTGGAAGACACTTCCCACTATTGTCATATTAGATTTTCCCAATTTCGATGACCCAAAATATGAACAATTTGTATATCAGATTTTGTCACTACGTGATCATTCTACCGATATTCACACTCTTCAACTTCATCCTGCTTTTATGGAAAAGCGAAGCATCTCATTAGTGTCTAGGATACTGAAATATGCTTTTTCACACAATGTCCGATCCTTACTACTTGACTTTGAAACCCTTAAGCCTAATTCTTTTTCTTTTTCAAGTTCTACTCTAAAGTCCCTCAAACTTACATGTGGTGATTTTGTTTTTGGTGTCAATACTGAATTTCCAAATTCTCTTCATTTTCCAGCATTAACCACCCTATCTTTAAGCTACTTTACTTTTACTTCCAATCATGATGGTTGTGCTGAACCATTTTCCACTTTTAATATGTTGACTACGTTGATCATCAACCAATGTGTAGTCTTGAATGAAAAAAACCTTTGCATATCAAATACCAAACTTGAAAATTTATCTATAACTATGTATCGCGATAATTATCCTGGAACTTTATTCAAAATCGAGTTATGTGCTCCAAATCTTCATACCTTCTCTTTTATTGGTAATCATATTTCAAAACTTGTTGGTAGCAAGAGTATTTTCTCCTCTATCAAACAGTTAATTATTAATGTCAGGTGTTTTGATATGTATGTGGGGTACTCACCAATTATATGCAATTGGTTGGATGAAATTTCTAATATTGAATCATTGACTCTTGATACATATACTCTCAAGGTACTTTATACCATATAGTCAATCTACTTTTTATTGTGTATTTATTAATTTTATCAAACATATAATTGCAAGTTACCCTAATACTTTCTTTGATTAGGTTCTTTCCCGTTTTCATTTATTCAAGCTTGAGCCACCTTTCCTTTTAAACTTAAAGTCACTCAAAATAGAAACATATCGCCTTTCCGATGTATCTGAATTTGACAGAGCTGTAGACTTTTTGCTTCAAAATTCACCCTCGGCAAAGGTTGAGATCATTATTGTAGGTGCGTTTTTTATTTCCCATTATATGTTTGATTTGAATAATTTATAAGTTTAAAGGTAGTTATATCTATTATGAATTTCAAAAATAATGTATCAATTAGGCTTAATGATTCATATTGCTCTAATATTATATTATGATAATTTTATTTGATATTCACATATTTTATATAAGATATTATCAAAGTTATTGGAGAGTTGAACTTGGAAGAAACAATAGATTGCATAAATTTTTTGAAAAAAAATTAGAGGTTTGTTCAATCATTTATTAGATAGTGAAATATTTTATTAAATCTTAATGGTTATATTTTTTAACAATTTATATTTTGTTAAATGTAATTGTACATTTGAAAATGTTTTTGTTGTATTTAAAAGAAAAATAAGATTGTATAAAAAAATCGGGAAGCTTTATTTAAATTACTATATTTTTAAAAATATTTTAGTACTTATTCAAGTATCTTTTAAATAGATATTAAAATAATAATTAGTCAATTTTACTATAAAAATTCTTTGCCTAATCAATTTTATTTGTTTTATTTTCTTGTAGAAAAATGGAGCAAAATGTAGAGATCATCAAGAGGTTAAAGGTAGTGCACTGACAGTGTAAAAAAGTTTTACACTGTCATCCAATAGAAACAAATCGTTTTCCCATGTCATATAAATTTTTTAAAAATTAAAGTCTAATTTATCCTGATACATGGTTGTGATTGGTTGACAGTGTAAAACTTTTTTACACTGTCAGTGCATCACCTATTTTCTCGATCATCAAAGTATTCAAATATTGTTTCAACAATTTCAAGGTTTTCTTTGAATGGATGCAAAATAACTCAAGACTAGCACTCAAATATTGTAATCTTGTTGAGCTTCATAGAAAAAGAATTCAAATTCAAAATATGAAAAAGAAGACAAAACAGTTGATGCTACATTCTATCATTCTAGCAGAGTCAACTTAAAAAATAGGAAACAAACAACTACTTGATGAATGTTGCCTCACATATTGTCATACTACATGAACAAATGATGCATTCTTGTCTCCAGATATATCAAGAACGTTTGTTCTTTTGCGAAAACAAAATGAATCAAAAAAAGGACACAAAATCAAGCATTTGCAAGAAAGAACAATCATACAAAAAATTTGAAACTCTAAACTGATTAAATACATGTCTTGCCGTTTCTCAAGAAACCTTTGAAGAGAATGTCTACGTGCTATTGGAAATTCTGATGAGAAGTGTCAATAAAAACGAACATATGAGTTTTTGTTACATTAACGGTCTATTTGGTTCAAACAGTTTCAGAATACTCGAAGATGTAATCATTTAAAACATTATCATCTAATTTTAGATTAATAACAATGAAATTCACACCTTGCAGCTTGCAGACGAAACTCTTTTTTGCAGGAAAGCATAGTGGTGGTTAGTTAATTAAATGCTACTCATATTTTGATATAGTTAATTAAAAATATATAATTTGACATGGACTTATATAGACTACGCCTTATACATCTATTAGTTGATATGGCATATTCCAACCCCATACACAATCCTAAGAGCAAGGACAGAGCCAGAAAGTTTAATTTAAGGAGGCAAATTTTTTATATAAATTTATAGTATAAAAAATATAACTCTTTTGCATTTTTGTGTTTTAATATGATATTTTTTTTTACAATTTTTTAGATATGTTAGTTCTTATTTTTAAAAGTATATTTTTTATTAAAATTTATTACTTTATTTTGAAAACTAAAAAATCAAAGTAAATATATCTATAAATATATCAATAAAAAAATCAAAATAAATATATCTATAAATCAAAGTAAATAATAACTTGTTAATAGTTATTTACGAAAAATTATATTTATTTGAGAGTCTTATAAATAGGAACATAGTCGGATATTATTTTTAAACTTAGTTGGTAGTATGTTATTTAGAATTTGAGTAGTTTTCGTGATTTTAAAAAAATGAATTATCAAACTGAAAAGAACTTTTGTTTATGAGTTCTTGTGGTATATATAGTTTATGTAAAAAAAAAAAACAAAAAATACTATGTTAAATTATAATAATTTAGAATAATATAAAAGTTTAACATAGATGGTTAGTTAATTAAATGCTACTCATATTTTGATATAGCGATGGCAAACGGGCTTGTCCACCCTGCAAAAGTCTGCAAAAAAATGAGACAGGACGGACATATTTGAGAGTGCAGGTCTAAAACTTTGTCCCGTTTTGCAAAAAAGCGAAGGCGGGGCAGGAAAAACCCGCAGACACTGAACTTTTTTAACCTAAAAATACTAAAATCGTATGAAAAAGTTCATGCCCACAAAAGCCCGCAAGAAAATAGGGCGGAACAGAGCAGACACATTAAAGAGAGAACCTAAAATATTGTCCTGTCCTAACAAAAATACGGATAAAACGGACTTTCTCCGCAGGCCGGATCCGTTTTACCATTATATGTGTAAAAAGATTACATGTTGAAAATAGATGTTAGCATTTTACCATATACCATAACATTAGGATTTTTTTAGTGGGGGCACTGATCCACATATGACAATGTGTAGCTCCGTCCCTGCCTAAAGTCAGAGTTTGAACCTTAGTTTTGATGTCCAATCTTTTTTTTTTTAAGTCCATTCTTTCTAATAATATCAATTTTTGCATAATCCTCTGAATAAATAAATACAAGTTTTTATATCTAATTAAGTTAGCAATTATAATTAATGTTATGATTCTATTTTTTTATGTGCCTCCGTTGCTTCTGTCGGATTCGAATTTAAGAGAGGCTTTTTCTTGTCTTTGGAAGACAAAAGTGCCTAATAGAATTTTAATTTGTGGTTGGAGATTGATATGGAATAGGCTTCCAACAAAAGTAGAGTTAGCAAAACGAGGGATTTTGAATAATGCAAGTGCCTGATATGCCCTCTTTGTTAAGATTATGAGGAAGATTTAAATCATCTCTTCTTTGGTTGTTCTTTCTCAAATTTATGGTGGAATAAATTGCTTCTTTAGTTAAATTTACGCGACGACTCTTTGGCCGATTCGATTTTAACCGGCTTTTGTTGGTTGGAGAAACACCTTGAAGAGGAGTATGGTGTAGAGTTGAGATGGTTCTTTGATTTATTATTTGGAAATGTAGGAATGGTGTTATTTTTAATGGCTTAGTGTTAGACTCCTTTGATGGCTTATTATTATTGAAATCATTGTCTTGGGATTAGATGAGAGTATTTTTTAAGACTTATTATAATGGTTCGAGGGAGGATTGGTTCCGAGACCCGAGAGTTTTTTTTTTTTTTGATTTGGTGGGGTAGGTTGGTAACAAACTCTTTTTATATAATTTGTTTCTTTGGATACATATTATTTTTCTCATAACAAATATTCATTTTTCTCCTATGCAGATGTAGAACTTCACCATGTTCTAGTGCCTAGGAATTTTATTTTGTATCAATAGTGACAGATAGTATTCTGTCAATTGTTGATCGACATGTATTAGGTGTTAGAAAGATCTACTCTCTCCACTACATGTCCAAATAGAATTTGCTATGAAGTTAACTCTCACCATAACACTAAAAATACTTTACATTTTATTTTATTTTAATTATATTCTTAATGTATTTTTTTTATAAGTTATTCAAACGTGATTTTATTTTCTTAGTAAAGATTTTTGTGTTTTAGTTTTTAAAAAATGAAGTTTTTGTCTGAAAGAGAGAAAAAATTTAAATAATTTCATTTATTAGTAAAGATTTTGATCAATTAAAATATCAATGAAAATAATATATCATCTTTATTATGTTATTCACAAAATAAATCAATATAAGCAACAACAAAAAAAATAGAAAATTGATCGAACAAAGGGAGTCAGATATTCCCAAATTTTTCCATTAAAAAAAATATATTCCCAAATATATTTGAAAATAAAAGATAAATAATGATTAAAATGAGGATGAAATAGGAAAAGAATACAACAATCCACTGTATATTAAAATGAGGTAATGATCATCATAACATAATACATAATATATGTTCAAAAATGATGGCAACTTCTTCTTAGCACTTTCATTGTATGTTTGTCCTTTTTGAAAAATATTATATAAAAGAAGAAAAGCAAAGGTTCTTTGTATTCTTAGGCTTGGTTTGCTTCATTAGTCTTATTTACTTGAAATGCATCATTATTACACACACAAGTAAAAGCATTTAGCATCATGACATCAATTTCAAGCCTTCAAATTTCAACAAGTGCCAAACAAGGATTACAAATTTAACTTATTTCTCGTGAGTTTGAACCTTTATATCACATGTCCTATGCCTTTTTCATTTATAAACTTTCAAAGAGTCTAATTAAAATTGCTTCCCTTTCTTTGTGGGACTCATGAATTTGGTAGTTGTGTTGTCAATGGCAAACCATGTGAATAATTTAGTGCATGAAACAAGATCATTATTGTGATTTTAATTCCATTGAATGTAATCACCATATTTGAGATGGACATCTATTAAAATTTTGATCCAAATTGTAGAAGCACTAGTTTGAATTATAGTTTTGTCCGGATTAAAGATATAAGTTAGTAGAAAATAAGATTCATATTCTTATCAACTATAAGTACCAACATTTATTGGTGTTAATTGTAAATTGTTGAATAAGCACCTCCTTATAAGATTTATTCATCTACTTATATAGACTTTTATTGGTTCACCAAAATCATAAAAAATGTCACCATCATATATATATATATATATATATATATATATATATATATATATATATATATATATATATATATATATATATATATAGAGCATATCAAGTGAGGGCATTTTTAAATGAGAGACGAGAGAAAGAAATATCAACCATTGGATTCATCAAGAGAGAGAATGTTAACACATTAATGAGACTATTAATTTCTCTCTCTTGATGAATCCAATAGTTGATATTTCTTCCTCTCATCTCTCATTTAAAAATACACCAATATATATATATATATATATATATATATATATATATATATATATATATATATATATATATATATATATATATATATATATATATATATATATATATATATATATAAGGCATATCACATGAGGATGTTATCTTTATATGAGAATGTGAGAATGAATCTGAACCATTGGATTTTAAAATAAATGGTGGAGATTATGGGTGAATCTTTTTTTTCTCTCTCCTATATTTTGAAATAAATGATGTAGGAGAGAGAAAAAAAGATTTACTCATAATCTCCACCATTTATTTTAAAATCCAATGGCTCAGATTCATTCTCATATTCTCATATGATATGCCATATATATATATATATATATATATATATATATATATATATATATATATATATATATATATATATATATATATATATATATATATATATATATATATATATATATATATATATATATAGGGGACGACTCAAGTGAGAACACTTGGTTATTATGAGAAATGAGAACAATGAATCACGACCATTAAATTTTGATTTTGTTGATTTTAATGGATTAGATTGGTTTTTATTTCTATTCTGATTTAAAATAAATATTGAGGATCATAGAAAAAGAAACCAATCCAATCCATTAAAATCAACAAAATCAAAATTTAATGGTCGTGATTCATTGTTCTCATTTCTCATAATAACCAAATGTTCTCACCTGAGTCGTCCCCTATATATATATATATATATATATATATATATATATATATATATATATATATATATATAGGGGACGACTCAAGTGAGAACACTTGGTTATTATGAGAAATGAGAACAATGAATCACGACCATTAAATTTTGATTTTATTGATTTTATTGGACTGTATTGATTTCTCTTTCTATGTTGATTTAAAATAAATATTAAGGATCCTAGAAAGAGAAATCAATCCAGTCCATTAAAATCAACAAAATCAAAATTGAATGGTCGTGATTCATTGTTCTCATTTCTCATAATAACCAAGTGTTCTCACCTGAGTCGTCCCCTATATATATATATATATATATATATATATATATATATATATATATATATATATATATATATATATATATAACTTCTTAAAATATTTTGGATTTGGAAATCTCCTACGAGCATTGCGGCATCGAGTCCACTCAGTAGTAGTCGAGCAGGGTTTGGTTTGGATGATTCACAGATATTAGGTTTGATCGTTTCTGTTATGGATACCTTCGTTAATATGTCGCGTTTTGAGTTTGTTATATATATATATATAGAGAGAGAGAGAGGGATATATTTACTCCAAGAGTAAGTGTTGAAGACTTACTCCAAATCTCAACCATTGATTATCATTAGTCTAACGACTTTAATAAATTTTTTATATCGAAATATATTTCCAAAAAATAATTTGATTAAATGATCAATTAAAACCGTTAGATTAATGAAAATCAATGGTTAAGATTTGGAGTAAGTCTTCTACACTTACTCTTGAAATAAATATATCCCTCCTCGTGTATATATATATATATATATATATATATATATATATATATATATATATCACTTTTTGGGTTAAGATTTGGAAAAAGAGAATATGTGGTAATCTTAGTTGAGATTGTGAAACACTTTTATATAAGGGGATTTGAAAATGGTTTTAAACGTCTTGGGTTTGTGGGGTTCATATATAGAGAGTTTGAGAGATTGTGAAATCCTTGAGTAAAACAAAAAGTTTATTTTTGGGAATTTGAGTGACTATTTTCTTGTAAATCTTTTGTAATCTCTTATAACAATTCTTGTAACTCTTTTTTAGAAGGTTAGGAAAATCAAGGTCAAAATATTTTATTTGTCAAAATATTGGTCCTTCATGAAGGATTGTACCAAGAGGAAGGACAATAGAGATTTTGTTTAGATCGTTGTTGTCTCAGATACAAATAGTTATGATGGTGTTGGTCTACTACTGGTATTGACTTTGGATATTTAAGATAGTTAGATCATGGATTCAGGATACTCTTATCACATGTACTTAAAAAAATAATACTTCGAGACTTTGAAGATGGAAGAAGGCGGAGTAGTTCGTCTTGGTGACTATAAGACTTGCAAAGTTCATGGTATGTATAATGTTAGACTTAAAATGTTTGGTGATCATGATTTTCTTCAACACAATATGAGGTATGTTCAAATCTTAAGAAAAATTTATTATCCATAAACATGTTTGATGATCTAGCCTATTGCACGAAAGTTGAACATGACGTGTCGAAGATTTCTCACAGTGGAGTGATCGTAGCTAAAAGGTCTAAAATACACGAGTTATATATTTTAGATGGTTCTAATGTTATTTGTGATTCATCATTAGCTTTTAGAGACTTTAATGGCAAGGAAACTATGAGATTTTAGGTTAAGACATGCTAGATGCCTAGATGTAGTTTTAGGACACCTTAATGAATTTTGCATGAAACACGTGATAAATGTGCATTTGAATGCTTCTATAAAGGTTCTAGGAGTTGAGTTTCCCCAAAGTTTATGGATTAAGGGTGATGCAAAAGCGACTTTCCTATTTTAAAGGATTCGAGTAGAAAACTTATAGACTACTCTATTTTAAAGGTCATTAAAACTTTACTATTTGCGTAAATTAAGATATTCCAACTTGACAGTAAGGTTACGAGTTATGTCTTTAATGATTATCCAAGAGATGAAAAGAGTTATGGATTGTGGAAAGTGAAACTTGGAGAATCAAAGTTCATCATAAGCTTATGTATTACATCCACTGAGTACCGTAAGGGGGAGAATAGTGAAGATTTGGAGATGAAGATATTATAAATTATATTAGATAAGAATTAGTTTAAGGTGAAGGTCCGTACTATAGATAATAGTAGTAGTGGGAGAACATTTACAGTGACCTTCAAGGAGGAATTAGAAAGCAAAGTAGTCATACTTGTGGGCTTGCTAGACTACCTAAGCAAGAAAAATGTAATTTGATGCAAGTGGAAAGATCAAGGTTTAAGTGTTCCTTGAATTTGATCAAGGTTATTGAATGAAGATTTATATCATAGAGTGGTTGAGGAATAAATGGGCATCATAATCAGTTGAAATTCAAGGTGGAGAATTATAGAAGTATGCCCTAAAATCTCAAGTGATTAAGATAAGGAAAATATGTTTCAAGATTGTTAAAAAGCAAAACATCAGAAAATAAATCAAGAAGTTGACGAAAGACGCCAGAGCGGTATGTTGGGTGAGAATACGAAAATGCAACGGTCTAGGGGGTGAATAGACCTCCCGTAAATAATTTGATTGATTTGAAAATTCATTTAGTTTGAGAAGATTATCAGAGTTTAAAAATAGTTTTGCATGATGGAAGCAATGTGCGTATAAAATTCATTATGTTTATTGAACGTTATAAACACAAACACCTTAATTGGTATACAAATACAAAAAAATGGATTAAACAACTAATCAAATTAATCAATGTTGTGTATTGAATAATGATAAATTTACATGAGAAGTGTAAATATACAAAATCAATATAATGGCAAAAATATATTAGGATCCTTTAAGTTACTTTATTGTAATAAAGTGCTCCTTTAAGTATTTTTTCTACACGTTGATCCTTTAAGTTAACTAACGTGTACAATGTTACCCTTTTTTAACAGAGAAAATGTGTTAATTGTGGATGCAATTATTTTGAGTGGTTTGAAAATGATGAAGTGCAATCAGAAATACAAGAATCAACATTTTTAAATGTTCGAAAAGTGCAAAAAGGAGATAGAATCACTCTAAAGGACCAAGTTGTAGGAAACTTAAAGAACCACCTTGTTACAATAAAATAACTTAAGGGACCTCTGATATATTTTTATTCAATATAATTTAGAATTCAAAGACCACAGTTTCTATTCTTAATCAAAAATAAGAGAACTCGCAATGCCAATCTAATTAAACCTACATTTAAACGGTAAATGGCTACTAAGGCCATAAATCTAACAACATACGATTCTATGAAAGCAATAAAAACAACCTAAACATGCAATTCTAAGAAATTAAAATAGAAAGAAGAGAGTACGCTTGATAGATAGTGGTTGAGTTATCGTCCTCCATAAGCCTACTCCATTATCCAATTGTTTCCTAATAGTTTTGGCGTTCTATTACATTTTGTGACAAACTACAAGATGTTTAGTACAATTTATATCCCGAATAATATTGAAAATATAAAATCTCCTATGTGAATCCGCGTTGGCTTGTACAAATTATCCAAAATGAATCCTTTCGAAATCTTTACTCGAAATTGTCTTGAATCTCCATCACCAAGAATGTTGCTCCAAAGTCTTTGTTATATAGTGATTTTTCCATGGCCTGTCTAAAGATTGAGAAGAACTCCCACTTTGTTCGTAGGTTTCCTCACAATAATACCAAAGTTACTCTCTCAGAGAATAACCTCCTTCTTTTCCACTAGACTTGAAAAAACCAATCACAACCACATGCACTTTTCAAACCTCTAAAAACTCGAGAAATATTCAAAGAAACATTAATCATAATAACATAATCTCCTTACAAATCACACACATCAAAAGATGAGATTTAGATCCACATGAAAATGGAAAAATAATGAGGTAGAAAATGAAAGAATTCCTTTGCAAAACACTCAAAACAGAATCAAAACTCTTTTGAAAATGAAAGAACAATTGTGTTGTGAAATTTCAAATCAATAGTAGAACTGTATGTTTTTCAACATTGTGAAAGGTTTTAAGTGAGAAAGTTTTTATATGTGCTGGAGATCTAGCACAAAAATGAGTGAAAAATAATTTTTGATCCAAGTCATAAGAAATGAGTATGATTTGAGTCAAAAGGTCAAGTGATTTGAATTAAGAGTCAAGAACATATGAGAAACTCATTGAGTGATTCGAGCCATGAAAACATGTGATTCGAATCAAGCTCACAGAACCAAATCCAAGGAAAATAGTATGAGTTTGATTCAAATCAAACAATTTGTGATTTGAATCAAGCACTTATGATTCGAATCATGGATACTTTGATTTGAATCATAGCTATATGAAAAAAAATTTAGACTCCTTGTGACTTTGATACGAGTCATGGAAGTGTGTGATTCGAATCACACTTATAGAATCTCAATTTTTGCAAAATATGAAGTGTTTTTGAGATTCTAACATTGTCATGAGTTAAACCATTCTCAAATATAGTTATTGATAAAAAAACTAAATAGTTTGATTTATGCATGTATAAAAACGAATTTAAAACTCAATCATAAGGTGCACAATCGATATGAGACTCAATAACGATATAAAGGAAACCAAAAAAATTTAAAAGATTAGCAACCAAAACATAAACTCAAGAGGCAGGGGCAATGCAACTTTACAGTGGCTTGACAAAGCGATCGACTCTGCTAGAGGTATGAGGAAGGGAGTCGGTTGAATGGAGTTAGCGGAGTTAGGGTGATGCACATCGGTGCAGGAACTGTACATACGACAAGCACGGTGGTAAGGCGTCGGATTTTGGGTGGTTTACAAGAATCATGCTTAGTCATTTCGGTTAGCGAATTTGTTCCTTAATGAGTCATATTTTAGACTCATTACGGATCTAATGAATTTCAACAATTATAAATATGTATCTCAATCACTTTTATGACTAAGCTTTGAAGAAATATGGAGAAAGTGGTAATCCTAGTTAGAAAGACAAATGATAGGAAATCCATATGATTGTAATCTTGGAATTTGGAAAACCTTTGGAAATATCTAAGAGGATTGACCAACATTTCTAAATACTTTGAATTCAGGTGATTATTTTCTTGTAACTCTTTTGTAATCTTTTATAATACTTCTTGCAAGTACAGTGAATCAAAGAGTTGTTCTCTCTTTTATAGTAGACCAGTTTGATCAAACTATAAAAACAAATTCTTTATGTTCTCGTTTTTATCTTACTTATGTATATTGTAGATTTGCTTACACAGATTGTAAGTTATTTTATAACATGTTTGGATTGACTTTTGAAAGACCCAAAATCAATTCTAGAGGTGTATAATTGATTATGGGTGATTTTGAGGTGTTTATTTTATCAAAAGTAGAGTTGATTATGCCTCTAGAATTGATTCTACTTGAAGATATTGGGCCAGTTTGTTTCAGCTTTAAAAAAATGAATTTTTTCTTTGTATTTTTGAAAATAGATTTTTGAAAGTCGTTTTTTAAAATATTACAAGTTTTTTTATATTCGTTTTTTCTAAAATGAAACACTTAATTTGACATCTTATAACATAAACATACATAATTGAAAACCAAAACTTAGTCAAAATCATAAATTTTTCAAAAAGTTGTATTTCAAAAATGATTTTTATGAAAATCTATTTGAAATAGCTTCAAAATTAATTGATTTTTTGAAATTTTGATATCCAATTTTTTTTGCCATAAATAGATGAAATACCTAAAATCACATTTTAAGAATAACTATTCAAACAAAATTTTCATTTGAAGCTTTTATAAAAAGTTTCTTTGTAATAATTTTTTTCACAAAATTTGGTAACACTATAAAAATCATTTTTAAAAAAAACCAAAACAAACGGACCCATAATTTGTAGCTTCTACCTCCAAAATTGATTCTAGGTGATTTTTACATTAAAATTTATTGTTCAGCTCACTTTTACATAAATCTATCCAAATATAAATTAACTATGCAAAACTCAATTATGTGAAAATCAATTCTACCAAACTCAATTATGCTAAAATCAATTTTGTTCACCGTCAATCCAAATACACCCGAAGTCATTCATTTAATTGTCGTTATTATCTATCTCACACATCTTTACTATTAAAGAAATTAATATTATTATTAGATTTAAACACTATATTAAATTAATTGAATATTTCAATTTCACAATGAAGTACAACCAAACACAAGGACCACATTATTAAACACATCACCAAATAACTAAGATATCTTAGATTTAAATTCAATATCATGAGATATCTTGTATAACTACCTAACAAACAAAATGAAGTGTCTTAACAAAACTAATAAAATCTATAAGAAAAAAACCATCTTAAAGAAAATGAAAAAAAAAAAAAAAAAAAGTGGGTACACTAATATACATGTTGACATACACATAGCTGCTTCTCTTTCTGTCTTTATCTGTCGTTTTATGTGTACCTCTTCAACACAACATCATGTGTCATGTGTTACCTTAATGTTTTTGTTGCAACACTTCACTTCACTTAACAATAAAGAAAAATAAAGACAATACTACTAGGTTAGGTGTACTATAATCTAACCTTATAGCAACTGTTTTTTACCTCTTCCTCTCTCCTTCTCGTGATTTTATCTCTCCTCTCTCTCTCTAACTTCAAACCCTAGGAATACCCTTTTGAATTTTCCATTTCCATATTTTGAGTTTCTTACTCTCTCTCACAGTGCCTTTGGATTTTGTTTCAGGTAATGAATGTTTCTTTTTCTTCAACCCTTTTTTTGTTTTTTTCTGCATTAATTTTTCTATTTTCTGATATATTTGTAAGATAATTGTAAAGTTCTTGATTATGTTTTTATTTTATTTTTTGCTGAATTAAGTTATATTAATAACTCTAGGATCTTCATTTGGATTGAAATTTCAGGTTTGAATGCTTCATTGCTTCATTTTGTAATGTTCTTTGGAGTTTTGAGATAAAGCTAAGTTGTTGGATATGAATACATCTAGTTATACATGTGAGATAGTGGAATCAAGGGAAGAGATATTACCCGAGTTCGAAATCGACGAAAAACCCGAGAGTAGTTGTTCGAATAGATTAGGAAAACGGTACTCGATTGAGGATGATATCGATCGTCTTTTCCAGGCGATTGAGATTAATAAAGGTTGTTTGTCGAGAGGCCATAGTATGTCACGGTCGCAAAAGAGTGCTCTTAAACGACCGATTAAAGTTTGTTCGACTCAAGCGTCGGGAATTGGCATCGCGGAGCGTGTTAGTTTGAAGCAGGCGCTTAGAGGATTGTGTATCTCGCAAGCATCGGAAATGGCTGCTTTGAAGAGACTATCGAAGCAATGTGGCTCGTCGAGAGTATCTGAGGTTGGCACCGGGAAAAAGTTGGTTGAAATCTCCCTCGTGCCAGAGGTGTCAAGCTCGAAAGAAATGACAACTAGGTTTGTGTCTCGAGATCAGATTGTTCCCCTTCCGCTTGAAGTTGAAGCTGACAAGCCGACGATACAAACCGAGGAAGTGCTAGAGGTCAGACCGAATCATGCTACCGAGAGTAAATTTCGTCTCGGCTCTAGCAATGAAAGTTCTGTGGACAAACCCTCGAGTATTAGTACATGTTTGGCAAAGTCGAAATTCAATAACATGAACTTCTTGAAGAAAAAGGTAAAGAAAGATCTATGTTCTGGATCAAGCTGCTCGACTAGTAGATTCGACAAGAAGAATGGAAATTCTGATCTTAACCGTGAAGTGAAGGAAAACGATGAAAAACTATCTCCATGCAGTTCAAATCATAGCATTGAAGTTAACTCGGTCAATGTTAATAGAGATTTTTCAGACAGCAAACGCGGCTTCGGTTTGAATTGCAATAAGAAAACTAAGTTTCTTCTTACAAAAGTTGACGAGAAATCAAGATGGAAGGAAAAGGGCGAGTTCTCTCATAGCTCAAAAAGTAGCATTGGGGAGCATAGCACAAGTAGCACAAGCATCAGTGAGGAGAGTAATCTTAGCAGTTCGCGTCGCAGCGGCCAACGACCGCACATGTCAAAACACTCGAGATGGGAGGCTATTCGCGCAGTTCAACAGCAGCATGGTAATTTAAATTTAAAGCATTTCAGACTGATAAGGAAGCTTGGTAGTGGAGACATCGGAACCGTTTATCTTGCGGAACTAATCGGTACTAGTTGCCTTTTTGCACTGAAAGTTATGGACAATGAATTTTTGGCAAGCAGGAAGAAAACATTTAGGGTTCAAACCGAAAGAGAGATCCTTCAAATGTTGGATCATCCGTTTCTTCCGACACTTTATTCTCATATTAGTACATATAAGCTCTCTTGCTTGGTCATGGAGTATTGTCCGGGCGGTGATCTGCACGTGCTGCGACAGAAGCAAACGTACAAGAGCTTTTCGGAGCATGCAACAAGGTAAGGTTTATCGTCTTTTCTAGTGTTTATCGGTCATCACTTAAAGACTAAATATAAATCACATGTGTCGATGTTATGCAGTTTCAGACACTTGCACGTGTCAGACACCAGACACACCTTTGATCTGAAGTTTCGATGCTACATAGTAATGTCATTGCATTTGCAGGTTTTATGTTGCTGAAGTTCTTCTTGCGCTCGAGTATTTGCACATGATGGGAGTTGTTTATCGAGATCTAAAGCCGGAAAACATCCTAGTACGCGAAGATGGACATATAATGCTGACAGATTTCGACTTGTCGCTCAGATGTTCTGTCAATGCAATGATAGTAAAATCATCTTCACCCGACGCAGATGCGGCAAAGAAGTTCTCCGGTTCTTGTTCGGGAACTAGCTGCATACACCCTTTCTGTCTCCAACCGGATTGGCAAGTTTCCTGCTTTACTCCTAATCTTTTGTCTCCGGGAGCGAAATCTCGAAAGATGAAGGCTGACATACAAGCTCAAGTCGGTCCACTGCCGCAACTTGTGGTCGAGCCTACAAGTGCACGGTCCAACTCCTTCGTTGGAACGTACGAGTATCTTGCTCCGGAGATCATCAAAAGCGAGGGCCATGGAAATGCTGTAGATTGGTGGACTTTCGGTATACTTTTGTTCGAGCTTTTATACGGAAAAACTCCCTTCAAAGGTCCATCAAACGACGATACATTATCCAATATCGTGTCGCAGAACCTTACGTTTCCAGGTACTCCTATAGTCAGTTTTCATGCAAGAGACTTGATCAGAGGATTGTTGATGAAGGATCCGGAAAATCGATTAGGTTCCGTAAAAGGTGCTGCGGAGATAAAACAGCATCCTTTCTTCGACGGCCTCAACTGGGCACTAATACGGTGCGCCGCGCCACCTGAGCTCCCGAACTTTCACGATTTCGGTGCTTCGCCTATGGATGGTCATAAGGAAAATGCAAATGATTTAGAGGATATAGATGATTGTGAAGAGTTTGAGCTGTTTTAGTAAAACTTTTCTTGAGAATTAAGTTGAAACTGACTTGGTTTCACAACCAGTTCTTAATATATAGCTTATAGCATAAATGTAATTTAAACAGTGTAACATATAGATAAATTAGTTTGTGTTAATACATAATTAAAATTTAGAACTTTGCAAATGGATTAAGGAATCATAATTAGAGTTTGTGTTTTCAAGTGCAATTTGGGTTCAATTGTGATGAAACCCCTAATGAACCTTATTTCAAAAAAGTCATGTATAAAGATATCACAAATTTATATTACTATTTCATTTTAGACTAGTGATTTAACTCAAATAGCACAATTATAATAATTTTTTTTTTTTTTAAATGTCTTGTGAAGATGTAAAAGGGTAACTATTATATTTTACACAAAAGGGTAACTATTGAATTATGTAAAAGGGTAGAAATGTGTTGATTTGATTTAACTAGAAACACAAGAGATAATATATTCCAGCACAAGACATATTGAATTATGTAAAAGGGTAGAAATGTGTTGAAAGGTGTGGTTGTATAACTATAAACACTTCGGAAACTATTGTTAGTGAATTTTTTCATTTTTTTATAAAAAGACAATATATTCCAGCACAAGACATATTGAAAATAATAAGAAAGAATTTAAAATTACAATCTAAAATTTTAAAAAAATCAGCAAAAAGTGGTCTATATTATTGAATGTAAGTGCACATTCAGAGTGTGTTAGCTGATCAGTTTGTTTTGGGCCTTGAGTTGAGTTTTAATTAGTTTAGTCCAATATGGGTTTGTATATATATACTGCATTTGCTTTGTAATTGTTAGTAGCGTGAGAACATTGTAGAATCATTACTGTAACTGTTTTTTAATTGAGTTAGTTACAACTTTCTCTCTTCTTCCATCTTCATCTTGTTCATCTTATTTCGCTATGCACCAACAATTGATATCTAGAGCTCTGATTCAGATCCACAGGAAGGGAAACACGAGTGTACGTGAGGTGTGTGATTGGTTTGATTTCGGATTCATTCAATTCATAATGAATTGAACATTGGAATCGTATCAGAATCACATTTCTTGATTTCATGGGTTGGCCTAATGGTTGAGGCTTGGGTCTTGAGAGTGTTCTCCTCTCAAGGTCTCAAGTGATTATTGAGAAGGTGCTGAGATCACTTACTTCTCAGTTTGATTACACTGTTGTAGCTATTGAACATTCCAAGGATCTGAGCACCATGAGAATTGAAGAATTGCAAAGCAGTCTAAAAGCTCATGAGTTATGTCTAACTGAGAGATAGATAGAGCAGGTTCTGAAGGTGTCTTTTGGTAGGAAGAGTCAGAAGCCTTCTTGGTCAAAAGCCAAGAAGAGACGTGGTGGTTCTTAGAAGTCAGAAGTGTCAAACTCTGATAAAAAGAAACATCATAAAGGAAGGGAGAAGCCTCACAAGAAGAAAATTCAATGCTTCTGTTGTAAGAATTTTGGCCATCATGCTTCTGAGTGTTGGTCAAATAAAAGAAATAAGTTAGAAGAAGCAAATATAGATAGCGAGTTTGATGATGAACCTCTGATATTGATAGCTTATGACTCTGATAATAGTGAATTGTCAGAATGGTGGTATATGGATATTGGCTGCTCAAATCACATAACTTGAAACAAACAATGACTGATAGACTTTGACTCCAAAAAGAGGATACATATTAGATGTGCTGATGATAAGTTCCTTACCTTAATTCCAAAGGAATGGGAAATTCTAGAATCAAGGTGAAGAATGGTAAAATTGTTCTAATCAAAGAAGTTTGATATGTTATTGGAATGAAGAGCAATCTAATAAGTGAAGGTCAGCTAATTGACAAGAATTTCTTAGTTACTATGAATGTCAATCTCTTTAAGTTGTATGATTATGATTATAAGCTGATTATGCAATCTGAGCAGGGAAGCAACAAAACATTCAAGATGAATATGAGGACAGCTGAAACTAGATGCCTTAGTGCAGAAGGCGCTGAAGGTGACAGTGAGTTATGGCATAAGAGATTGGGCATCTGAACTTCAGAAGCATGGGGCATCTGAGTTCTAAGAGGCTGGTACATGACATTCCCAAGATTGTGAAGCCTAAGAAGTCATGTGAGGTATTCATGAAAGGTAAGCAACCTAGATTTCCATTTGCATCAGAATTGATTCCAAGAGCAAAGCATGCCTTGGGAGTTGTGTATTCTAATGTGTGTGGGCCATTCCAAAACCTTCACTTGGAGGAAACGATTATTTTATGTCGTTTGTGGATGTGTTCACAAGAATGACATGGTAGCACTCATCAAGTTTAAGCATAAGGTGTTTATTGAGTTTAAGAATTTCAAGATGAAGGCAGAAAGACTGAGTGGTCAGAAGCTAGAGATTTTCAGAATTGATGGTGGAGGTGAATATAACTCTACAGAGTTCAGACAGTTCTGTGAATAATATGGAGTTAAGCATGAAGTGACTACTCCATATACTCCATAACACAATGGTCTTGTTGAAATAAGAAATCGTAATTTGCTTGATGTGACAAGGAGCATGCTGAAGGAGAAGAAGCTACCTCACTTGTTGTAGGGAGAAGTTGTCGTAAGATATGTGCTCAACCGATGTCCAACTATGAAGCTGAAGGAAGTTGTTCCTTTTGAGAAATGGACTAGAGATAAGAAAATTGTGAGTCATCTTAGGGTATTTGGTTCTATATGTTATAAACATGTTAAGAGAAAGAAGTTGAACGATAGAAGTAAAGTGATGTTATTGGTGGGGTACCACAATACATGTGCTTATAAGCTTTTTTGCCTAATCTCCGAGAAGGCGGAATTTAGGAGAGATGTCATAGTAAAAGAGTCAGAAATTTGGGATTGGAACACATCTAATCCTGCCTCTAATGTTGGAGGTGCTTCTAAAGGAAGTTTGGAAGTTGTTTATGAAGATGAGTCAGAATCAAAAGATGAGTCTGATTCTGAAGGTGAATTAGAGTTTGAAGGCGATTCTGAAGGTGACTCTGATAGAGATTTTGGAAGTGATCCAGACTCTGAAGGTGGTTCAGAATCTGATGGCCAAGGCTCTGAGGGTCAAATTTCTGGCGGTAATCATGTTTATGGAAGTAGTCATTATTCTAAATGTGGTAATTCTGAAGAAAGTGATTCTGAAGGAGGTCTAGAAGCTAACGGTGTTCCTGGTTTTGTAGAAGATCCAAAACAAGTCCAGAGACCACAAAGAATAAGACAAATACCTAAAAGGTTTGCAGAGCTCGACATGTTACGCGATACTGAAATAGACTCTGAAGGCGAACTCATTTAGTGTGCCATGTTAGTAGACTCTGAATCTGTGAGTATAGAAGAAGCACTCAAGAAGAAAGTTTAGTTGAATGCCACGAAAGAAGAACTTGATGAATTATGTTTTTACTTTTTTATTGTGGTTTATTATGTTCTTCTCTGATTAAAAGAACTACTCTTTAGAATAGCTCACAAAAAAGATGTGACTCATTAAAAAATATTCACATGTTTTCTAAAATTTGATAGTGATAAATATATTGTTAATAGTTATTTATTATACATAAATTGTGAGTATAATACATACAAATATATGTAATTGTATATCCAACCTCTACTTATACATGATTTTGAATACGAGTAATTTGGTTTTTATATATATATATATATATATATATATATATATATATATATATATATATATATATATATATATATATATATATATATATATATATATATATATATATATATATATATATATATATATATATCAGTGAATATCATCGTATCAAATACAAATTCTATCAATCACTATTCAAAAGTTGGAATCAGTTATCTAAGTAAAGACCTAACTAAATTAAATTATTGACAAATAAGAAAAGACATATTTTCCCACCGCTTTTCTTTGCAAATACCAAAAGTGAAAAAGACATGAAGTCCATTGATTTCTCTATTTTGCTTTTGTATTAATAACTTCAATGTATCAAATTATTTATTTCTCCTTTATATCACTTATTCACACTTTCTTCTTCATAAAATTATTGCAACCAAACACACTAAACATATGTATATTTATGTAATGCGGTCCAATTAAAGACACCTCAACTCAACAAACATGTGTCTGTTTATACAATGAGGTCAAATGTAAGATATCTCAACTCAACCATCAAATCTAACACCATTTAAGTGATTATATTAAACACAATAATTAAATTAGTTTCATTTTATAAAATGACATATATCATACCATGAATATACATATTTCTTATTGCTAAAAAATGTATTAACTATAGTAAAATTTAATAGACATTTTTATTTTTATTTATGTCATGTTACCTCAAAATATGCAAAATTGTTAATTTAAACCAACACATATCTACTACTATTTGAACTAAACATGTGTTTGTATATAAGGTGAAATAAGTTTTACACCAACCTAAAAATAAAAGTTAATATTGATTAAGTAAAAAATATTAAATATTAATGTGAAGATATTAAGCATTAATATAAGAAAAATATGTGTATAAGGGAAACTTTGTGATCAAGAAGATCAGAGTGGCACAACGGTAGAGGTAAGTTGTAGAAAAGTTAGGAGTTAGTCAAGGATGGGAAATATAAAGATCGTTGGACCAAGAAGAATTCGAGAAATCAAGAAGAAATGAAGGCTTCCATCATAGGTACCGACAAAACTTGGATTTGTCCACATTGGGTCGAACAGGCAGATGTTTAGGGAAGCGTATCCCAACTGTCTTAAATTGTGAATTGACACACTATCATAATACGCTCGCAGGAGGCGTTCAGCGGGGTGTAGTCTATGAACTTTCTTGGAGGACCTTTGCAATCCCAAGCATCGCGGGTTTTGTCCTCCCCATTCTTCTCAGATCCTCGACGGGACCCCTCTTATTGCTTCGCGTTATTGGCACTCTCCTCATGCCTAGAGTCTCGAGAAGTGTGAGCAACTTCCATCTCTTCGTACTGAATATAAGCTTGAGCTTTGAGGAAGAAAGCGTCAAGCGTGGCAGGCGTCTCTATGCCCACAACTTTAGCAAAATTGGAACGAGGCCAGAGTCCTCTCTCCAGCAAATACTTCTTCATATTAGTGGTGGTTGACACCTGCATGACCTCTTTATTGAACCTTTCAATATAGGCCTTGACTGATTCATCTTTCCCTTGGATGATGGTCTCTAAGGAGGCTTCAGATTTAGGGTGCTTTCGTGAGGCAATAAAGTGTCGTGAGAACAGTCGGTCAAGACCCTTCGAGGAAGTGATAAATTTTGGGTCTTTTGTAATAATTTGTCTTACACACCCTTACAGACGACCACAATAATATAACAATAACCCTGAGGGATGAGAGAGATTCTTAAGGTTTTTAAAGTGTCTTATTTTGAGTTGAAACATGAGAGAGGAGATAATGTTTGGATTTCAAGTATTTTTTTCACAAGCCACAAAATGTGTTAGAAAATATTACAACCTACCAGTTCAATCAAACAAATCGGTTCATTGGTCAGACTGATGAACCGACCCAATCACACTGATTTACATTAGGTCAATTGTAATTTTTCATCTTTTAACATTTTTAGCCCGCCTTACCCTCCGATTGATGATCATACTAGTTCGATCGAGCGAGTTTGGTCAGATTTTAAAACACCAAATTCTATTGCTAACAACTGAGTTGAATTAACGAAACTAATTCTTTACCTTTTATATTGATTATGTTTATATATTTATCATATTTATTTCTTAAATATATTGATATAATACTTTTTCTATTTATTAATTTATTTTTGCTTTTTTATTGTGGTTTATTATGGTATTCTCTAACTTAAAAATTAGTCTCTAAAATAAAGCACGAAAAATATGTGTTTCATTAAAAAAAGTATTTACACGCTTTTCTAAAAGTTGATAGTGTTAAATATATCATTATTAGTTATTTATCATATAAAGTGTGAGTAATAATACATACAAATAAGAGGAATTATCTATCCAAAAGTTACTTATACATGATTCTGAATATAAGTAATTTTTCAAAATTATAGATACGAGAACGAATATCATTGCATCAAATACTAATTCTATCTATTCTTATTCAAAAGGTAGAATGCGTTATAGCATCTGAATTAATACATAACTAAATAAGATGATAGACAAATAAGAAAAAGACATATTTCTCCATCGTTTTTCTTTGCAAATACCAAAAATGAAAAAGGCATGGGACCATTAATTTCGCTTTTCACTTTTTATTAATAACTCCAATACGTTAAATTATTTATTTCTCCTTTATATCACTTGTTCACGCTTTCTTCTTCACAAAATTAATACAATCAAACACACTAAATATGTGTATATTTATGTAATGCGGTTCAATCAAAGATATTTCAACTCATAGACAATTGTTTGTGTATGCAATGAGGTCCAATCTAAGATATCCCAACTAAATGTCCGATCTAATAAAAAATATATTAACCACAATAAAATTTAATAGAAATTTTATTTTTGTTATATCATGTTACCTCAAAACATTGTTAATTTAAAACTATACTGATCTATTAGTATTTGAACTAAATGCAATGCATTTGTGTATAAGGTGAAATGTGTTTTTGACAACCTAAAAAGAAATAGTCAATATTGATTTGGTGAGAAATATTAAATATTAATGTGAAGATATTAAAAATAATATTAAGAAAAAAAGTGTTTGTTTATAAGGCGCAAATTAGACCCTAGTAATAATTTGAATACAATTATATATTTAAAAGACTAACATTTCAAAAATCAAAACTATGACCACATCATTTAGGAACCAATTATCCACCAATACCACCTTATAGTGACCTAAAATAAAAGTAACATATAAATTAATAACCATAATTTAGATATTAATTAAAAAATAATATAAAAATGAAAGGAAAATATAGTTATAAGATTTGACTTATGAATATGTAATTTTTTTATTTTAATCCATCTAATAATTTTTTTAACAAGGATCCTTAAATAATCTTTTGTCAGTATTTTTATTTTTCACTTTTAATATAAATTAAACATAATATTTGTCTAAAAAATTAAAAACAACAAAAAATGATATGGGATGGGTTAGTACCATAAGACAACACCTGATATATGTTAGTTGAATTAAATATGAATATTAAATATATAAATTACTAATTAATTTATGGTTAAATCTCTTATGATATTCTTTAATTATTACATTTATATTTAATGTAAAAAAATTGTCAATACTCATAAATCAAAAAAATTTAAAAATAATATATTTATAAGTATTAAAAATTTATTTTGTCATAATAAATACACATCTTTTATTTTTAGTCTATTCATACAATGTCTTGTCAATTTATTTATAAACCAAACCAACACTAAATTTATTGGCAATTTTTTCTTTAAAAATTATTGTCTGACTAACTTTTCTAAGAATTTAATTGTTATACATTGACAAGCATAAATTATTTTTCACCATCAATATATAATAACCATTCAAATGTATTATTTTAGATGAAAATCAAATATTTTAAATAAAATAAATAGTTGTGATTAAGTTCATTTTTGAATTGATTTTAAAACAAAAATAATATATTTATAAAAATAAATTTTGTTTTTAAATATATAGACGAACCAACAATTCTTTTGATAAAAATATGGTATCATCTACGCACAATTGTAAAAGTTAATCCATCGAGCTAGATATGACTACAAAGGATAACAAAGTTCTTAATTTAAAAAATTTAACACTTTTATATGTCTGGTTAGATTCCAACTCAGAATCTAAATTAATTTAACTACAATTAAGATCAAACAAAAAAAAAATAGGAGAAAAAGATGATACGTTAAAATGTAAATTATTTTTACACAGTCAAATCAATGATAATATATATTTTATCAATCAGAAAGTAATACTTTATTTGTATAACATTTTTTTCTGATAGTGTACTATCATTAAACTCGTAAATCTTTTAGTGACAGTGTAAAATTATTAAACTCTTAAAATATTTACATTTATATGCATACAAGGAATAAACCCAAGCATCCAATTTATAGACCATCAAAAACCTCACTTCTCCTCACTCACAACTCTCTCTCCCTCTCTCAACATACCAACCACATACACTCTCTCTCACTAAAAACCATCCTAGAGAGAGAGAGTGACTGATCGATGATGTCTTCCTCCGGCACCGGTAGGTACATGGCTTTCCCGCCGTCTCCGTCACACTCCCTCCCTCATCTCTCCGCTCTCCGTTCTCCTGCTTCATCTGCCATCGCTGAACATGACAAGTATATTTATATTTTTTTCCTTAATTTTCTTCATTTTCGAAGGATCTAGTTTTGCTATAATTTGTGTTGAATTTTTTTGTTAATTTTTTATTTATTTTTTGTTAATTTTTTTGTGATTTTTTCTATGGTCAATTTGGTCATACTATACTATCTTCATTTCTGTTGCTTGCTATGATGCTTGCTATAGTTGGATTGATGATTGATTGCTTGATTGCTGATTTTGATATGTATGATCTGATTGTTTACTGATTTTATCAGATCCGTTTTGTTGATGCAAATCTGATTGGAAAAAATTGTTGTGATGAGTTTTTGGTGAATGGTGACTTGGATTGGCTATTGATGATTCTGATTTCAGGGTTTAAGAAATTTAATAGATGATGAATTTGTTTTTACTTGATTTGTGTTATCTTGTCTTAATTATCGTGTTTTTGTGTGTATAATTGCTTGATCTTGGTGGGAAAGTACTTGATCTTGTTAGTGAAGTGTTTTTTGTTTATTTGTTGAGAAATGAGATTTTGTCGATGAATTGGATTCATTGTTAGTTTATTTTCTTTGATATTGTTTCCGTTCATGATTGAGGATTGTTGAGAGTTTACTACATGTATGTTTGATTTTGTGACGAATGACGGAAATGTAATAATATACTCATTGCATGTTTTATTCTTTTTATTTTCAGATATTTAAGTGAGTTATTGGGAGAGCGTCAGAAGATTAGTCCGTTCATGGCTGTGCTTCCTCATTGCTATCGATTGTTAAACCAAGGTATGATAAAATCAAATATTGTTTCATCTTTTTCACTAGTTGTCTAGGGTTTGAAGCGGTTATCAATTGTTTTGATTAAATTATTTGTGTTTGATTTGATCCAAGGATGTTTGATTTAAAACTATTTTTTTTGATTAGTCTATTCGAGATTTTGTTTTTCAAATGTTATAGGATTGTATATCGACCTAGGGAATTATGAAGTGTGAACACTGGTTTATCTGTTTTGTATATCTACTTAACATTCAAAACTCGAGTCAAGAATGTGTGAATTTTGTTTTCAATTGATTACGTATGGAGTGACATGAAATCTGTTTTGGTATTTTCATGATGTAATGTATATGTTGTATGTTTTATTGTATATATCTCTTTTTATTTTAGATGATTTAACTTGTTGTCGGCTGTAATCTACTTGATGTTTTGTTTATGCATTGTTTGTACACGAGCTTAGTATTTCACGATGTGTCGGCTAAAGGGTTTTTGTTTTATTTTGTCGTGTACCTGTTACACAATTGTGGATTTGCAGTAGTAACCTGTGTTAGTTTAGTTACGAAATCTATATATGTCAAATATACTTAGTACTGTGAAGATTATAGAGGAGGGTGACATGCATATATTTCATGCTCGAAAAATTGGAATTGAATTTTGTTGATCAAGGTAAATAAAATCGAGACCATACCTAGGATCGGGCGAGGAGTGAAAGATTGTTAATGGTGAGGTCACGACGCAGATCATACGACCCTACTAAATATAAAAGTCTATTTTAGTTCAAAACTTGATTATGTAATCAATTAACATATATACGTCATTTGTATGCTAAACGACAATACAAAAAGAAAAGAAAAAATGGAAAGTAGATCGAATTCTATTCCCGCAATGAACTACATTTTCGGCAAGAAGTAAATGACCTACCACTGGTGGAGGAGAAATCCAGCTAGTTAGAGCGCCCTGTTTGCCAATAAATCGGTGACCTGATTACCTTCTCGAAATGTATGGTGAAGCCTACTCTCCATAATAATTAATACATGCAAGTATATCACTAAATTTTAAGTAAAGAATCTATTTTATAATTGATAATAACTATATTAAAAATGTATTATTCTATTATTATTACGTAATAGTAATTATGAAATTAGAACACAAAAGGAAAAATCATAAAAATCGAAGACGTAGTAGCGAGATTAGGTTTCTGTCGGAACCCGATACAATCCATCTTCTGTGATTAAAAAAGAAAAACATTTGGGATCTTAGGTTTCATTGGAAAAAAGAAAGTAGAGTTAGAATAGTGGTCGAGCACCAATGTCACCTTGCGGGCTGAAAATTACTGCAAGATGGCGGTGTAGTAGAGCTCTAACTTGAACTTGACAGATTGAACCACGTTACCACGATGAGTGCAGAACAATAAGATGAAGGGTGGACGAGCACAGCAGTAGCAAGAAGCGTGTTCGATTTGATGCGAAAACTGCTTATTTGCTGGCCTAATATATTAATTCCTGACCATACCTCATTTAATCATGGACAATTAGTGTTACGATTGCGGATGGCGGAAAGCCAAAAGTACTCCATTTGAAGCCGGCATAAAACGCTAGGATCCCGCCGTCCTTCACAAATTGTTCATATCAGTTGTCCAAAATACGCCATGGCCGATATTTGACAACACTGGTCAATCAAGTTAAGATCGGCACATGACTCTTTGATTGACCAAGTAAGATTGAGCGGCATGTAGTTTAGATTATTACACGTGTTACTCTTTTAATTGTAGTTTAAAATCAGAGGTTTATGTGATAATTTTCCCGCGGTTTATGTGATTGTGTTTTATTATGTTACTGTAATGGCCTCGCGCTATTGTTTGAGCTATTTTAGATGTTAGTGTAAAAGCAAGTCCTTAAATGCCATTAATTTCTGTAGATATAGTTTAAAACTAATTTTTGGGTTATCTTAGAATACGCCGATTCAATGGTTCACTGATCTGATTTTTTTGAAGTTTCTTTTATTTTGATTTAATGTATAATGTATATTATATTAATGTATTTAAATATTAACAAGATGACACTTGACTGCATTTGTTTTTCCTTGCTAGCTCGATCGAGTACTACCATAACAAGCTTAAACTTGTAGAGATATAGCAGCATTAATTTTTTACTGACTCAGCAAAGATCCAAGTTTTCTATCAATTTTGTAGTGACTGCTAACTTGTTAAGAAAATGCTGACATTTTTGGAGCAGAAATACTGCGTGTAACAACAATCTTGGGGAATGCGTCATCAGTATTAGGTCAAAGTGGGCTTGAGCATGGTAGTCCCCTGGCTACCGGCGGAATGTTCTCCAAGGGAAGTGCTGATCCGAACGGATGGGTATCACGATTTCAATCAGAAGTACGGATACTAACCATTAACATAACTTCATTTCCATCTAATTCTTTTATTTTAGAAATTATTCTGACATAATTATACATCTTATGCCAACTCGTGAACTTATTCGAGTGGTTCTAGTTCTATATTTTTGTGACAGGTAATGCAAATGCTAAATTTCCGAAATGGGTTGTTAACCATCCTATACGTCATGGTTTGAAATCAATCATCTGTAATTCAGATATCAACCCATCATTCGCTGACATCCTGATCCTTTCATTGACATAGTTAGGACATGTCTGTGCATTTTACCTGTCATAGCTGTTGATAGTTATTCTTCACATTTGCCTATTTATAATTGCGTGTTTTCAAATTTTCTTAATTCTGATACAAAAATAAATTTATGTTCGTCTGCATGCTGGTAAATAGACCATATTATCGGGTTTTGTAATTGACATTAGAATGAAAACATGCAGATGCCGAGTCTGATACAGTCCTCACCGACACCAAGCTGGCTGAGTCCACAAAGTAGCTCGTCTGGTCTTCTTGTTAAAAAGACAATCAGAGTGGATATACCCGTGGAGACATTTCCTAATGTATGAAGCATCACATCTCTTTACTCTGATAGACACTATTCTATTTATCAAAGAATCTAATAGATATTTGTTAATTGCAGTTTAACTTTGTTGGTCGCCTCCTAGGCCCGAGAGGAAACTCTCTGAAGCGCATGGAAGCAAACACTGAGTGCCGTGTCTTGATCAGGGGCCGAGGTAGCATTAAAGATACGGCTAGGGTAAGAATTTTAACATTTGTACCAAGATAATTTTAATGAAGTTGAGAAGATATTGATTTTGTGTTTCTCGTATAATGTTAAATTAATGTGTTCTCTCTATCATCTGGTAAATATTTTTAATTTATTTCACCAAGAGATCTATGACTTTTGATTATTTTAAATGTATAGATTACCATGAAGAATATAGTAAACTAATTTTTATCGTGTTTATAGGAGGAAATGATGAGAGGTAAGCCTGGATATGAGCATCTGAATGAACCTCTCCATATTCTAGTCGAGGCAGAATTACCGGCTGAAATAATCGATGCTCGTCTGATGCAGGCACGTGAAATACTTGAAGATTTGCTTAGGCCTGTGGTACGTTGTACTGAATTCAATATGAGATTGGACAACTTGATTTTGAAATTGTTTGACTTTGATCTAATTGTTGGAAGTATTGTGATATCTTTCAGGAAGAATCTCATGATTTCTACAAGAAGCAGCAGCTTCGTGAACTTGCGATGATCAATGGCACTCTTCGCGAGGAGGATTCTCCCATGTCTGGTTCTGTTTCGCCTTTCAACAACAGCCTTGGCATGAAAAGGGCCAAGACCAGAGGGTAAATTTCTCTAAAGGGTGAGTGAGAGGATTTGGAGCTTGTGTTAATTTTCTACAACAGCATTTACCATTGTCAGAGGTGATGCCGTTATCAAATGCCCTAAAACTGCGTTCGGGGCACTGGCACCATAGGGTCAGTTTTATGTGCAGTGTGTTTACATTCAGGTTTAAAAATGGTAGCACATAGTACAGTATAATGGTCTGCTAGAGTTTGGTGAATTTGCTTCGTTTTTTTTGTCCGTTCGTTAGGCTGTTTGGTTTCATATTTATTAATTATGTTTATATTATTGTCATTATTACTTTAATATATTTCGCAGCTTGCGTCGACAGTTTTGATATGGTTTTGCAATATAATGCATGGTTTGTACCCTTTTGTATATACTATCTATCTACTGCTTTGCATGTATGAGTGACATTTTGCTTTGTCAGATTAGATTATAGATTTGTGATATGATTTATTTATCTACAAACAATTAGCTTTTTAAGCATTTCTATGTATCTTGTTAGTAGATATATAGGGTGTAGAACTGAGAATAAGCATTCAGAAACTTGATTAAAAACTGTTTAACCGATGGATCAGAGAGTACTAGTGTGACGAGAAACAATGGAACCTAGGGTGGAAGGGTTTGAGTCTTCTATGTAGTTATATCAAGAATTTGGGTGCATCTTTAGTCACAACCTTGTGTCTTTAAGAATCTTACAACCATGAAATCAATGCAAGAATGATAAGTTTTAGGTATTTTCTTGGGAGTCATTTTCCTGAGCTGTGTTGCAAAGTGCTCTTTTATGAACCCATTGGACTTTTGATGACAACCGAATAAGGTTTAGGGTTGGAAGAAGATTTGAAGTTGACACAAGGTTGTGAGGTAACTCTTTTAACTCTTATTGACACAAAATTTTGTTTAGGGTTGATGTCATAGTTTGCAGTTCCTTCTATTAAAGCACTTTGTATAAGAAAGTCTCTTTGGGGGTAGCTTCGTTGATGTCACGATAGAAACTGGTACTAGTTGAATAGATAGATGAGTAACCACTGCATATTATAGATAATCTCTGAAGAAAAGTTCTTAAATAAGAGATAATTCGAACAATTACACACTTGAACAAAAAATAGTAGTTCCACAGGAAATATAGGCACGGTTTCACCAAGTTTTCAAGAGCTCGGTTCTCTCCCCCAACCAACATAACTGACACAATTAATAGAAATCTAAAACATAATTGCAAGAACTGTTGGTTAACTTCTGTAGTGTTTTCTCTGTTCCAAAAGGGTTATCACCTAAAATGAGAAGTTGTTAGAGTTGTGTGTAATTCAATGTTGTCTAGTCTGTTACTTGCAGTGCAAGTAAGTTGTTATGTTAGTTTCAAAGTTTATTAAATTGGTCATGATTGTTAGTAGTTACTACTTGAGAAGCTTGATCAACAAGTCATCAATTAATCCAATTATTGCATACTACTCATTATTCAACAATATTTTGATTCTCATCATATCATTATCTCAGAGCTTTCTATTCATTATCTCAATTCCCAGCATCACTCCTTCATTCCCAACAAGCCGATATAGCAGAATATGGTTTGAATTACTAATATGCAATCAAGAAACATGGCAAACTAAAAGCCAACCTCAAATGGTCAAATCCATGTAAACATTTCAATATCTAAAGGAGAAATTTATGATAGTTGGTGTGTGCAAATGCAAGGAAATGAGTAATGATAAAACTAAGAACAAAGGTAGAGAAATATGGAAGATGCAAGATCAATCATAAAATGGCAATAAATGATCAAAGAATCATGGTGAAAGAACAAGCAAGAATAGAGGAAATTACAAAAATAGTAAAAAGAAGTTCAACTATAAAAAAACATACAACATTACAACTGTTAGAAGTTTAAACAACTTGCTTATGAATGCAATGCAAGCAAATATTCAAGGGTAAGTGATAAAACTGAAGCGCAGTTTGCCTACAGATGATTAATTTAGCAAGTATATTAAATCGTAGTAAGTATATTAAATTTTGTTGAGTAATAAATTTAAAGTTTGTATCTATAAAAATTAAACAATTTTGACTAAACAACTCTGTTGTACTAAAGATATTAAATTGAGGGTTTTGCACACGAGTTTATTAAGATTATTAAGAAGTTAAAATAGGTTAAATTTAATAGTGATTAAAAATGATCAGGAATTTTAGCGGAAATCGAAGTTGAATTGATATTCGATCGGATCGAACATGAAGAATCTTCGTGTTTGACTATGAATTCTCTTGATTCAGTGACTTGAATTTTTTGAGTTGGTAAACTAAAGAGCGAACGTTAAATCGTGGAAAACGTGAGAACGATAAGTCATTCCTACAAACGGTGCCATTGCTCTGTTTTGGAACTAGAATTAGATGTAATTGGTTGATGTGGAGTCTCGAACATGTAGTGTTGATCTATGATAAGCCGACACCGGGGTGGATCTGCATGGTTACCTCTCCAACACTCAAGTTAGTTCAAGATTCAAGATGAGCGTAGTGAAAAGTGGAGATCAGAGAATGTACCTTGTATTTCGTGTGAGATGACTTCTATACCTTGGGTCAAGTAGAGTGACTTTGGGCCTTAGCCATTTTGGGTCTTTGGCCGACTCAGAACAGTTGCTCCCAAGGCTTTGCTTGACACTGAGGGAGTCGAGGAAACTTTCATCAATTGTGGTCGGCCTTCGAGGACGTCATCCGATTTGAACTAGAACTTAAAGGCTCAGAGTTTGTTAGAAAAGTAGTGGTGAACAAGCGCATTAAATGCATTTCCATTATTGAAACATTTCACTGCTTCCTTCTAACATGTAGCTTGGCGTGACTAGCTAGGGCATGACACTGCTTATAGTGTACTTAAGTGCACTCGAGTTTGCTTGTATTTTCAAGGAGAGATCCATTTATTGATTTTGTAACTCCTCTTTTCCATTTGATCTGGCTGGCTTATCCATTTTTGGGTATAAATAGTGATAATACTGTTCACCTAGTTAGGGATGTCAACTTGCCTCCGTTAGCAAAGATTCCCGTAGAGATTCCCCGTTTGGGACCCCAAAGACGGGAAATTTTCTCCCCGCGGGGACAGGGATGGGAAACAAAGTCTCTCCGAAAGCACTTCGAGGACGAGGGTGTCGTAAATATCCTCTGCCTCGTGGAGTCCTCGCCCCACCTAAAATAGCTTAATGTCTTTAATTTATATATAATTTTAAATTATTATGTAAGTTTATTTGTCAGTTCATATAATTAATCTTATACACAAATTTAAAATATATATGTATTGTTAGTAAAAGACTGAGAACTAAATGATTATTTCAATTTTTTAGTTTAAAATTTTGGTGTTCATGATACTCAATATTATAGATTAAACATTGTTAAAATAATATATTTACCATAAAGAAATAATTTTTAAATTTCTTGTGGTTAGGTTTTTGAAGCTTTTACTATTAATTTGGTTTAAAATAATAAATAAATAAAAATCATGTTTATGGATTTCTGCATGAACCTTGGGGATCCGTGGAAACCTGTGAGGACGGGGATGGGGGGACAAAATCCCCCCGTAGCGGGGATGGAGAATATATTCGAGGACGGAGATTATGATGAGAATGTATCCCCTGCCCACCACATTGACATCTCTACACCTAGTGAGTGATTCTGAGAGTGATGTTTCTCCTACTGCAGGAATGGGGTATCCCCTGATTCTTATTTATAGGCGGCCAAGTCGAGGAGAGAATATGCAAATTTTTTATAGATTTACCAGAGAACCAATACTTATGAACCTAACGACACAGAGATTAAGTCATGGTAGGCCATATGCAATTTCTTGGATCAAACCCGACAAAAGTTTTAAAGTTGATGAACTGTCCCGGAGAGGCGTGACGTTAGTGGAGCCAGCTGATGCAGTCAAGTACGATTGGGTGAATGCAGAAGTGGGTGTATTGTAACACCATGACTTTTTAATTGAATTTAGTGTGCTTAATTTAATTTAATTAGAATTTTTGAGATTATTGAGTTTTATTAGAATTATTTATGATTTTATTTAAGTAAATTAATAAAGAATAAGGAGAAATTGAGACTTTGGGAGAAAAAATAAGATTTTATTTTATTAGAACTATTTTTAAAACTATTTATGATTTTATTTACTTAAATTATAGAGGATAAGGAGAAATTGAGACTTTGAATTTTTTTTTTTTATATAATAAATGGGATGAGGAGAGAATTGTCAAAAGTTGAGGGAAAATATGTATCTCAGCACTTGTGTCAATATGTATTTCAACCATTTTTGCCTCATTATCAAACTACTGCACATTCTCAAGTATTTGAAATATATCCCCGCTAAAGACATGTTATTCTTAACTTCTAGTGAATTGAAACTATTTGACTTTGCTGATTCAGATTGGGCAAAAAATCCTGATAGAAGGAAATTTGTTACTAGTTACGAAGTTATTCTAGGCTTTTATCTGCTATGTAGGAAATCTAAGAAATAACATACTATATCTAGATCATCAATTAAAGAGGAGTATAAGGGCTTTAGTTTCTCTCACATGATTTGCAATGGTTTCAATATTTGTTTCGTGATTTCCTTATCAATTTTCCTTAGTCTGTTTTTGCATATTATGATAACAAATCAACTATATATCTAGGGTTACCACTTATTATTGAACCAATCCACTTTTATGGTTATGGTTTATAAATCAAACCATTTGTTACAAGAACCACTTTGAGAAATACAATTGGTTCCAAACCGGTTTTAAACTGGTTTTAATTTTAATCCAATCTATTTAAATATGTCTCAATTCAAATTTAATTTATTTTAATAAATAATACATTTTTAAAATCAACTAGTGTCTTACCCGTGCGTTCGCACGGGTACCTGTCGTTTTCGCGCATTGTGATTGAGGAAAATAAAAGATAATAGAGAAAATGTTATTTTGTTCCATATAGATATTATTGTAGAAGTAAATGTCCTAAAAACAAATGTGTAAAATAAAGAAATTTCTTTCAATAGGTTGGGCCAAAGTTTGAGATATATTGATTAATAAACATTATTTTCCCTTTAATATTCAATATTTCGATCACTAACTTCATGTTCCCGTTAATATTTAATATTTCGATCAGTAACTCATGTTCTCGTTAATATTGAATATTTTATTCAGTAACTTCATGTTCCCGTTAATAGTCAATATTTTGACCAGTAACTTCATGTTCCCGTTAATAGTCAATATTTTGATCAGTAACTTCATGTTCCGATAATATTTATTATTTTGATCAGTAACTCTCTATTCCCGTTAATATTCCGAATTTGTTCCTGTTAATATTTAATATTTTGATCAATAACTTCATGTTCCTGTTAATATTCATTATTTTAATCAGTAAGTTCGTGTTCACGTTAATATTTCAAATTTGTTCCCGTTAATATGCAAAAAAATTATCAGTAAAAGGTATTAGTAGAAGATTAAATTTGGGTTAAAATTGAAAAGGTTATAAAAATACTAATATTAGAAAAATTGAATATTGAAAATAAAAAGTAATTAAGAAATAAAGTTTATATGTTGTTTTGTTAGTATGCAATAAAAATTGGAAAGATCAATTATTTGACTTGAATTATTAATGTTTTACCAATAGTAGAACAAAATGCGACCTGCATAAAGAACAGACAACACAATGTTGATTGTCCAATGCAATAAACTTATTCACATATACTTTCAACTTACTAACATTGGTTCCCGTTAATATTGAATATTTTAATTATTAACTCCATGTTCCCGTTAATATTCAACAGTTTGATCAATATCTTAATGTTCCGGTTAATATACAATATTTTGATCAGTAACTTCATGTTTTCATTAATATTCAATATTTTGATTTGTAACTTCATGTTTCAGTTGTTATTTAATATTTTGATCAGTAATTCATGTTTTCGTTAATATTCAATATTTTATTCAGTAACTTCATGTTCCCGTTAATATTCAATATTTTGATCAGTAACTTCATGTTCTCGCTAATATTCATTATTTTGATCCGTATTTGCGTATTCTTGTTAATATTCCAAATTTGTTCTCGTTAATATTCAATATTTTGATCAGTAACTTCATTCCCGTTAATATTTATTATTTTCATCAGTAACTCCTTGTTTCCGTTAATATTCATTATTTTCATCAATAACTTCGTGTTCTCGTTAATATTCCAAATTTGTTCTCGTTAATGTTCGAAAAATTTATCAATATATATAACTTAATGTTTCTGCTAATATTTAAAAAAATTATCAGTAACTTTGTGTTCTCTTTAATATTCAATATTTTGTCAATAACTCTGTGTTCCTGTTAATATTTATTATCTTGATCAGTAACTTTGTGTTTCCGTTAATATTCAAAATTTGTTTCCGTTAATATTCAATATTTTGATCAATAACTTCATGTTCCCGTTAATATTCAATATTTTGATCAGTAATTCATGTTCTCATTAATATTCAATATTTTATTCGGTAACTTCATGTTCCCGTTAATATTCAATGTTTTGATCAGTAACTTCATGTTCTCGCTAATCTTCGTTATTTTGATCAGTAATTGCGTATTCCTGTTAATATTTCAAATTTGTTCTCGTTAATATTCAATATTTTGACCAGTAACTTCATGTTCCCGTTAATATTTATTATTTTGATCAGTAATTTTGTGTTCCCGTTACTATTCATTATTTTGATCAATAACTTGGTATTCTCGTTAATATTCCAAAGTTGTTCTTGTTAATGTTCAAAAAAATTATCACTAACTTAATGTTTCTGTTAATATTTAACAAAATTATCAGTAATTTTGGTTCTTTTTAATATTCAATATTTTGTCAATAACTCTGTGGTCCCCCTAATAATTATTATCTAATAAAATGTAGACAATAAGAGTTATGTAATGCATGTTAAAAATAAAAAGTTATTTAACGTTATTAAATAAATAATTACTTTTAATATTTTTTTATTAATAAAACTATTATTTTAAAATAAAGATTACTTTAAATACATCAATTAATTTAGTTTACATAATTTAAAAAAAGTAAGTAACACTAAATAAATTTATTATATTTATATTATTTATTGATGTTTTAAAATATAAATAGTTTATTAATATGTATATATTAAATTTTTTATATTTTAAAAATAAATTAATAGTATTAAAAATATAAAATTGAGAATTTATTTTTATTGTTATGTCATAAAGTAACATAAATTATATTTAAATTATTTTTTTTAATCAATGTTCCAAATTATACTTTATAATGTTATTTCATGGTTTAACCATTCCATCGGAGAAAATATAAGATCCCTATGCGATCAAATCAATCCAAATACACCCCACCATAAATGTAATTAATGTAAAATGCATTTAGTACATCATAAATTAGTATGTCCTCTATAAATTTAATCCAACGGTCAACTTAGTTATTTTTAATTAATTTCAATATAATATTATTTTTTTATTTTATAAATATAATATAAATTATTCTCTTACAAAAATTATCAAGTTTCATATTCAATTTTTTTTATTATGTAGATTGACCATTCATGAACCATTTAAATATAATTAAATTAAACGATTTAAAATTTGATGATTCATAATTAACAATAATGTAAAAATCTTTTCATTGAATCGAATGTATACATAAACTGTTTCCAAAATTAAAATCTCTTAAAAATATATAAAATCATCTTAATTTAATAATTATAAATATAAATAAATTACTACTTTTAAATAAATTATTACTTTAAATACATCAATTAATTTATTTTACATAATTTAAAAAAGTAAGTATCAATAAATAAATTTATTATATTTATATTATTTATTGATTTTAAAATATAAATAGTTTATTAAAATGTATATATTAAATTTTTTATATTTTAAGAATAAATTAATAGAATTAAAAATGTAAAATTGATAATTTGTTTGTACTATACCTGTCATAAAGTAACATAAATTATATTTAAATTAATTTTCTAAATTATATTGTTGTAGTGTTATTTCATGGTTCAACCAGTCCATCGCGAAAATATAAGATCCCTGTGCGATCAAATCAATCCAAATACACCCCACCATAAATGTAATTAATTTAAAATGCATTTAGTACATCATAAATGAGGATGTTCTCTATAAATTTAATCCAACGATCAATTTAGTTATTTTTAATCAATTTTAATATAATATTATTTCTTTTTTATTTTATAAATATTCTATAAATTATTCTCTTACAAAAATTATAAAGTTCCATACTCAATTTTTTTTATTATTTGTTTTTTATTTTATAAAATATGAAATAAATACTACGATAAAATTATAGAATTGAAAGTTCATGTTATTGTTACGCATATATGGTATTAAGTATTCATTTCTAAAAACAAAAAAAAGTCAATGAAAATAAAGAATTGGATTTGTACCTAAATATTGAATGAAATAAGGTCGAAAAAATTTAACCTAATAACAATTAATTATTTTTTCACAAAACTATCTCTTTAAAATAAATAATTGTGGTTTATTTTAAATTTTTTTAAAACTTTGTTATCTAAAAAAAAAAATAGGATGTTAATTTTTTTTACGTACACTATATAATATACAAAACGCAAATGTAATTTTTTTATAAAATTGATTAAATAATCATGAAAATTCAATGGATTAATTTTTTTAATAAAATTATTAATTTTTTTTAATAAAATATAAAATAAATTTTACAATAAATAATAGAATTGGGTTAATTAGAATTTATGATTCATTTATTATTAATAAATAGGCTGAGTTATGAAAAAAATAGAGAATTCTACCATAAAAATAGAATTAGGAGGTTGATATTATTGTTAAGCATATATCTAGCATTCATTTTTAAATACAAAATGAAGACAATGAAAATAAAGAACTGAATTTATATCTAAATATTGAATCAGATTCAATCATAATAAATTAGATATATTTTTAATATGTATATTTTTAGATGTTTTGCAAAATTATTTTTAGATGTTTTGCAAAATTATTTTTATAAGGAAAATAAGGATTGAGTGAGAAAGAGCAATGTTCTGCTGTGTTTTATTATGCATTGATCAGTAACTGATACAAACTGCTTTGCTGATATGTTTTTTCACGATTTGAAGTCATAATGAACAAACTCCAGCCTCAAAATCTATACACAAAATTGTAATTAGTTTACATACACAATTATATATAAGATCTCTTATAAACTGCACAAATTTATCATGTCCGAGGAAACCTTTTCCGTCTTTACCAAATAAATATTCCACCATCCTTCCATTTTCTACAAAGGCATCTGCCTCTAGATCCCTTCAATCAACACCATGCCTGCTATGAGATCGCATCGATTCTATCACTCTTTTGAATTCTTCTTTCTGTATGAGATCGGAAAGCTTCTCCTATGAAATTTTATATGCGACCTTCATGGTGATGACATTTCGCATTGATCACAACATTTCAGTTTAGCAGCTATGCGACATGATTCAATATATTGGTAATATTGCACTGTGCAGCACTGCACCTATAGTTTCATAAGTAAGACAGGAATCTCAGGTTTGTTTAAATAGGCCAGGCAATAAAGTGGTACCTCCGGTAATGAAGAAACCATATGAAATCCTTTTGCATTTTAAAGACATTTACAATGTAAATCAACAGAAAATAAACTCAGAATAAGGAGATTATAAATACCTGAACCTCACCAATTCCTTCTGCAAGAATTTTTCCCATCAGAATGTACCAAGTGGATCCAACTTAGCCCTCAATGCTTCCCCAATCTGTCTTACAATCTCACCTCTTTTGGGTGCCGGAACTTGTAAAAAAAAAACATCACAAGTTCATCCTCATTTAAATATTTTATTAAAAAAACTCGCATTCCTCCATGTCTTAGCTGCTTCAGTGCTAGCTATCAACCCCTCTTCATAATCATCCAAAGTCACTTCTGTTTTGCATAATCTAATTACGAAGAAACAAATTGTATGACAATTGCCAACACAGAAACAAAAACCTAAGATTACCTTCCAACATTGAAGCTCGTATTCTCAAGATAAAGGAAAGTAGCAGAGAAGAAACAGAGATTTAATAAGCAACCTTGAAATTGCAACACTGAGCCTCCTCTTCATCCCTCCACTGTATTTTTCAGCTTGTTTATCAGCAATTCTTCCATGGTAAAGGTTTAAGCTCTTCAAAGATTCTTCTACCGCCTATAACAATATCACTGGGGCTGTATGTAAAATTATCCCAGCTAAAGAGAAATCTACTCAAATTGCATCTAAAATACAGCCATCGTATATAGATCCATACAGACAACTTTCCAATTTCATTGCTCTAACTAATCTAAAATACCTATCCATAACAGATTCTCCTAACACAACAATAGTAATCTTAATATTTCAAACAGTAAGAATTCTTATGGATTTAACTTACATGAGTCAAGAGTGAACCTGTGAGATTTTTAAGTCTTCCATAAAAAAGTAGGTGCTCTCTACCTGTTAAGCTTTCCCACAGCAAGCTATAGTATCACAAGATGAAAACAGTAGAAACTTGTTTCAATTGTTGATTTCAGGAAAAACATAAAAATATCAGAAAATTCCAGCTTACTCATGTTGTGGACATACTCCCATGCTAGTATATATTCCATCCATATGATTTCTTATGTCGAGGCCTTGAACATAGGCTGCCCCAGAAGTTGGCTTTGTGAGGCCAATCATCTATAAACAAATATAAGCTGATTAGATTTATGAATTAAGGAGAAAATCATTCTAAGAATGAAACATGATTCGTTGAATTCTACGAAGAGTCAGAGGTCCATAGTGAAAAGCTGACAGACCGACACGTCGGTGCCTGTCTGCACGCTAGTTGTAGATAAAACGAAAATAAAAAACAACAAAATGTGAGCAGAACCCAACAAACCTGCAATCTTGGCATTGTAAAGTAAAGTTTCCCTCTTGATTCTCTGTTAAATTTATGAAACTCATATAAGTAGGCTTTGAGTTGAATTGCTTTAGTGAGTGCCGCAGATCACAAATACTCGGTGACATGATAGCGGCCAGCTATTACAAAATTTAAAACAACATGGAAATTCTTGTCCTCCTCAAAGCCAGTTATGAACAACAAAACATTATAGAATTACACAAAGGTACAATTACATGATGATATAAATTCAACTACTTAGTGACTGCTACTTTCCTATAAGTATCAGAATGTTCTTTGGCCTCAAAATGCAGGACTCCATAAAGAAACTCGTAGAAAAGAACGCCGAGGCTCTATATATATATATATACACTTGCATCATGTTCTACACTCTCCACTGTCGAAACATCCAGAATTTAGGTTCATCATATAGAGAATTAGAGAAACAAACATATTTAATATGGAAAATTCATGTCATATAAACTTACCCATCTCGGGTGGAAGGTAATCCAGGGTGCCACACATGGTCCTCCTACGGTTGAATGTGTGTACCTACCATCCGAAATCTGCAATCTTCAATTCGCCCTGATAATGAAAAAGATTATGGCATAATGAGCACAAGATGAAGGAAGACAACATCCAAAAGACCATAAAATAAACATCCAAGAGTAATGGCGGTCACCTGAGCAGCGATAAGAAGGTTCTCTGGTTTAATGTCCCTATGAATTACATGGTTTCCATGGAAATATATGATGGCTAGGGCCAATGACACAACATACTACCTCAGCCACAAAATAACAACATAAACTGGTCAATTTAAGAATATAACCACATAACCAATCAAATGCATGTCTTATTTTACATGTTAGTTCAAATTACCAAGTAAAAAAACACATCAGATGCGATGAGGGGAAATTAGTACTTACAGTAGCTGCACGTCTTTCTCTAAAATATTTGCATTTATGTAACTCCTTGTAAAGTTCACCTTTAGGTGCAAACTCCAAAATCAAATACACTCTTTTCTGCAATGAATTAATTTCACATAGAAAAAGTTAATAGCATGCCGCATAATTTAACTTTCTTCAACAATACACAGTTCAATTCTATAACAATGAAAGACTATGTATCTCTATGTATCATAAGTATTTTATTGCCTGAGAATATATTTTACATGCTTTCCAACAGAGACATCTCTTCAGGGAAGGTGTTCACCAGTTCCAACATATCGCACATACCCGTGAGCATCATCAACACCAAATCAATCAAAAATTAAATCAAAATACTTTAGGAAGGCCGTGAGATGAGGAGTACGAAAGGGTTAGTATAATATAAACATAACTACCAATACAATCAAGAACAAAACACCATCAGACATAGAGAAATAAAATCCATGAGAACTCTGAGATCTAAATTAAGCCACAAGAGATTTGTACAACTCCTCCACCATCTTCCTGTATTTTGTAGAAGTAAAAACAGAAACATAACAAAATTACTTAAAAGATCAAAAGATATATTATAGAAATCAACAACACAACAACTACACAGTAAAAACATAACAGAAGTAAAGAAGAGGAGAAACTCAAAATCGAGATTGGAGTCAAAACCACCATAAACCACTCACCGTTTAATCAAACCCGGCCAATGTGAAGGGTCGTCAGAAAGCGAAACCAATCACCGCCATCGTTGACGAACCTCAAGAAACACCGCCGTGAACATGATAGGTTGCGTATTTGTCTTCAGAATAATGAAGAATCCCAATTATGTGAGGAAAAGTGAAAAGGAATTTGGGAAAATGGATCGTGAAATTTTTGAACGGTTTTGGAATTTGGAAGAGAGTGGGATTAAGGACAGTTATGAGGATAGTGGAAATTGAAGAATAAAAGGATGTAACTGTCAAATTATTATAGTAGAATAAGAAGTTAATTTTGAGAATGATGATGTGGAATTTTGAGAAGAGAGTTGCTGATGTGGATAGCCTGAGAAAGTCCCAAATGGTAGACTTTTCTTATATGATAGATTTAGTACTAAAAATCAGTTTTAACAGAGCATAATAAAGCATAAATATAATTTAATTTAACGTTTATTTCAATAAAATTTTGACCAAATTTAACGTTTTTTAAATTTGTTTGGACAAATTTCTTTACTAATCTTAGATTTTAAGGCTAATAACAACTTTGACTTTTGCTCTTCTTTTTATCCCCCAACCATCTATCCGTTTTTTAGAAAATAATTATAATAAACATTACGAGAAAAATACGGTCTACGTTTTTCCATGATTTATTGTTAATCCGTACTACAATTTGAATAATTTTAAAGCGTATACCAATTTTGTGAATATTTATACTATAATTTCTTTTACTATAGTTAAACATCTTCTTTTTTATTAGATTTATTTGAAATGAAGTGTTTTCAGTGTTTCAATATTTTTGAAAATATGCAAAGCTTATTTTTCTGAGAAAGCATAAAAATTCAATGAAAAACATAAGTGGATACCCAATAACCAAACTTATGGGTACCGGTTTACCAACATTCTTACAAATGGGCCACCAGAACCAAATTTTAGTATTTGGGTTGGGTTTTATAAAATGAAACAATTTGGTTATCAATTTGGTTGTGGGTAACCGGTTTTTTTGCACACCCCTAATATATCTTGCTCATAATTCAATTTTTTATGAAAAAGAAAAAGGTTTTTTCTTTACCCACCTCCCTATGGGGGTCACCCCCAGCAAAAACCCCACTTTACCCTGCTTCGGAAATGCATTTCCGAAATATTTTTTTTTCTAAATTTTTCCAGATTTCGGAAGTGCACTTCCGAAAAAATCCCAAAAATTGAGATTTTGATTACTTCGGAGATGCATCTCCGAAAAAACAAAAAAAAATTAAAAATTCCAAAAATTAAAAATTTTGGGATATTAATTAATTCACATATCATGAATTTGATATAATTTATGAGTAATGAATAGTAATAATTATATATTTTGATATAATTTATGAGTTATGAATAATAATTATTATATATTTCTAATCTGATTCATATTTTAAAATTTAAAATAATTTTAATTAAAAAAATTAAAATAATTTCATCTACAAAATGAGTTATAATTTTTTATTTATATATTTATATATTTATAATAATTAATATATATTTATATATTTGCAAAAAAATTTAAAAAAATGAGTGTTTTAATTTATATATTTATATATTTATATAATAATAATTATTATTATATATTTATAAAAATTATTATATATTTATATATTTATATAATAATTATATATTAATTATAAATATATTTATATATTTATATAATAATTATAAAAATTAAAAAAATGAGTGTTTTAATTTATAATAATTATTATGTATTTATATATTTATATAATAATTATTATATATTTATATATTATATATTTATATATTTCACTTACAAAATTAATAATTATTATTATATATTTATATATTTCTATTCTGATTCATAATTAAAAATGAGTTATAATTTTTTATTTAGTTTAAAAAAATTAAAAAAAGATTTTGTCTTAATTTTATTTAATGAATAAATTTTATATTTAATTATATATAATTCAAAATTTACTTATGAAATTAAAATGTTTTTGATTTATATATGTTGGTAAAATAATTTTCAACTTTAAAATTGTTTAGGAAATTCTGATTCACCTTGATTTTATTGATTCACATTCATTTTATTGATTAACCTTGATTTTATAGCTATTAATTGTATTGATTCACCTTAATTTTATACCAATTTGGTCTTGGAATATTTCGGATATGCATCTCTGAAGACACCCCTCTCCCAAAAAGGGGTGTTTTCAGAAATGCATCTCTGAAAACCAAAAAAGGGGGTGTTTTCGGAAATGCATCTCCGAAAACACATTTTTTTCGTGTTTTCGGAAGTGTATTTCCGAAATAAGACAAATTTTGAAAAAAAAAGCATTTCGGAAATACATTTCCTAAATTAGGGATATTTTGAGTTTTTCACCGGAGGTGACCAAGAAAGTAGGGAGGTGGGTAAAAAAATTTCCAAGAAAAAATATTGAGCTAGATTTTTATATTATTTGCGACAAACTTCATTTCAAACTCATCCACTTGCTACCAATGCTCAACTAACTGACATGTTCACAAAGACACTTCATTCGCCTTCGTCTGCTTTGTATTTAATTTTGATCAAGTTAGAACTTTATAATATACATAGTCCAACTTAAGGAGGAAGGGGATATTAGCTTTATACAATACTCTAGTGACACGTGTATACATAACTTAGTCAACTTTACAATAAATTTACTTGATCTAAATAGATGTATATATAGAGTTCAACTTTAGAACTATAGTTAAATGAATGAAACATTTACACTTTCATCACTCTTTAACATATGAACAAAAGAAAAACATAATTCTAATTAATTTCAGAAAAAAAAAAGTTAACATGTACAAACAAAGCCATCGCCTCCGATCTTCATTTTTCTTTTTTAAACTAGTGTCTTACCCGTGCGTTTGCACGGGTACCCGTCGTGTTCGCGCATTGTGGTTGAGGATAATTAAAGATGATAGAGAAAATTAATTTTTGATGGGATAGGTTAATATAATAATATAATATGTTTGTAAAAGATAAATATTTTTTTTACAGTCTGGGTCTAGGGTTCGGTTAAAATAAATAAGTTAATAATATGATATAATAGTTTGGGCCTTGGATGGTAAGCTCCATGTCCAAGAGAGAGTTGGTAACCTAATTTTTTTCCTTCAGTTAATAAAGTAGGATTAATAGGCCCAAAAAGTTTACCATTATTATTATGCAACAAAATAACATAATGTCTTATGATGTCATTAAATAGAAACGAAACGTTTAGCAAATACAACGTCTTCCGAAAAGCGTGTGCAAGAGAGAGGTGTGTTTGAAACAGCAAGATGTCAAGGCAAAGTCAATATGTTCTTCGCCTGAGGTTTGTGCATGTGTTGTTGTTTATGTTTGTTAGTACGATAGATGTGTTACTGGTAGTAGTTTGAATCTATTCTGGTTTTGTGTTTGCAGTTCACCTGATTGGTTGTTATTGCAAACACCTTGGAAACGGCTTACCATTGAGGGGATACTCAGTGCGTCACATGAGAGGGATTTTGTTTTGGAGGAATGGAAGAAGCATCATGATAGATTAAGTTGTGTCAAAGATGGCGGTGGAGTTTCTGAAATCGTGGAAAAGATTGATGTTGAACATTCTGTCAATGATGGTGAAAGTAAAGGATAATACTACGTTGAAATTTCATTTTGCATGTTATCATAGTAGATATTGATATATAAATGGTAACTGTATCTTGTTTAATGTAGTTTATAATAATGATTATGTTATATTCAATATGTTGTTCGAATGGTAATTGTGCGATGTGATGTTTGTAAAGTAATATAAGTGAATATTGACCATGGTTTTGTTGTTTGTAATTGAAAATCTATCAGAAAGATTTGAATGAGTTTGATGAAGAGTTTGTGGCAGTAGTTATAATAATGAGTTACTCATATGATTTGTCTGTATTTTATTGTGTTGAAGGAATAATGGGGATGGGATAAGAAGTCATTCATTGAAAGAGACAGCAGTGGCTGACAAAGGGAAGAAAATAATTATTGGTGGGGAAGATTTGTTGGAGGGCAATAGTGGAGGCGGAGATAAATTGAAGGGTAAGTGTGAAGATGAAAGGTGCGACAAAGGGAAGGATAAGCATGTGGGGTCATCTTCTGTGGGGTTAGGAGATAGCGGCGCTGTGAAGGAATACATAATGATTTCTTCGGATAGTGATAGGTAAAGGTTTTTTAAGTTATATTGAATATAACACAGTCATTTGAATTTTCTGTTTGTTATTTTGACATTGTGCAGTAAATTTCATGTCCATTTGCAGGGAAATGAGTCCTATTCATGAGGAACTGCAGGAAGAGTACTGGGTGCGAGAAGTTACTGATGTAAAGAAGTTTCGATTAAATGTTATGGTAATTACAGTGTTAAGTTTATACGTTTTATTACTAAAAGGTTGTTACATTAGATGTAACTGATATTGTTTGTTAATGTGTCTAGCAAATTCCGGCAAAAGTAATAGACAACTGTGGTCTTGAGGTAATTTTAGAGATAGTTCTATATGATATGGACAATGGGTACCCATATTACCGTGCATCCAAGAAGAGGCCAAAGAAAAAGGAGGTGTATTTGTACGGAGAGTGGTTCGACTACGTAAGGGCAGCAGAATTAGAAGTAGGAGATAAACTCCACTTTGTCATTCGGTACCCACCAGTATACAATATTATGGTTACAATTAAGCATAGCGGTGCATGTTGATGAAGTTGTTGATTTAGGAAGCTGTGATGGTTGATGAATAAAACAGGGTGTAGTTTGTGTATTTTGTGTTTGAACAATGGGTTTGTGTTTTTATGTATAATAGTTACCGAAGTTATGTGTTGGAACATTAATATTTATGGAATTATGAATGTTTTTTAATTGAATGTTATTAGTTTTGGTTATAATGTTTTATTTATTGTTTACTTGTTTGGTAATTAGTTTATTTTCAAAATCGAAATATGAGTAAGTGTGATTTAGAACCTGTGTTGAAATTTTGATTCATATTTATAAGAACGGGAACCATTGGTGTTATAATGTGTGAGCATATTAGATTTTGTTGATCATTATAAGCATTGAACACTACTTTTAAATGACTCTACTGTTAATGCTAAATGTCAATTTAAAGGGGTGGTTTTGTTATTTGAGCATACAAAGTAAACCTGGTTTTTATTTTTTTAGTTTATGGCCTATTATAATTTATTCACTATGATATTGGGTATAACAATTTAAAAGTTAAGAAGTTAATACGGAATATAATAGTATAGGCTACATAATAATATAGTGCAATATTAAATAGTAATAATAGGTTTGTAATGAGTTAAATTTATGTGAATATGAATTTGGACCCAGTTCATGTGTAGTAAATGTGTTTTGATGAGGAATATAAATAAAATGTAAAACTGTTTTTAATTGATGTAAATGCTTAGAAGACTAACTGAATAATTCCATTGGAAAATGTGGCCGGTGGCATAGTAACAAGTATGGGAAGAGTCTATTTAGAGTGTTATATAAGTAATGTGGATGAAGGTTGAAAGCACAATTGGTAAGTAGTGAGCAGTTTCAGAAGGCCATATAGTAATAGTAGGACGTGCGCATCTGTTGGAAAATGGAAGGAAAAGGTCTGCAACCAATGAAAGGAAAAGGTAAAGATATGATTTGACTGGTTATTTTGGTTTACTATGGAAGTCCGCCTCTGAATATATCTTTGCATGCAGGTGAAGAAAAGTTATTGAAGAAAATGGATGAGTGTAAACCGGTCTCATCTGATAATTCAGTGTATGTTTAATTTTTGTGAATGTTGTGTAGATGTTTATATTGTTTGATTTAGAAGGTTTGATTACACATTGTTAATTCTTCATTTTGTGATTTTATATGTTTGTTTAAGGTGTCATGATGGTGATGAAGAGTTTGATAGCTCTTTTGCAGATCAACCAGTGGAGTTGAAATATTGTATCTGGAAGAAAGATGTGATTAATGGGAAGATGGCTCATTTTTGTATTCTTGTAAGTTAGTTTCAAAATTAAACTTATTCTGATAGGACTCAAAATGGCAAAAATTAATGTTGTTTTATATTAATATTGCAGGAAATTCCTCAACATGTTGTGAAGACTGGTTGTCTAAATGGTGCAAGGTTTGTAGATCTGGTGGACTGGGAAAGAGAAGTTAGGTATGAGTGTGAACTGCATAGGGCTGAAAAGGGTAATTCGGTTGAGATGTTTTTAGGTTGTGGTTGGTATAAATTTGCTAAGGAGAGAAATCCATCTGATGGAGACTCTTTGGGTTTCAGTATTAAGGACTGGGTTAGGAAAGAAATACTTGTCACAATGATGAAGAATTGAAGAAACATGTTAAAGTTTTTTGTGACTTTTTATGTGTTAGCGCAACATCGGGGGAGGATCGAGTTCGGGAGCATTGTTAATTTCCGGGACATTCCTTTGAGCAACACACCTTTGTGGGAGTGACACCACTTCTCCACCTAAAACCTTAAGGTGATAGGTAAGTGGGTTCTCCCACTTATATATGCTCAAGTCACCACACACATTTCTAATGTGGGACTATTATCCACACTCACACTTGATTCTCAACATTATGTATGCCTGTTTTGAGCAATATATGTAATAGTCTTTATTAATATATAATGGATATTTGAATATAAATGATTTGGCAGATATACATTGACCACAAATGATTTTAATGAGTAAAGCATCATAAGATTATATTGATACATAAAATTAATGTAGTATAACATGAAATTCTGTTAGTAATATATATTACTGAGTTTACAGAATTACTGAGATAAATGTATGAAACTCAGACATTGTTAAAAACCTCTTGATACACAACATTTGTAGTTTTCCCCTTGTATTTATTTTCTTCATCATGTATCAGTATTTTGATTCCCTTTTTTGTTGTTACTCTTGACAATGCAACATAAATTTGGCCGTGTGTAAATACATCTCTTGGTAAGTACAAATCGACGTTATCCAATGACTTTCCTTGTGATTTGTTGATTGTCATAGAATAGGAAACTATAATAGGGAATTGTCTTCTGTTCAGTTTGAATGGCCATAGTGATTGGGATGGTGACATGTCCATTCGAGGTATGTAAACCAAATTTCCCAAACCTTTACCACCCATTATTGAAGCCTCAAGTACATGGGTTGCCATCTTTGTTATGCACAGCCTTGTGCCGTTACACAAACCTTCAGATTGATCTATGTTTCTCATGAGCATTATAGGTATCCCGACCTTTAGTTTTAAGTGATGGTTAGGCAAACCTGATGTATGGAGGGAACTTAGAAATTTTGGTGTGAGGATATCAACCACTGTGGGGTCATAAATCTCAGACTTGTCAACTGAATTTGCGCTATAGTAGTCACAAATTTCTCCTGCATTGTTGACTGAATATAATTAGTAAAAGCATGAAATATATAAATATAATGTGTTAAATTATATATTTTTGTTGGCTAACCTGGCATTAAGTTAAGTATATGGTTATTGATTTGATCAACAATTTCTAGTGTAGAGGCCAGTATTGCTCGACTTTTAAGGTAATCATTGGATTCAAAATTATTTATGAAATTAGGGTATGTGCTATTGACAATGGCGACAATAGGATCATCAAATTCTGTTATCAAAATATCAGGTGGTATGTCGATTTCGGCGGTGCCGTCATTAGGCTCAGATATTCTGCCCTCTCCTATTCTTAAAAACCAATATGAAAACTGTGCTATTTCATGTTTATCAGTCTGTGTTGATCCTGTCTGAAGCCGCATATTTCTTGTCAATGTTAATACCTCAACTGAGTGCCATATGTAAGATGCATTTATGGCACAGTGTACAATGTCAGAACAACTGCCTCTGGGGACGACATGTAAAATCTGTCTAAAATCACCACCAAAAACAACCACCTTTCCACCAAAGACATCGTTGGAATTTTTGTTTGCACTCATAACATCTTTCAAAGTTCTATCAAGCGATTCTATTGCATACTTATGTGCCATTGGTGCCTCATCCCATATTATAAGCTTTGTCTGTCGTAGCATGTCTGCAACATCATCGTTGTATTTAACCTTGCAAGTAGAATTGTCCATAGTTGGTACCGGTATCCTGAACTTTGAATGTGCAGTTCTACCTCCTGGAAGTAACAAAGAGGCTATACCGCTAGTTGCAACAGTTAAACATATATCATGTTTCGATCTTAAAGCTGCTGCGGGTGTTTTCCACATGTATGTCTTTCCAGTACCTCCATAACCATGAAGGAAGAAAACGACAGGATTCTGAGACTCCACAGCTTGCATAATTTTGTCATAAATACCTCTTTGCTCATCTAAGAAATATAATAGAGAGGGTAAAAGAGTGTTAAAAAAATATATTGATTGAATTTCAAAGTGTAAAATAAAATGAATGTAATTGATGCAATAGTAACCTGTAAGAGCAGCAAATAGATTTTCAAATTCCGAGTTCATTGATGCGGTATCGTAATTACGCTCATCATATATGAGTCCGTTTCCCAACTGTTCAAGAACATAGGCATTCTGATATGGAATAGGACTAAAATCCATTAGTGTCCTTCTATTTGCTTGAAGTATTTTCTCAATTTCTATTAAAGTCAAATTTTATAACTGTTCTTCTGTGAGGACTAATTTGCTGTTTCTTTGCACCAGACTCAGTTTGTGCATAACCAATACTGTCGACCATTCCAATGACATCTGAAAGAAATATATTAATTTCACACGACTAAAAGGCATCAAAACATGAGAAAACAAAACACCAAAAAGTATACTCACCAAGCAGGACATCTTTGACAAACTTCCCTGTTATGATGTCTGAAAAACTTGTAAAAAAAATCGGTTTCGGGGGTATCTCATGTTTGTCTTCATCAACAACAGACGTTCCAGCAGTAAACTTTACCATATATTTGTGTCCTGATGCCTTGAAGGCCAGAACATAAGGCACCACCTTAAAATTAGATACAGTATAGGTATGCCCTAATAGGCATTTTTCATTGAACACCGACACATGTGGTGCTGGAACAACAACATGAATATCATCACCCTGCAACATAAACCAAAAAATGTTTCAAATTATATAAACATACGTAAATCATACATAAATCATAAACATGCCGAAACATAAACAGGGTAATGACCAATTTGTCAACAAAGATCATTTCAAAATGTTCCTTGTTGTCAGACACAACATTCCATCTATGGTGAATCCTAACAGCAATCTTCCAAAGCTATTTTCCATCGTTGATCTCTGCTATTCTCTCAACAGGCCTAGACATGATCATGCAAATTCACACAACCCTGAATTATAATTGCAGAAGTTAGAAAACATGGAAAGAAGAAGAATGAAAGTGACTGATAAATATGCAAGCCATTTAAACAGGTCATTATTGCTGTAAGCAGTTTGGAACGTGGATGGCCAGAGAAAGTAAAGAATCCGTAACTGCAAGATCATGAGAGGTTGAGAGGTTTAAACTTCCACCCTTAGAACAACCGCAGCATACAATGAGGAGGGAATGATGTGGAATTTCATGAGAGTGAGGTGCTGATGTGGACAGTCCCATTGATCAAGAAAAGGGAGACTTTTCTTATATGATAGATTTCAATTTTGTAAAATTAGTGTTAATTGTTTGTTTATTGATTATTGTTAATCATAGCCTTCTTATACGATGATTTTAAATTTCTGCAAATTCAATTGATGATTGCATAGATACAATTATTATATTTTATGAAAACAGTTTATGATATTGCTCATAAGTTATTCTTAGCTTATTTTTGTAAGTTCTTTAAAATAGGTTATAAAAACAACTAATAGAAGTGCTTATGTTATCATTTGGAAATAAGTTGTTTATTAAACAGGGTCAAAAATAACTTATAACTTATATGAAAACAATGTGACTTCATTTTATCTTTTGTTTTAGAAATATTAACTTTTATATGAGCATTTATAATTTTATATAATTAATGCTTAAGCTATATTATAAACACTTAATTAAGCTCTTTATCTAAATAGTGCCTTAATAATTTTTCTTTTTGCTTTCTTTTTTTTTCTTCCTTCATGAGCATGTATTTAAAGAATCAGAATTGATTGAAGTTCGAGTTCAATGATTTAGCAGACAAATACTTTAGTTTTAAAAATAATGTTTTTTTTGATCAAGAAATAACTTTATTGATTACCCAAAAAAACAATGAAGAACAAGTGATCTAAAAAGATCCAACTAAAGCCAAACTACCAAAACAGCCAAAGAAAGGAAACTAATTCATCAACAGACTACTAATATAGGGCCCGAGTTTACTCTTCATCCAACAACGATATACCACATAGTCAATGATATTTGTAACCACTTTTTGAGTCTCCATGGCTTCTCCAAAGATGGTTCTGTTGCGGAACTTCCAGCTTTCATGCACAGCTTCTGTGAACGCACAAACTAGAATTCTAGGCTTGTTACCATTCTTGCCACATTCCCCAAGAATCCAATTAAACTCATTCTCCCAGTTTCCAAGTCTTCTATTTATTCCCAACCATGTGAGGACTTTTCTCCATATAATTTTCAAGGCTTGGCACTCGAAAAGGAGATGGCTCTGAGTTTCCACTGCCTGACAGAAATGACAAGTAGAGTGATTAAGCATATTAAATCTATAAAGTCTCTCCTTAGTGGCAAGGCTGTTGTGACAAGCCACCCACAATGTATGAATTGAGCATGGCCTTGCATAGTTGTTGAACATAACTCCTTTCCACGTTACGTCCTGCATATGCTCACACAAAACAAAATATATTTTTCTAGTAGTGTACTTATTCTGCTGCATCATCAAATGCCAATCCTGACTATCCCTAACAGCATCTCTAGCTTTGAAGAGGCTTTTCATGATCCACGAGCTAGACTGTTTCAGTTGGATATTCATAATATCTCCCCCTTTTGTGTAATAGCTATGTATCCACCGGATCCACAAACTGTCAACTTTCCCCGATAGATTTTAAATATGCTTAATCAGGCAGACCCTATTCCAATTATACAAATCAATAATATTGAGACCACCCTTGTTCTTTGGAGTACACACCTTTCGCCACGCAACAAGGGATTTTCTAGTAATAGTGTCTATCCCCGACCAGAGAAAGGATCTACATATAGCCTCCACCCTCCTAATGACAGCTTTAGGAATAGGCAGACATTACAGCCAGAAATTACTGATTGAAAACAATACACTCTTGATCAACTGAATCCGCCTAGCAAAACTCAAGAGCCTGGAACTCCAATGCCGGATCCTGCAAACCACTTTATCAACCAGAGCAATACAGTCATGCATAGAGAGCTTTTTACTAGACACAGGAATACCCAAGTATCTAAAGGGGAGGTGACCCTCTACAAAGGAAGTGGCAAGCAATATATCTTTTTTCACATGATCTTCAACATTCCCAAAATAAGTTTTGCACTTTGCTGGATTTACTTCCAGCCCTGTAGAATCTGAGAAAATACAGAGAGCTTTCATGACCTGATGCACAGAGTTTACATCCCCTCTGGAGAACACGAACAAGTCGTCCGCAAAACTAAGGTTCACAATCTTCAGCTTCTTGCACTTAGAATGATACTTGAACTTCTTGTTAGAATCAAGTTGCTGTAAAATTCTATTAAGATACTCCATCACAAGGACAAATAAGAGGGGAGACAAGGGATCCCCTTGTCTCAGTTCCCTACACGCCTGTAAGTTATTAGAAACAGAATGATTGACCTTATACCTGCAGGAGACTGTTTGCACCATTATCATAGTCCACTTGATAAATCTGTTTGGAAAGCTCATTTTAGTCATAATGTCCTCCAAAACTTGCCAGTCTACACTATCATACGCCTTTTGCAGGTCCATCTGGATCACACACTTAGGAGCCCCACCTTTAATGCTATAGCCTCTAATCAACTCATACGCCAATAGAATATGGTCTTGAATGTGCTGTCTTGGAACAAAGGCAGCCTGATCCACATTGACAATTTTTGGCAGGATGTTTTAGAAATAATGTTGTTATTATTATTATTATTATTATTATTATTATTTTGTTTTATTATTATTATTATTATATTATTATTATTATTATTACTATTATTATTACTATTATTATTATTATTATTATTATTATTATTATTATTATTATTATTATTTTTGAAGCAAATAGGATATATATTACCACAAAAACAAATATGTACAGAGGGTGATCAAATGATCCAACCTAACAAAGTAATCTAATTACATCATCAATTGGGCCACATGGTTTCTAAGTTTCTTAGACAACCAACTTCTATACACAATCTTATCTAAAACACTATTACCTATATCAGTAACAGCTCCTCTATTAAACACAATATTGTTTCTTCTATACCATATACCGTATACCGTTTCAGAGAAAGCCATTTTCAGAAGGCTGGCTCGCCAACCTTTCTTCTTAGCCTCCTTAGTTATCCATCCCAATTCATCATGCCAAGGAAGAGGATTGTGACTGTACCCAATCCATTGCAAAGTCTGCCTCCACACCTCATAATTCTCACTGCACTCAAAGAAAAGATGAGCAATTGATTCGTCAGTAGTTTTACAAATGCTGCAGACTCCATCAGTGATCAAGTTGAATCTCTTGAGCCTATCCTTGGTTGCAAGCTTCTCATGGCACAGCATCCAAGTGATGAAGTTAGCCCTAGGTCTTGCCATATTTTTATGAAACAGATATCTCCATTCAACCTCAGTCTCATGAGCAGTTAAGGCATCATATATCAGCTTCATTTTGAACCTATTTTGATTCAGCATCCTTTCCCACAGTTGATGATGTCGTTGCACCTCTTCTCTAGATTCCATTATTCTCTTTATCACCCATGAACAATTTTGACTGAGCTTTGTTTCCATAACAGTAGAATTTCTCATATAATACATGTGAATCCACTTGACCCACAAGTTATCTGACTTTCTACAAAGGTTCCAAAGACACTTCATCATTGCAATGTTATTCCAAATGTGCAGATCCAGAATTCCTTGCCCTCCCCGTGCTTTAGGCCTACACAAAGTCTTCCAAGCCACAGGGCTTTTTCTGCCAGCATTAATAGACCCATTCCAAACAAACATCCTGCACATAGTATTTATCTTCTTGATGACAAATTGTGGAATAGGCAGACACTGCATCCGGTATTGTGTTATTGCCAAGATCACACTTTTAACAAGTAAGATTCTTCCAGAATAACTCAGCAGCCTTGATGTCCAATGGGTGATCCTTACCATGATTTTGTCAATTAATGGCATGTAATGATTTATGTTTAATCTCTTGCTAGTAATAGGAATACCAAGGTACCTCATTGGCAGCTGTCCTTCAGTGAACCCAGTTGTACCTATCAAATGCTCCTTGTCTCTAAGGTCCATGCCTCCACAGAACACCTTGCATTTTCTAGGGTTAACAATCAGACCAGTTGAGTCAGAGAATGCCTGCATAGTCTGTAACAGCAGTTGAACAGAGCTATTATCACCCCTGCAGAATAAAAGAATGTCATCAGCAAATGTGAGGTTGGTTAACCCAACCTTCTCACATTTAAAATGGAAATTGAACTTCTGCTCAGTATGCATCTTCTTCAAAAGTCTGTCAAGGTACTCCATCATAATGACAAATAGCAAGGGGGAGATTGGATCCCCTTGCCTAAGCCCTCTTCTTGCCTCCATGATTTCACTGGTGTGTCCATTAATATTGAACTCATAAGATACATTATTAACTGCAGTATTGATCCAATGGATGAACTCATGTGGCATACCAATCTCATGCAAAACTGTGTCAAGTGCAGTCCAGTCAACCATGTCGTATGCTTTTTGCAAATCCAATTGAAGCATACACCTAGGAGGTCCACCTTTCCTAGTATACCCCTTCAGTAATTCATAAGCCAACATAATGTGGTTATGCACCACTTGCCCAGGTATAAAAGCAGATTGGTTAAGGTTGATGATACTAGGTAACACCATACCTAATCTCTTAGTCATGATCTTGGAGATTATCTTATAGACAGTGGAGCAGCCTGCAATAGGTCGATAATCTTTAGCATGTTTAGCATCAGTTGTCTTTGGGATGAGGGTCACAATAGTTCTGGTGAAATTTTTAAGAATTCTGCCCTGTATGAAGAACTCCTCAATGGCTGCAGTAACATCCCTGTGAACAATGTCCCAACAAGCTTTGAAGAACTTAGATCCATAACCATCAATTCCTGGTGATTTCAGATCTCCAATACCACTAAGTGCATCCTTGATCTCTTCATTGGTAACTCTGCTCACCAACATGTTACTTTGAGTCATGTTCACTTGTTTTCCCTTTCTCATAGCATCTAAGTTAACATGAGTGGTTCTTTGAGTAGCTGTACCCATCAGACTCCTATATAGGCTAAGAAACTCAGTTTCAATCTCTTTTTGGTTAGTTATGAAACTACCATCCTCTCTCTGTAGGAATTGGATACTTTTATTGTTTCCCCTGGACTTGAGATAAGCATGGAAGTAGGCTTTATTTTCACCCCCCATCTTAATCCAATCAATCTTAGTTCTCTGCATAAGACTCATGGCCAGCATTTCATTACAAGTTATAAGCTCCTCAGTATGCACTTTAACTTTCTCTATAATGTCAGCATCCATTTGATTAGTCCTTAACTCCTCCTGAGCCTTCTCCAGGTTAGCTCTAGTTGTATCAATCTTCTTCTGCAAATCAGAAACAGGTCTATTAAGAGCTCTAAGAACAGGCTGCAATCTCATGAGTTTCTTCCAAAGAATTTCCATAGGCTTTCCATTCATAGGTTTATTCCAGCTCTCCTTCACTGCATCTTGAAAACCTTCAATGTTAACCCAGCTATTGTTAAATCTGAAAGGCCTTTTCCTCTTGTTACTCCTGCCAGGATCACTAAGATGTAATGCAGCATGATCAGAGATATGGGGATTCAAAACATTCAGAACAAGGATGCCATTGTCCTGAAACCATTCAGTGTTTGCTATAAGCCTATCTATTCTTGAATAGATAGGGTTTGCACTTTGTTTATTGCTCCAAGTGAAATGTCTGCCTCTACTATCCATCTCACAGAGGCCAGTTATACCCAACATATCATTAAAATCTTTATATTCAGCTTCCACCACCATATTACCACCCAATCTATCATTAGCCTGAGCTACATTATTGTAGTCCCCAATTGCACACCAGGGCCCTGGATATTGTCTCTGCAGATGGATCATTTGTTTCCAAAGCTGCTTTCTATGCTCCAACTGATTAAAGGCATAAATTGCAGTCAACCAGAATTTGAAACCTCCCATCTTGTCATAAACTCCACAATGGATATATTGAGCAGACCTACTAACAAGCCTAATATCCCACTTTGAGTTATCCCATTGGATCCATATTCTTCCATTGTCATGATAATCATAATTGTCAAGAAAATTACCTTTTAATTGAAGTTTGTCTCTAACACTCTTACAGTTCTTCTTTTTGACTCTAGTCTCAATTAGTATGATAATCTCAGGCTGGAATTTAAAGAGATGGGAGCATATCTCTCTAATCTTCCCAGTATTATTAAGCCCCCTGATGTTCCATGAGATTAACATGGGCCTCTGTCAACTGCCACTAGGTGATCATTCTCAATCCCTAAGGCTTCAAAACCATTTAAACAATCCAATACTTGTGCAGATTCAGGGAAAAGGGGCTTTTTACCTTTGTCTCGTCCAGTTTTGTGCACTCTAGTCCACTCCCTGTCTTCCCCTTGGGCAGCAATTTCCATCTGAGTCTCCTTGGGTGTTGATACTCCTATTGCATCTTGTTGTGGCTCCTTAGTGACAGACACATCAATGATAGGTTGCTTTTGTTCCCCTGGCTGCTTCTCCTCTTTTCTCTTCTCAATAGGCTTCCATTTCTTGACTAGGGGCTTCTCCCCACAGCTATGGCCAACCTTGAGACATTTATCACAGTATTTCGGGCGCCATTCATATTCCACCAATTGTTTCAGCTTCTGACCTCTACTATTGATGGTAATCTCATCTGGCAGCTTCCTAGTAATATCCACCTCCACCAATATGCGAGCATAAGATACTCTTAGCTTATTAGCAGTACATTCATCAGTCACCATAGGTGTACCCAATGCACTACCTATCTTATTCAGACTAGTTGTCCCCCATAGCTGAAGGGGGAGCATGGGTAGCTTAATCCAGATAGGAAGAGTTCTAAGCAAATCTGTCTTGAGATTGAACTCTGGGCTCCATTCCTTAATCAACACTGGCATTCCTCTGATAGAGTACGGGCCCTTCATCAACACCATATCCATATCCTCCGAGCTCTTGAATCGCAAGATGAAGTAGCCTTCATCATGATAGTATAGATCTGGTAATTGGAAAAAATTCCACGTCCTCTGCATAAAATTTTTGATTGCGTGCATACTCAGATCCTCGCCCAACACATACAAAATCAAAGCATTCTCCCAAAATTGAAGTTCTGAAATTAGGTCACCATCATCAATCTCTACTTCAATTTCACCATTAGATACCATAGGTGCAACATATTGTAAGGATTTTCCCTTCGCTGGGTTTCGATTGTCGTTAATCACATCTCTCCATAACCTTCGCTCAGGATCCTCTTTAGTCTCAATAGTTGACGTAGTCGGAATCACCTTGCTGATTTTCCCCAAATCTACCGTTGTTGAATCCACCAAATCGGTATCCTTCTTCTTCGCTGTTGGAACCGTTGATTCATCATCCTTCCTCTCCGGCGTTGCATCCGGTTGGCTTTCCGGCGACACAGAGTTATTCGTCCCCGGTGGCACCGTCTACGAATATTATTATTATTATTATTATTATTATTATTATTATTATTATTTTTTTTTTTATTATTATTATTATTATTATTATTATTATTATTATTATTATTATTATTATTATTATTATTATTATTATGATTATGATGATGATGATGATGATGATGATGATGATGATGATGATGATGTATGCCTCAAGCCTAGAAAAAATAATGCAATTAGTCTTTCATGTTACGGTTCCTAAGTTATCACTCCAAGAAATAAGAACTACGTGAGTCATATAACAAAACACTTATTGAGTGAACCACCTCATCATAAAACTTGGCTTATACATAACAACTTTCAAAGAGTTGCTAATGCTAAGCGTTCTTAGCATTCTAAATTTTGTATTGATGATGTTTATTTTTAAACTATATTTACTCTTTTGTTATCCTCAAATGTTATCAACATGAGACTTGGTTTTCTTCCAAATCCATGGTGCACCTGTAGCAAATTATTTCATCATGAAGTATTCTCAACCAGGATTTTAAAAAACGGTTTGCGACTGTGAAAACAGCCACGGCAAAACAGTTTTGACAGATGCCGATACCGATTCTATTGTCATCGTTTTCTATATTGAAGAATAAATTATGGTTAATTCACACCACGACGACCGCAATTAGTGTTGTGACACCTATACCAACCGAAATCGCAAAAACCTTTACGTGACTGTGACGTGACTGCGACCGTTTTTTAAAACGTTGTTCTCAACATAAAACTAACACATCTCTTTCACTCTAAGTCATGCCTTCATTTTTTTTTGTTTAAACCGGGGGTCAGTTCTGACATTAAGTGGTTTCAGCACCCTCTTCATTCGTAGGTGGTCCTCCCTACTAAGTCTAGCGCCAATTACCACTAGACCAACTAAAAATTGGTACGCCTTCATTCTTATTTTAATCATTGTTGTTTATGCTTCTACTTGCTATATTATTATGAGGAATCTTTGGTCAAACATCTCATCCACTCTAACCAACAACTCCATTCCCTAGTGCATTCTAGGTGACTTTAATGCTATAGCGGGCTCTCATGAGCATAAAGGAAAACCTGCCTCAATAAGTTTCATATGCAAGAATTCAATAGTTGATCAGATCAAAACAACCTTTTTGACCTTCCTACTAAAGGCTCGTTTTTCAAATGGAACAATGGAAGGCATGGTAGTGGCTTTGTGGAAAGAAGATTGGATAAAGTTTTTTACAACCACAACTAGATCACCTTCATCTCCACCTCGAATGTTTCAACCCTCCCTAAACTAAGATAAGATCATTGCCCTCTTCGCAATTTTAGTTTATCTCCTCATATTCATATCTCAAACTTTAGATTCCTTGGTGTGACGACACACATGATGAAACTTTAATGGATACTCACTCACTGGCATTACATCAAAAATGGTCCCTTGGGACAAGAACATCCATCAACTTTTGGATGGATGTTTGGTGTGGTACACCTCGCATTCATGAAACCAACCTGGATTTTCTTCGTAGCCGTGGCATTACAACTCACTCTAAAGTCTCATAATTCATTTCTGAAGGGTTTTGGACCCTGCCAACCACCTGCCACAATCTTTTTCCCTTCCTCCATCAACGAATTCATCAAAATATCCTTCAAAACACTGCTTATGAGGACTTTATCATTTGGACTCTAGCTCACTCCGATTCATTGACTCTCAAGGATGCCATTTTTTTAAAGATCATTCTCTTCCTAAAATATTGCTGATATGGAAGCTTACGAGGCATAAGATCCCCACAGATGATCAACTAAAGTTTAGAGAAAGACATTTTGCCTATAAATGCAGCTTATGTCATCAAGCAGAGGAGGAAACTTCTCAACATTTATATATATATGAGCTTTCATTAAAAAGAATTTAATAATTTCTTAATAGTCATGATTATTGACCCATGTAGGTCGACTTGATCTACTCTTATTCAAAAACATGGACTATGATTTCTAGAATTTACGTCCCTTTTCCAAAAACGTAGACTATCATATACAATTTCATGAAATTCTTTCCCTTCTCCAAAGTCGTGGAGTATCATATGCAATTTTTGGAATTTCTTTCACTTCTCCATAAACGTGGACTATCAAATGTAATTTTCAAGAAATCCCTTCTCTTCTCAAAAAACGAGGACTATCATATGCAATTTATGGAATTTTTTCCCATCTCAAAAAACGTGGACTATCATATGCAATTTTAGGAATTTCTTTCTATTCTTCAAAAAACATGGTCTATCATATGAATTTATAAAATAACTTTCCCTTCTAAAAAACGTGGACTATCATATGCAAATTTTGGAATTGCTTTCCCTTCCCCAAAAACATGGACTATCATATGCAATTTCTGGAATTTATTTCCCTTCTCCAAAAACGTGAATTATCATACGTAATTTTAGGAATCTTTTTCCCTTCTTCAAAAACGTGGACTATCATACAAAATTTTTGGAATTTCTTTCCCTTCTACAAAAACGTGTACTATCATAAGCAATTTCTGGAAATTATTTCCCTTCTCCAAAAACGTGGACGATCATTAGCAATTTCAAGAATCTCTTTCCCTTCTCCATAAACGTGGTCTATCTTATGCATTTTTTGGAATTTATTCCCCTTCTCCATAAACGTGGAATATCATATGCAATTTTCAAGATTTCCTTTCCCTTCTCAAAATACGAGGACTATCGTATGAGATTTTTGGAATTTCTATCACTTTTAGAAAAATGTAGACTATTATATTCAGTATATTGAATTTTGTTCCCTTCTCCAAAAACATGGACTATCATATGCGATTTTTGGAGTTTATTTCACTTCTCCAAAAAACTTGGTGTATCATATAAATTTCAGAAATTACTTCCCCCTCTCCAAAAACATGGACTATCATATGCAATTTCTGGAATTTTTTGCCTTCTCCAAAAATGTGGACTATCATATGTAATTTCTAGAATTGTTTACCCTCTCCAAAAACATGGACTATCATATGCAATTTCTATAATTTATGTCCCCACTCCGAAAATGTGGACTATCATATGAAATTTCTAGAATTTCTTTCCCTTCTCCAAAAACGTAAACTATCATATGCAATTTGAGGGAATTCTTCCCCTTCTCCAAACACGTGTATATCATATGCAATTTATGGAATTTTGTTCCTCTCTCCAAAAACGTGGACTATCATATGCAATTTTCAAGAATTTCGTTCCATTATCCAAAAAACATGGTCTATCGTATGAATATCTGAAATTACTTCCCCCTCTCCAAAAACGTGGACTATCATTTGCAATTTCTAGAATTTATTTCTCTTTTTCAAATAATGTGGACAATCGTATGCAACTTCTTGAATTTTTTACCTTCCCCAAAAATATGGACCATGATATGCAATTTCTATAATTTCTTCCCCTTCTCCAAAAACGCGTACTATCATATGAAAATTTTAATAATTCCTTTCCCTTCCCAAAATATGAGGACTATCATATGAGATTTTTGTAATTTCTACCACTTCTAGAAAAATGTGGACTATTATATGCAATTTTGTGAATTTTGTTTTCTTCTCAAAAAACGTGGACTATCATATACAATTTTAGGAATATCCTTCCCTTCTCCTAAAAAAACGTGGCCTATCATATGAATTTCTATAATTACTTTCCCTTCTCCAAAAACGTGGACTATGATATGCAATTTCAGGGAATTCTTTCCCTTCTTCAAACACCACTATATCAGATGCCATTTATCGAATTTTGTTCCCTTCTCAAAAACCGTGGACTATCTTATGCAATTTTAGGAATTTCTTTCCCTTCTTCAAAAACGTGGACTATCATATGCAATTTCTAGAATTTATTTCCCTTCTCAAAAAACGTGTACTATCATATGCAATTTCTCGATTTTATTTCCCATTTCCAAAAACGTGGACTATCATAAGCAATTTCAGGAATCTCTTTCCTTTCTCCATAAACGTGGTCTATCTTATGTATTTTTTGGAATTTATTTCCCTTCTCCATAAACGTGGACTATCATATGCAATTTTTAAGAATTCCTTTACATTCTCAAAATACAAGGACTATCATATTAGATTTTTGGAATTTGTATCTCTTCTCAATAAATTTGGACTATTATATGCAATTTATTGAATTTTGTTCCCTTCTCAAAAAAATGGACCATCATATGCGATTTCTGGAATTTATCTCACTTCTCTAAAAAACGTGGTCTATTATAAGAATTTCTGAAATTACTTTTCCCTCTCCAAAAACGTGGACTATTATATGCTATTTCTGGAATTCCTTTCCCTTCTCTAAAAAACGTGGTCTATCATATGAATTTCGGTAATTACCCCCCCCCCCCCCCCCCTCTTCAAAAACATGGACTATCATATGCAATTTTCAAGAATTCACACACCCTTCTCCAAAAAACGTGGTCTATTGTAAGAATTTCTGAAATTACTTTCCCCTCTTCAAAAACTTGGACTATCATTTGCATTTTCTAGAATATCTTTCCCTTTTTCTAAATAATATGGACAATCATATGCAATTTCTTGAATTTTTTTACCCTCTCTAAAAACGTGGACTATTATATGCAATTTCTAGAATATATGTCCCTACTTCCAAAAGTGGACTATCATATGCAATTTCTGGAATTTATTTCCCTTCTCAAAAAATGTAAACTATCATGCAATTTTAGGAATTTCTTCTCCAAAAACGTGGTCTATCATATGCAATTTCAGGAAATTCTTTCCCTGCTCCAAAAACGTGGACTATCCTATGCAATTTTGGAATTTCTTTCACTTATCTATAAACATGGACTATCATATGCAATTTTCAAGAACTCCTTTCTCTTCTCCAAAAATGAGGACTATCTTATGCAATTTATGGAATTTTTTGCCTTCTCCAAAAATGTGGACTATCATATGCAATTTTAGGAATTTCTTTACCTTCTCCAAAAAATGTGGTCTATCATATGAATTTCTAAAATTACTTTCTCTTCTCCAAAAACAGGGACTGTCATATGCAATTTATGGAATTTCTCTCCCTTCCCAAAAAACATGGACTATCATATGCAATTTCGGGAATTTATTTCCCTTCTCCAAAAATGTGGACTATCATATGCAATTTTAGGAATCTCTTTCCCTTCTCTAAGAACGTGGACTATCATACGCAATTTTTGCAATTTCTTTCCCTACTCCAAAAACATGTACTATCATATGCAATTTATGGAATTTGTTTCCCTTCTCCAAAAACGTTGACTATCATTAGCAATTTCAAGAATCTCTTTCCCTTCTCCATAAACGTGGTCTGTCTTATGCATTTTTTGGAATTTATTTCCCTTCTCCATAAACATGGACAATCATATGCAATTTTCAAGAATTCCTTTCCCTTCTCAAAATACGAGGACTATCATATGAGATTTTTGGACTTTCTATCACTTCTCGAAAAATATGGACTATTATATTCAATTTATTGAATTTTGTTCCCTTCTCCAAAAATGTGGACTATCATATGCGATTTTTGGAGTTTATTTCACTTCTCCAAAAAACATGGTCTATCATATAAATTTTGGAAATTATTTCCCCCTCTCCAAAAATGTGGACTATCATATGCAATTTATGGAATTTCTCTCCCTTCTCCAAAATTGTGGACTATCCTATGCAATTTCTAGAAATGTTTCCCTTTCCAAAAACATGGACTATTTTCTAGAATTTGTGTCCCACTCCAAAAACGTGGACTACGATATACAATTTCAGGGAATTCTTTCCCTTCTCCAAGCACGTGTATATCAGATGCAATTTATCGAATTTTGTTCCCTTCTCAAAAAACGTAGACTATCATATGCAATTTTAGGAATATCTTTCCCTTCTTCAAAAACGTGGACTATCATATGCAATTTCTAAAATTTCTTTCCCTTATCAAAAAACGTGTACAATCATATGCAATTTCTCGATTTTATTTCCCTTTTCCAAAAACGTGGACTATCATAAGCAATTTCAGGAATCTCTTCATGTTCTCCGTAAACGTGGTCTATCTTATGTATTTTTTGGAATTTATTTCCCTTCTCCAAAAACGTGGACTATCACATGCAATTTTTAAGAATTCCTTTACATTCTCAAAATATGAGGACTATCATATTAGATTTTTGGAATTTGTATCTCTTCTCGAAAAATTTGGACCCTTCTCCAAAAAAATGGACCATCATATGCGATTTCTGGAATTTATCTCACTTCTCTAAAAAACGTGGTCTATTATAAGAATTTCTGAAATTACTTTTCCCTCTCCAAAAAATGTGGACTATCATATGCAATTTCTGGAATTCCTTTCCCTTCTCCAAAAAACGTGGACTATCATATGAATTTCGGTAATTACTCCCCCCTCTCCAAAAACATGGACTATCATATGCAATTTTCAAGAATTCACGTTCCCTTCTCCAAAAAACGTGGTCTATCGTAAGAATTTCTGAAATTACTTTCCCCTCTTCAAAAACATGGACTATCATTTGCATTTTCTAGAATATCTTTCCCTTTTTCCAAATAATATGGACAATCATATGCAATTTCTTGATTTTTTTACCCTCTCCAAAAACGTGGACTATGATATGCAATTTCTAGAATTTATGTCCCTACTTCAAAAAGTGGACTATCATATGCAATTTCAGGAATTTATTTCTCTTCTCAGAAAATGTAAACTATCATGCAATTTTAGGAATTTCTTCTCCAAAAACGTGGTCTATCTTATGCAATTTCAGGAAATTCTTTCCTTGCTCCAAAAATGTGTACTATCATATGCAATTTTTTTAATTTCTTTCACTTCTCTATAAACATGGACTATCATATGAAATTTTCAAGAACTCCTTTCTCTTCTCCAAAAATGAGGACTATCTTATGCAATTTATGGAATTTTTTGCCTTCTCCAAAAATGTGGACTATCATATGCAATTTTAGGAATTTCTTTACCTTCTCCAAAAAATGTGGTCTATCATATGAATTTCTAAAATTACTTTTCCTTCTCCAAAAACATGGACTGTCATATGCAATTTATGGAATTTCTCTCCCTTCCCAAAAAACATGGACTATCATATGCAATTTCGGGATTTATTTCCCTTCTCCAAAAACATGGACTATCATATGCAATTTTGGGAATCTCTTTCCCTTCTCCAAAAACGTGGACTATCATACGCAATTTTTGGAATTTCTTTCCCTTCTCCAAAAACGTGTACTATCATATGCAATTTATGGAATTTGTTTCCCTTCTCCAAAAATGTTGACATTCATTAGCAATTTCAAGAAACTCTTTCCCTTCTTCATAAACGTGGTCTGTCTTATGCAAATTTTGGAATTTCTTTCCCTTCTTCATAAACGTGGACTATCATATGCAATTTTCAAGAATTTCTTTCCCTTCTCAAAATACGAGGACTATCATATGAGATTTTTGGACTTTCTATCACTTCTCGAAAAATGTGGATTATTATATTCAATTTATTGAATTTTGTTCCCTTCTCCAAAAAAATGGACCATCATATGCGATTTTTGGAATTTATCTCACTTCTCTAAAAAACGTGGTCTCTTATAAGAATTTCTGAAATTACTTTTCCCTCTCCAAAAACGTGGACTATCATATGCAATTTATGGAATTCCTTTCCCTTCTCCAAAAAACGTGGTCTATCATATGAATTTCGGTATTTACTCCCCCTCCAAAAACATGGACTATCATATGCAATTTTCAAGAATTCACGTTCCCTTCTCCAAAAAACGTGGTCTATTGTAAGAATTTCTGAAATTACTTTCCCCTCGTCAAAAACATGGACTATCATTTTCATTTTCTAGAATATCTTTCCCTTTTTCTAAATAATATGGACAATCATATGCAATTTTTTGAATTTTTTTACCCTCTCTAAAAACGTGGACTATGATATGCAACTTCTAGATTTTATGTCCCTACTTCCAAAAGTGGACTATCATATGCAATTTCTGGAATTTATTTCCCTTCTCAAAAAATGTAAACTATCTTGCAATTTTAGGAATTTCTTCTCCAAAAACATGGTCTATCATATGCAATTTCAGGAAATTCTTTCCTTGCTCCAAAAACGTTGACTATCCTATGCAATTTTAGAATTTCTTTCACATATCTATAAACATGGACTATCATATGCAATTTTCATAAACTCCTTTCTCTTCTCCAAAAACGAGGACTATCTTATGCAATTTATGGAATTTTTTGCCTTGTCCAAAAATGTGGACTATCATATGCAATTTTAGGAATTTCTTTACCTTCTCCAAAAAATATGGTCTATCATATGAATTACTAAAATTACTTTCCCTTCTCCAAAAACATGGACTGTCATATGCAATTTATGGAATTTCTCTCCCTTCCCAAAAAACATGGACTATCATATGCAATTTCGGGAATTTATTTCCCTTCTCCAAAAACGTGGACTATCATATCCAATTTTAGGAATCTCTTTCCCTTCTCTAAAAACGTGGGATATCATACGCAATTTTTGGAATTTTTTCCCTTCTCCAAAAACGTGTACTATCATATGCAATTTATCGAATTTGTTTCCCTTCTCCAAAAACGTTGACTATCATTAGCAATTTCAAGAATCTCTTCCCCCTCTCCAAAAATGTGGACTATCATATGCAATTTATTGAATTTCTTTCCCCTCTCCAAAAATGTGGACTATCCTATGCAATTTCTAGAAATGTTTACCCTTTCCAAAAACATGGACTATCATATGCAATTTCTAGAATTTGTGTCCCACTCCAAAAATGTGGACTACGATATGCAATTTCAGGGAATTCTTCCCCTTCTCCAAACACGTGTATATCAGATGCAATTTTTCGAATTTTGTTCCCTTCTCAAAAAACGTGGACTATCATATGCAATTTTAGGAATATCTTTCCCTTCTTCAAAAACGTGGACTATCATATGCAATTTCTAAAATTTCTTTCCCTTATCAAAAAACGTGTACAATCATATGCAATTTCTCGATTTTATTTCCCGTTTCCAAAAACGTGGACTATCATAAGCAATTTCAGGAATCTCTACATGTTCTCCGTAAACGTGGTCTATCTTATGTATTTTTTGGAATTTATTTCCCTTCTCCAAAAACGTGGACTATCACATGCAATTTTTAAGAATTCCTTTACATTCTCAAAATATGAGGACTATCATATTAGATTTTGGAATTTGTATCTCTTCTCGAAAAATTTGGACCCTTCTCCAAAAAAATGGACCATCATATGCGATTTATGGAATTTATCTCACTTCTCTAAAAAACGTGGTCTATTATAAGAATTTCTGAAATTACTTTTCACTCTCCAAAAAATGTGGACTATCATATGCAATTTCTGGAATTCCTTTCCCTTCTCCAAAAAACGTGGACTATCATATGAATTTCGGTAATTACTCCCCCCTCTCCAAAAACATGGACTATCATATGCAATTTTCAAGAATTCACGTTCCCTTCTCCAAAAAATGTGGTCTATCGTAAGAATTTCTGAAATTAGTTTCCCCTCTTCAAAAACATGGACTATCATTTGCATTTTCTAGAATAATATCTTTCCCTTTTTCCAAATAATATGGACAATCATATGCAATTTCTTGATTTTTTTACCCTCTCCAAAAACGTGGACTATGATATGCAATTTCTAGAATTTATGTCCCTACTTCAAAAAGTGGACTATCATATGCAATTTCAGGAATTTATTTCCCTTCTCAAAAAATGTAAACTATCATGCAATTTTAGGAATTTCTTCTCCAAAAACGTGGTCTATCATATGCAATTTCAGGAAATTCTTTCCTTGCTCCAAAAATGTGTACTATCATATGCAATTTTTTGAATTTCTTTCACTTCTCTATAAACATGGACTATCATATGAAATTTTCAAGAACTCCTTTCTCTTCTCCAAAAATGAGGACTATTTTATGCAATTTATGGAATTTTTTGCCTTCTCCAAAAATGTGGACTATCGTATGCAATTTTAGGAATTTCTTTACCTTCTCCAAAAAATGTGGTCTATCATATGAATTTCTAAAACTACTTTCCCTTCTCCAAAAACATGGACTGTCATATGCAATTTATGGAATTTCTCTCCCTTCCCAAAAAACATGGACTATCATATGCAATTTCAGGAATTTATTTCCCTTCTCCAAAAACATGGACTATCATATGCAATTTTAGGAATCTCTTTCCCTTCTCCAAAAACGTGGACTATCATACGCAATTTTTGGAATTTCTTTCCCTTCACAAAAAACGTGTACTATCATATGCAATTTATGGAATTTGTTTCCCTTCTCCAAAAATGTTGACTATCATTAGCAATTTCAAGAAACTCTTTCCCTTCTCCATAAACGTGGTCTGTCTTATGCAATTTTTGGAATTTCTTTCCCTTCTCCATAAACATGGACAATCATATGCAATTTTCAAGAATTCCTTTCCCTTCTCAAAATACGTGGACTATCATATGAGATTTTTGGACTTTCTATCACTTCTCGAAAAATGTGGATTATTATATTCAATTTATTGAATTTTGTTCCCTTCTCCAAAAAAATGGAACATCATATGCGATTTCTGGAATTTATCTCACTTTTCTAAAAAACGTGGTCTAATATAAGAATTTCTGAAATTACTTTTCCCTTTCCAAAAACGTCGACTATCATATGCAATTTATGGAATTCCTTTCCCTTCTCCAAAAAACGTGGTCTATCATATGAATTTCGGTATTTACTCCCCCTCCAAAAACATGGACTATCATATGCAATTTTCAAGAATTCACGTTCCCTTCTCCAAAAAACGTGGTCTATTGTAAGAATTTCTGAAATTACTTTCCCCTCGTCAAAAATATGGACTATCATTTTCATTTTCTAGAATATCTTTCCCTTTTTCTAAATAATATGGACAATCATATGCAATTTTTTGAATTTTTTTACCCTTTCTAAAAACGTGGACTATGATATGCAATTTCTAGAATTTATGTCCCTACTTCCAAAAGTGGACTATCATATGCAATTTCTGGAATTTATTTCCCTTCTCAAAAAATGTAAACTATCTTGCAATTTTAGGAATTTCTTCTCCAAAAACATGGTCTATCATATGCAATTTCAGGAAATTCTTTCCCTGCTCCAAAAACGTGGACTATCCTATGCAATTTTGGAATTTCTTTCACTTATCTATAAACATGGACTATCATATGCAATTTTCATAAACTCCTATCTCTTCTCCAAAAACGAGGACTATCTTATGCAATTGATGGAATTTTTTGCCTTCTCCAAAAATGTGGACAATCATTTGCAATTTTAGGAATTTCTTTACCTTCTCCAAAAAATGTGGTCTATCATATGAATTACTAAAATTACTTTCCCTTCTCCAAAAACATGGACTGTCATATGCAATTTATGGAATTTCTCTCCCTTCCCAAAAAACATGGACTATCATATGCAATTTCGGGAATTTATTTCCCTTCTCCAAAAACTTGGACTATCATATGCAATTTTAGGAATCTCTTTCCCTTCTATAAAAACGTGGGATATCATACGCAATTTTTGGAATTTTTTCCCTTCTCCAAAAACGTGTACTATCATATGCAATTTATCGAATTTGTTTCCCTTCTCCAAAAACGTTGACTATCATTAGCAATTTCAAGAATCTCTTTCCCTTCTCCACAAACGTGGTCTGTCTTATGCATTTTTTGGAATTTATTTCCCTTCTCCATAAACATGGACAATCATATGCAATTTTCAAGAATTCCTTTCCTTTCTCAAATTACGAGGACTATCATATGAGATTTTTGGACTTTCTATCACTTCTCAAAAAATGTGGACTATTATATTCAATTTATTGAATTTTGTTCCCTTCTCCAAAAATGTGGACTAATTTCTGGAGTTTATTTCACTTCTCCAAAAAACATGGTCTATCATATAAATTTCGGAAATTACTTCCCCCTCTCCAAAAATGTGGACTATCATATGCAATTTATTGAATTTCTTTGCCCTCTCCAAAAATGTGGACTATCCTATGCAATTTCTAGAAATGTTTACCCTTTCCAAAAACATGGACTATCATATGCAATTTCTAGAATTTGTGTCCCACTCCAAAAACGTGGACTACGATATGCAATTTCAGGGAATTCTTTCCCTTCTCGAAACACGTATATATCAGATGCAATTTTTCAATTTTGTTCCATTCTCAAAAAACGTGGACTATCATATGCAATTTTAGGAATATCTTTCCCTTCTTCAAAAACGTGGACTATCATATGCAATTTCTAAAATTTCTTTCCCTTATCAAAAAACGTGTACAATCATATGCAATTTCTCGATTTTATTTCCCGTTTCCAAAAACGTGGACTATCATAAGCAATTTCAGGAATCTCTACATGTTCTCCGTAAACGTGGTCTATCTTATGTATTTTTTGGAATTTATTTCCCTTCTCCAAAAACGTGGACTATCACATGCAATTTTTAAGAATTCCTTTACATTCTCAAAATATGAGGACTATCATATTAGATTTTGGAATTTGTATCTCTTCTCGAAAAATTTGGACCCTTCTCCAAAAAAATGGACCATCATATGCGATTTATGGAATTTATCTCACTTCTCTAAAAAACGTGGTCTATTATAAGAATTTCTGAAATTACTTTTCACTCTCCAAAAAATGTGGACTATCATATGCAATTTCTGGAATTCCTTTCCCTTCTCCAAAAAACGTGGACTATCATATGAATTTCGGTAATTACTCCCCCCTCTCCAAAAACATGGACTATCATATGCAATTTTCAAGAATTCACGTTCCCTTCTCCAAAAAATGTGGTCTATCGTAAGAATTTCTGAAATTAGTTTCCCCTCTTCAAAAACATGGACTATCATTTGCATTTTCTAGAATAATATCTTTCCCTTTTTCCAAATAATATGGACAATCATATGCAATTTCTTGATTTTTTTACCCTCTCCAAAAACGTGGACTATGATATGCAATTTCTAGAATTTATGTCCCTACTTCAAAAAGTGGACTATCATATGCAATTTCAGGAATTTATTTCCCTTCTCAAAAAATGTAAACTATCATGCAATTTTAGGAATTTCTTCTCCAAAAACGTGGTCTATCATATGCAATTTCAGGAAATTCTTTCCTTGCTCCAAAAATGTGTACTATCATATGCAATTTTTTGAATTTCTTTCACTTCTCTATAAACATGGACTATCATATGAAATTTTCAAGAACTCCTTTCTCTTCTCCAAAAATGAGGACTATTTTATGCAATTTATGGAATTTTTTGCCTTCTCCAAAAATGTGGACTATCGTATGCAATTTTAGGAATTTCTTTACCTTCTCCAAAAAATGTGGTCTATCATATGAATTTCTAAAACTACTTTCCCTTCTCCAAAAACATGGACTGTCATATGCAATTTATGGAATTTCTCTCCCTTCCCAAAAAACATGGACTATCATATGCAATTTCAGGAATTTATTTCCCTTCTCCAAAAACATGGACTATCATATGCAATTTTAGGAATCTCTTTCCCTTCTCCAAAAACGTGGACTATCATACGCAATTTTTGGAATTTCTTTCCCTTCACCAAAAACGTGTACTATCATATGCAATTTATGGAATTTGTTTCCCTTCTCCAAAAATGTTGACTATCATTAGCAATTTCAAGAAACTCTTTCCCTTCTCCATAAACGTGGTCTATCTTATGCAATTTTTGGAATTTCTTTCCCTTCTCCATAAACATGGACAATCATATGCAATTTTCAAGAATTCCTTTCCCTTCTCAAAATACGTGGACTATCATATGAGATTTTTGGACTTTCTATCACTTCTCGAAAAATGTGGATTATTATATTCAATTTATTGAATTTTGTTCCCTTCTCCAAAAAAATGGAACATCATATGCGATTTCTGGAATTTATCTCACTTCTCTAAAAAACGTGGTCTAATATAAGAATTTCTGAAATTACTTTTCCCTTTCCAAAAACGTCGACTATCATATGCAATTTATGGAATTCCTTTCCCTTCTCCAAAAAACGTGGTCTATCATATGAATTTCGGTATTTACTCCCCCTCCAAAAACATGGACTATCATATGCAATTTTCAAGAATTCACGTTCCCTTCTCCAAAAAACGTGGTCTATTGTAAGAATTTCTGAAATTACTTTCCCCTCGTCAAAAATATGGACTATCATTTTCATTTTCTAGAATATCTTTCCCTTTTTCTAAATAATATGGACAATCATATGCAATTTTTTGAATTTTTTTACCCTCTCTAAAAACGTGGACTATGATATGCAATTTCTAGAATTTATGTCCCTACTTCTAAAAGTGGACTATCATATGCAATTTCTGGAATTTATTTCCCTTCTCAAAAAATGTAAACTATCTTGCAATTTTAGGAATTTCTTCTCCAAAAACATGGTCTATCATATGCAATTTCAGGAAATTCTTTCCCTGCTCCAAAAACGTGGACTATCCTATGCAATTTTGGAATTTCTTTCACTTATCTATAAACATGGACTATCATATGCAATTTTCATAAACTCCTATCTCTTCTCCAAAAACGAGGACTATCTTATGCAATTGATGGAATTTTTTGCCTTCTCCAAAAATGTGGACAATCATTTGCAATTTTAGGAATTTCTTTACCTTCTCCAAAAAATGTGGTCTATCATATGAATTACTAAAATTACTTTCCCTTCTCCAAAAACATGGACTGTCATATGCAATTTATGGAATTTCTCTCCCTTCCCAAAAAACATGGACTATCATATGCAATTTCGGGAATTTATTTCCCTTCTCCAAAAACTTGGACTATCATATGCAATTTTAGGAATCTCTTTCCCTTCTCTAAAAACGTGGGATATCATACGCAATTTTTGGAATTTTTTCCCTTCTCCAAAAACGTGTACTATCATATGCAATTTATCGATTTTGTTTCCCTTCTCCAAAAACGTTGACTATCATTAGCAATTTCAAGAATCTCTTTCCCTTCTCCACAAACGTGGTCTGTCTTATGCATTTTTTGGAATTTATTTCCCTTCTCCATAAACATGGACAATCATATGCAATTTTCAAGAATTCCTTTCCTTTCTCAAATTACGAGGACTATCATATGAGATTTTTGGACTTTCTATCACTTCTCAAAAAATGTGGACTATTATATTCAATTTATTGAATTTTGTTCCCTTCTCCAAAAATGTGGACTAATTTCTGGAGTTTATTTCACTTCTCCAAAAAACATGGTCTATCATATAAATTTCGGAAATTACTTCCCCCTCTCCAAAAATGTGGACTATCATATGCAATTTATTGAATTTCTTTCCCCTCTCCAAAAATGTGGACTATCCTATGCAATTTCTAGAAATGTTTACCCTTTCCAAAAACATGGACTATCATATGCAATTTCTAGAATTTGTGTCCCACTCCAAAAACGTGGACTACGATATGCAATTTCAGGGAATTCTTTCCCTTCTCGAAACACGTATATATCAGATGCAATTTTTCAATTTTGTTCCATTCTCAAAAAACGTGGACTATCATATGCAATTTTAGGAATATCTTTCCCTTCTTCAAAAACGTGGACTATCATATGCAATTTCTAAAATTTCTTTCCCTTATCAAAAAACGTGTACAATCATATGCAATTTCTCGATTTTATTTCCCGTTTCCAAAAACGTGGACTATCATAAGCAATTTCAGGAATCTCTACATGTTCTCCGTAAACGTGGTCTATCTTATGTATTTTTTGGAATTTATTTCCCTTCTCCAAAAACGTGGACTATCACATGCAATTTTTAAGAATTCCTTTACATTCTCAAAATATGAGGACTATCATATTAGATTTTGGAATTTGTATCTCTTCTCGAAAAATTTGGACCCTTCTCCAAAAAAATGGACCATCATATGCGATTTATGGAATTTATCTCACTTCTCTAAAAAACGTGGTCTATTATAAGAATTTCTGAAATTACTTTTCACTCTCCAAAAAATGTGGACTATCATATGCAATTTCTGGAATTCCTTTCCCTTCTCCAAAAAACGTGGACTATCATATGAATTTCGGTAATTACTCCCCCCTCTCCAAAAACATGGACTATCATATGCAATTTTCAAGAATTCACGTTCCCTTCTCCAAAAAATGTGGTCTATCGTAAGAATTTCTGAAATTAGTTTCCCCTCTTCAAAAACATGGACTATCATTTGCATTTTCTAGAATAATATCTTTCCCTTTTTCCAAATAATATGGACAATCATATGCAATTTCTTGATTTTTTTACCCTCTCCAAAAACGTGGACTATGATATGCAATTTCTAGAATTTATGTCCCTACTTCAAAAAGTGGACTATCATATGCAATTTCAGGAATTTATTTCCCTTCTCAAAAAATGTAAACTATCATGCAATTTTAGGAATTTCTTCTCCAAAAACGTGGTCTATCATATGCAATTTCAGGAAATTCTTTCCTTGCTCCAAAAATGTGTACTATCATATGCAATTTTTTGAATTTCTTTCACTTCTCTATAAACATGGACTATCATATGAAATTTTCAAGAACTCCTTTCTCTTCTCCAAAAATGAGGACTATTTTATGCAATTTATGGAATTTTTTGCCTTCTCCAAAAATGTGGACTATCGTATGCAATTTTAGGAATTTCTTTACCTTCTCCAAAAAATGTGGTCTATCATATGAATTTCTAAAACTACTTTCCCTTCTCCAAAAACATGGACTGTCATATGCAATTTATGGAATTTCTCTCCCTTCCCAAAAAACATGGACTATCATATGCAATTTCAGGAATTTATTTCCCTTCTCCAAAAACATGGACTATCATATGCAATTTTAGGAATCTCTTTCCCTTCTCCAAAAACGTGGACTATCATACGCAATTTTTGGAATTTCTTTCCCTTCACCAAAAACGTGTACTATCATATGCAATTTATGGAATTTGTTTCCCTTCTCCAAAAATGTTGACTATCATTAGCAATTTCAAGAAACTCTTTCCCTTCTCCATAAACGTGGTCTATCTTATGCAATTTTTGGAATTTCTTTCCCTTCTCCATAAACATGGACAATCATATGCAATTTTCAAGAATTCCTTTCCCTTCTCAAAATACGTGGACTATCATATGAGATTTTTGGACTTTCTATCACTTCTCGAAAAATGTGGATTATTATATTCAATTTATTGAATTTTGTTCCCTTCTCCAAAAAAATGGAACATCATATGCGATTTCTGGAATTTATCTCACTTCTCTAAAAAACGTGGTCTAATATAAGAATTTCTGAAATTACTTTTCCCTTTCCAAAAACGTCGACTATCATATGCAATTTATGGAATTCCTTTCCCTTCTCCAAAAAACGTGGTCTATCATATGAATTTCGGTATTTACTCCCCCTCCAAAAACATGGACTATCATATGCAATTTTCAAGAATTCACGTTCCCTTCTCCAAAAAACGTGGTCTATTGTAAGAATTTCTGAAATTACTTTCCCCTCGTCAAAAATATGGACTATCATTTTCATTTTCTAGAATATCTTTCCCTTTTTCTAAATAATATGGACAATCATATGCAATTTTTTGAATTTTTTTACCCTCTCTAAAAACGTGGACTATGATATGCAATTTCTAGAATTTATGTCCCTACTTCCAAAAGTGGACTATCATATGCAATTTCTGGAATTTATTTCCCTTCTCAAAAAATGTAAACTATCTTGCAATTTTAGGAATTTCTTCTCCAAAAACATGGTCTATCATATGCAATTTCAGGAAATTCTTTCCCTGCTCCAAAAACGTGGACTATCCTATGCAATTTTGGAATTTCTTTCACTTATCTATAAACATGGACTATCATATGCAATTTTCATAAACTCCTATCTCTTCTCCAAAAACGAGGACTATCTTATGCAATTGATGGAATTTTTTGCCTTCTCCAAAAATGTGGACAATCATTTGCAATTTTAGGAATTTCTTTACCTTCTCCAAAAAATGTGGTCTATCATATGAATTACTAAAATTACTTTCCCTTCTCCAAAAACATGGACTGTCATATGCAATTTATGGAATTTCTCTCCCTTCCCAAAAAACATGGACTATCATATGCAATTTCGGGAATTTATTTCCCTTCTCCAAAAACTTGGACTATCATATGCAATTTTAGGAATCTCTTTCCCTTCTCTAAAAACGTGGGATATCATACGCAATTTTTGGAATTTTTTCCCTTCTCCAAAAACGTGTACTATCATATGCAATTTATCGATTTTGTTTCCCTTCTCCAAAAACGTTGACTATCATTAGCAATTTCAAGAATCTCTTTCCCTTCTCCACAAACGTGGTCTGTCTTATGCATTTTTTGGAATTTATTTCCCTTCTCCATAAACGTGGACAATCATATGCAATTTTCAAGAATTCCTTTCCTTTCTCAAATTACGAGGACTATCATATGAGATTTTTGGACTTTCTATCACTTCTCAAAAAATGTGGACTATTATATTCAATTTATTGAATTTTGTTCCCTTCTCCAAAAATGTGGACTAATTTCTGGAGTTTATTTCACTTCTCCAAAAAACATGGTCTATCATATAAATTTCGGAAATTACTTCCCCCTCTCCAAAAATGTGGACTATCATATGCAATTTATTGAATTTCTTTCCCCTCTCCAAAAATGTGGACTATCCTATGCAATTTCTAGAAATGTTTACCCTTTCCAAAAACATGGACTATCATATGCAATTTCTAGAATTTGTGTCCCACTCCAAAAACGTGGACTACGATATGCAATTTCAGGGAATTCTTTCCCTTCTCGAAACACGTATATATCAGATGCAATTTTTCAATTTTGTTCCATTCTCAAAAAACGTGGACTATCATATGCAATTTTAGGAATATCTTTCCCTTCTTCAAAAACGTGGACTATCATATGCAATTTCTAAAATTTCTTTCCCTTATCAAAAAACGTGTACAATCATATGCAATTTCTCGATTTTATTTCCCGTTTCCAAAAACGTGGACTATCATAAGCAATTTCAGGAATCTCTACATGTTCTCCGTAAACGTGGTCTATCTTATGTATTTTTTGGAATTTATTTCCCTTCTCCAAAAACGTGGACTATCACATGCAATTTTTAAGAATTCCTTTACATTCTCAAAATATGAGGACTATCATATTAGATTTTGGAATTTGTATCTCTTCTCGAAAAATTTGGACCCTTCTCCAAAAAAATGGACCATCATATGCGATTTATGGAATTTATCTCACTTCTCTAAAAAACGTGGTCTATTATAAGAATTTCTGAAATTACTTTTCACTCTCCAAAAAATGTGGACTATCATATGCAATTTCTGGAATTCCTTTCCCTTCTCCAAAAAACGTGGACTATCATATGAATTTCGGTAATTACTCCCCCCTCTCCAAAAACATGGACTATCATATGCAATTTTCAAGAATTCACGTTCCCTTCTCCAAAAAATGTGGTCTATCGTAAGAATTTCTGAAATTAGTTTCCCCTCTTCAAAAACATGGACTATCATTTGCATTTTCTAGAATAATATCTTTCCCTTTTTCCAAATAATATGGACAATCATATGCAATTTCTTGATTTTTTTACCCTCTCCAAAAACGTGGACTATGATATGCAATTTCTAGAATTTATGTCCCTACTTCAAAAAGTGGACTATCATATGCAATTTCAGGAATTTATTTCCCTTCTCAAAAAATGTAAACTATCATGCAATTTTAGGAATTTCTTCTCCAAAAACGTGGTCTATCATATGCAATTTCAGGAAATTCTTTCCTTGCTCCAAAAATGTGTACTATCATATGCAATTTTTTGAATTTCTTTCACTTCTCTATAAACATGGACTATCATATGAAATTTTCAAGAACTCCTTTCTCTTCTCCAAAAATGAGGACTATTTTATGCAATTTATGGAATTTTTTGCCTTCTCCAAAAATGTGGACTATCGTATGCAATTTTAGGAATTTCTTTACCTTCTCCAAAAAATGTGGTCTATCATATGAATTTCTAAAACTACTTTCCCTTCTCCAAAAACATGGACTGTCATATGCAATTTATGGAATTTCTCTCCCTTCCCAAAAAACATGGACTATCATATGCAATTTCAGGAATTTATTTCCCTTCTCCAAAAACATGGACTATCATATGCAATTTTAGGAATCTCTTTCCCTTCTCCAAAAACGTGGACTATCATACGCAATTTTTGGAATTTCTTTCCCTTCACCAAAAACGTGTACTATCATATGCAATTTATGGAATTTGTTTCCCTTCTCCAAAAATGTTGACTATCATTAGCAATTTCAAGAAACTCTTTCCCTTCTCCATAAACGTGGTCTATCTTATGCAATTTTTGGAATTTCTTTCCCTTCTCCATAAACATGGACAATCATATGCAATTTTCAAGAATTCCTTTCCTTTCTCAAATTACGAGGACTATCATATGAGATTTTTGGACTTTCTATCACTTCTCAAAAAATGTGGATTATTATATTCAATTTATTGAATTTTGTTCCCTTCTCCAAAAATGTGGACTAATTTCTGGAGTTTATTTCACTTCTCCAAAAAACATGGTCTATCATATAAATTTCGGAAATTACTTCCCCCTCTCCAAAAATGTGGACTATCATATGCAATTTATTGAATTTCTTTCCCCTCTCCAAAAATGTGGACTATCCTATGCAATTTCTAGAAATGTTTACCCTTTCCAAAAACATGGACTATCATATGCAATTTCTAGAATTTGTGTCCCACTCCAAAAACGTGGACTACGATATGCAATTTCAGGGAATTCTTTCCCTTCTCGAAACACGTATATATCAGATGCAATTTTTCAATTTTGTTCCATTCTCAAAAAACGTGGACTATCATATGCAATTTTAGGAATATCTTTCCCTTCTTCAAAAACGTGGACTATCATATGCAATTTCTAAAATTTCTTTCCCTTATCAAAAAACGTGTACAATCATATGCAATTTCTCGATTTTATTTCCCGTTTCCAAAAACATGGACTATCATAAGCAATTTCAGGAATCTCTACATATTCTCCGTAAACGTGGTCTATCTTATGTATTTTTTGGAATTTATTTCCCTTCTCCAAAAACGTGGACTATCACATGCAATTTTTAAGAATTCCTTTACATTCTCAAAATATGAGGACTATCATATTAGATTTTGGAATTTGTATCTCTTCTCGAAAAATTTGGACCCTTCTCCAAAAAAATGGACCATCATATGCGATTTCTGGAATTTATCTCACTTCTCTAAAAAACGTGGTCTATTATAAGAATTTCTGAAATTACTTTTCACTCTCCAAAAAATGTGGACTATCATATGCAATTTCTGGAATTCCTTTCCCTTCTCCAAAAAACGTGGACTATCATATGAATTTCGGTAATTACTCCCCCTTCTCCAAAAACATGGACTATCATATGCAATTTTCAAGAATTCACGTTCCCTTCTCCAAAAAACGTGGTCTATCGTAAGAATTTCTGAAATTACTTTCCCCTCTTCAAAAACATGGACTATCATTTGCATTTTCTAGAATAATATCTTTCCCTTTTTCCAAATAATATGGACAATCATATGCAATTTCTTGATTTTTTTACCCTCTCCAAAAACGTGGACTATTATATGCAATTTCTAGAATTTATGTCCCTACTTCAAAAAGTGGACTATCATATGCAATTTCAGGAATTTATTTCCCTTCTCAAAAAATGTAAACTATCATGCAATTTTAGGAATTTCTTCTCCAAAAACGTGGTCTATCATATGCAATTTCAGGAAATTCTTTCCTTGCTCCAAAAATGTGTACTATCATATGCAATTTTTTGAATTTCTTTCACTTCTCTATAAACATGGACTATCATATGAAATTTTCAAAAACTCCTTTCTCTTCTCCAAAAATGAGGACTATCTTATGCAATTTATAGAATTTTTTGCCTTCTCCAAAAATGTGGACTATCGTATGCAATTTTAGGAATTTCTTTACCTTCTCTAAAAAATGTGGTCTATCATATGAATTTCTAAAATTACTTTCCCTTCTCCAAAAACATGGACTGTCATATGCAATTTATGGAATTTCTCTCCCTTCCCAAAAAACATGGACTATCATATGCAATTTCAGGAATTTATTTCCCTTCTCCAAAAACATGGACTATCATATGCAATTTTAGGAATCTCTTTCCCTTCTCCAAAAACGTGGACTATCATACGCAATTTTTGGAATTTCTTTCCCTTCTCCAAAAACATGTACTATCATATGCAATTTATGGAATTTGTTTCCCTTCTCCAAAAATGTTGACTATCATTAGCAATTTCAAGAAACTCTTTCCCTTCTCCATAAACGTGGTCTGTCTTATGCAATTTTTGGAATTTCTTTCCCTTCTTCATAAACGTGGACTATCATATGCAATTTTCAAGAATTTCTTTCCCTTCTCAAAATACGAGGACTATCATATGAGATTTTTGGACTTTCTATCACTTCTCAAAAAATGTGGATTATTATATTCAATTTATTGAATTTTGTTCCCTTCTCCAAAAAAATGGACCATCATATGCGATTTCTGGAATTTATCTCACTTCTCTAAAAAACTTGGTCTAATATAAGAATTTCTGAAATTACTTTTCCCTTTCCAAAAACGTGGACTATCATATGCAATTTATGGAATTCCTTTCCCTTCTCCAAAAAACGTGGTCTATCATATGAATTTCGGTATTTACTCCCCCTCCAAAAACATGGACTATCATATGCAATTTTCAAGAATTCACGTTCCCTTCTCCAAAAAACGTGGTCTATTGTAAGAATTTCTGAAATTACTTTCCCCTCGTCAAAAACATGGACTATCATTTTCATTTTCTAGAATATCTTTCCCTTTTTCTAAATAATATGGACAATCATATGCAATTTTTTGAATTTTTTTACCCTCTCTAAAAACGTGGACTATGATATGCAATTTCTAGAATTTATGTCCCTACTTCCAAAAGTGGACTATCATATGCAATTTCTGGAATTTATTTCCCTTCTCAAAAAATGTAAACTATCTTGCAATTTTAGGAATTTCTTCTCCAAAAACGTGGTCTATCATATGCAATTTCAGGAAATTCTTTCCCTGCTCCAAAAACGTGGACTATCCTATGCAATTTTGGAATTTCTTTCACTTATCTATAAACATGGACTATCATATGCAATTTTCATAAACTCCTTTCTCTTCTCCAAAAACGAGGACTATCTTATGCAATTGATGGAATTTTTTGCCTTCTCCAAAAATGTGGACTATCATATGCAATTTTAGGAATTTCTTTACCTTCTCCAAAAAATGTGGTCTATCATATGAATTACTAAAATTACTTTCCCTTCTCCAAAAACATGGACTGTCATATGCAATTTATGGAATTTCTCTCCCTTCCCAAAAAACATGGATTATCATATGCAATTTCGGGAATTTATTTCCCTTCTCCAAAAACGTGGACTATCATATGCAATTTTAGGAATCTCTTTCCCTTCTCTAAAAACGTGGGATATCATACGCAATTTTTGGAATTTTTTCCCTTCTCCAAAAATGTGTACTAAAATATGCAATTTATCGAATTTGTTTCCCTTCTCCAAAAACGTTGACTATCATTAGCAATTTCAAGAATCTCTTTCCCTTCTCCATAAACGTGGTCTGTCTTATGCATTTTTTGGAATTTATTTCCCTTCTCCATAAACATGGACAATCATATGCAATTTTCAAGAATTCCTTTCCCTTTTCCATTCTCCTAAAAAACATGGTCTATCATATGAATTTCTTTAATTACTTTCCCTTCTCCAAAAACATGGACTACCATATGCAATTTATGGAATTTCTTTCCCTTCCCCAAAAACGTGGACTATAATATGCAATTTCTAGAATTTATTTCCTTTTCGCCAAAAACGTGGACTATCATATGTAATTTTAGGAATCTCCTTCCCCTTTTCAAAAACATGGACTATCATATGCAATTTCTAGAATTTCTTTCCCTTCTCCAAAAACATTTACTATTATATGCAATTTCTCCAATTTATTCTGCTTCTCCAAAATCGTGGACTATCATAAACAATTTCAGGAATCTCTTTCCCTTCTCCATAAACGTGGTCTATCTTATACATTTTTTGGAATTTATTTCCCTTCTCCATAAACATGGACTATCATATGCAATTTTCAAGAATTCCTTTCCCTTCTCAAAATACGAGGACTATCATATGAGATTTTTGGAATTTCTATCACTTCTCGAAAAATGTGGACTATTATATTCAATTTATTGAATTTTATTCCTTCCTCCAAAAACATGGACTATCATATACGATTTTTGCAGTTTATTTCACTTCTGCCAAAAACGTGGTCTATCATATAAATTTCGGAAATTACTTTCCCCTCTCCTAATACATGGACTATCATATGCAATTTAGAGAATTTTTTCCCTTCTCCAAAAATGTGGACTATCATATGCAAATTCTAGAATTGTTTACCCTATCCAAAAATGTAGACTATCATATGCAGTTTCTAGAATTTATGTCCCCACTCCAAACACATGGTCTATCATATGCAATATCTGGAATTTATTTCCCTTCTCCAAAAATGTGAACTAACATATGCAATTTCAGGGAATTTTTTCCCTTCTCAAAACACGTGTATATCATATACAATTTATGGAATTTAGTTCCCTTCTCCAAAAACGTGGACTATCATATGCAATTTTCAAGAATTTCGTTCCATTCTCCAAAAAACGTGGTCTATCATATGAATATCTGAAACTACGTTTCCCTCTCCAAAAATGTGGACTATCATTTGCAGTTTCTAGAATTTCTTTCTCTATTTCAAATAATATGGTCAATTGTATGCAATTTCTTGAATTTTTTACCTTCTCCAAAAATGTGGACCATGATATAAAATTTCTATTATTTCTTTCCCTTCTCCAAAAACGCGTACTATCATATGCACGTTTTAAGAATTCCTTTCCCTTCTCAAAATATATGAGGACTATCATATGAGATTTTTGGAATTCCTATCACTTCTCGAAAAATGTGGACTATTATATGCAATTTATTGAATTTTGTTCCCTTCTCCAAAAACGTGGACTAACATATGCAATTTTAGGAATTTCTTTCCATTCTTCTAAAAAACATGGTCTATCATATGAATTTCTTTAATTACTTTCCCTTCTCCAAAAACATGGACTATCACATGCAATTTAAGGAATTTCTTTTCCTTCCCCAAAAACGTGGACTATAATATGCAATTTCTGGAATTTATTTCCTTTTCGCCAAAAACGTGGACTATCATATGCAATTTTAGGAATCTCTTTCCCCTTTTCAAAAACGTGGACTATCATATGCAATTTCTAGAATTTCTTTCCCTTCTCCAAAAACGTTTACTATTATATGCAATTTCTCCAATTTATTCCCCAACTCCAAAATCGTGGACTATCTTAAACAATTTCAGGAATCTCTTTCCCTTCTCCATAAACGTGGTCTATCTTATACATTTTTTGGAATTTATTTCCCTTCTCCATAAACGTGGACTATCTTATGCAATTTTCAAGAATTCCTTTCCCTTCTCAAAATACGAGGACTTTCATATGATATTTTTGGAATTTCTATCACTTCTCGTAAAATGTGGACTACTATATTCAATTTATTGAATTTTATTCCTTTCTCCAAAAACATGGACTATCATATACGATTTTTGCAGTTTATTTCACTTCTCCCAAAAACATGGTCTATCATATAAATTTCGGAAACTACTTTCCCCTCTCCAAAAACATGGACTATCATATGCAATTTAGAGAATTTTTTCCCTTCTCCAAAAATGTGGACTATCATATGCAAATTCTAGAATTGTTTACCCTATCCAAAAATGTAGACTATCATATGCAGTTTCTAGAACTTATGTCCCCACTCCAAACACATGGTCTACCATATGCAATTTCTGGAATTTATTTCCCTTCTCCAAAAATGTGAACTAACATATGCAATTTCAGGGAATTTTTTCCCTTCTCAAAACACGTGTATATCATATACAATTTATGGAATTTAGTTCCCTTCTCCAAAAACGTGGACTATCATATGCAATTTTCAAGAATTTAGTTCCATTCTCCAAAAAACGTGGTCTATCATATGAATATCTGAAACTACGTTTCCCTCTCCAAAAATGTGGACTATCATTTGCAATTTCTAGAATTTCTTTCTCTTTTTCAAATAATGTGGTCAATTGTATGCAATTTCTTGAAATTTTTACCTTCTCCAAAAATGTGGACCATGATATAAAATTTCTATTATTTCTTTCCCTTCTCAAAAAATGCGTACTATCATATGCACGTTTTAAGAATTCCTTTCCCTTCTCAAAATATATGAGGACTATCATATGAGATTTTTGGAATTCCTATCACTTCTCGAAAAATGTGGACTATTATATGCAATTTATTGAATTTTGTTCCCTTCTCCAAAAACGTGGACTAACATATGCAATTTTAGGAATTTCTTTCCATTCTCCTAAAAAACATGGTCTATCATATGAATTTCTTTAATTACTTTCCCTTCTCCAAAAACATGGACTATCATATGCAATTTATGGAATTTCTTTTCCTTCCCCAAAAACGTGGACTATAATATGCAATTTCTGGAATTTATTTCCTTTTCGCCAAAAACGTGGACTATCATATAAAATTTTAGGAATCTCTTTCCCCTTTTCAAAAACGTGGACTATCATATGCAATTTCTAGAATTTCTTTCCCTTCTCCAAAAACGTTTACTATTATATGCAATTTCTCCAATTTATTCCCCTACTCCAAAATCGTGGACTATCATAAACAATTTCAGGAATCTCTTTCCCTTCTCTATAAACGTGGTCTATCGTATACATTTTTTGGAATTTATTTCCCTTCTCCATAAACGTGGACTATCTTATGCAATTTTCAAGAATTCCTTTCCCTTCTCAAAATACGAGGACTTTCATATGATATTTTTGGAATTTCTATCACTTCTCGTAAAATGTGGATTATTATATTCAATTTATTGAATTTTATTCCTTTCTCCAAAAACATGGACTATCATATACGATTTTTGCAGTTTATTTCACTTCTCCCAAAAACATGGTCTATCATATAAATTTCGGAAATTACTTTCCCCTCTCCAAAAACATGGACTATCATATACAATTTCTTGAATTTTGTTCCCTTCTCCAAAAACGTGGACTAACATATGCGATTTTAGGAATTTCTTTCCATTCTCCTTAAAAACGTGGTCTATCATATGAATTTCGTTAATTACTTTCCCTTCTCCAAAAACATGGACTATCATATGCAATTTATGGAATTTCTTTCCCTTCCCCAAAAACGTGGACTATAATATGCAATTTCTAGAATTTATTTCCTTTTCGCCAAAAACGTGGACTATCATATGTAATTTTAGGAATCTCCTTCCCCTTTTCAAAAACATGGACTATCATATGCAATTTCTAGAATTTCTTTCCCTTCTCCAAAAACATTTACTATTATATGCAATTTCTCCAATTTATTCTCCTTCTCCAAAATCGTGGACTATCATAAACAATTTCAGGAATCTCTTTCCCTTCTCCATAAACGTGGTCTATCTTATACATTTTTTGGAATTTATTTCCCTTCTCCATAAACATGGACTATCATATGCAATTTTCAAGAATTCCTTTCCCTTCTCAAAATACGAGGACTATCATATGAGATTTTTGGAATTTCTATCACTTCTCGAAAAATGTGGACTATTATATTCAATTTATTGAATTTTATTCTTTCCTCCAAAAACATGGACTATCATATACGATTTTTGCAGTTTATTTCACTTCTGCCAAAAACGTGGTCTATCATATAAATTTCGGAAATTACTTTCCCCTCTCCTAATACATGGACTATCATATGCAATTTAGAGAATTTTTTCCCTTCTCCAAAAATGTGGACTATCATATGCAAATTCTAGAATTGTTTACCCTATCCAAAAATGTAGACTATCATATGCAGTTTCTAGAATTTATGTCCCCACTCCAAACACATGGTCTATCATATGCAATATATGGAGTTTATTTCCCTTCTCCAAAAATGTGAACTAACATATGCAATTTCAGGGAATTTTTTCCCTTCTCAAAACACGTGTATATCATATACAATTTATGGAATTTAGTTCCCTTCTCCAAAAACGTGGACTATCATATGCAATTTTCAAGAATTTCGTTCCATTTTCCAAAAAACGTGGTCTATCATATGAATATCTGAAACTACGTTTCCCTCTCCAAAAATGTGGACTATCATTTGCAATTTCTAGAATTTCTTTCTCTATTTCAAATAATATGGTCAATTGTATGCAATTTCTTGAATTTTTTACCTTCTCCAAAAATGTGGACCATGATATAAAATTTCTATTATTTCTTTCCCTTCTCCAAAAACGCGTACTATCATATGCACGTTTTAAGAATTCCTTTCCCTTCTCAAAATATATGAGGACTATCATATGAGATTTTTGGAATTCCTATCACTTCTCGAAAAATGTGGACTATTATATGCAATTTATTGAATTTTGTTCCCTTCTCCAAAAACGTGGACTAACATATGCAATTTTAGGAATTTCTTTCCATTCTTCTAAAAAACATGCTCTATCATATGAATTTCTTTAATTACTTTCCCTTCTCCAAAAACATGGACTATCACATGCAATTTATGGAATTTCTTTTCCTTCCCCAAAAACGTGGACTATAATATGCAATTTCTGGAATTTATTTCCTTTTCGCCAAAAACGTGGACTATCATATGCAATTTTAGGAATCTCTTTCCCCTTTTCAAAAACGTGGACTATCATATGCAATTTCTAGAATTTCTTTCCCTTCTCCAAAAACGTTTACTATTATATGCAATTTCTCCAATTTATTCCCCTACTCCAAAATCGTGGACTATCTTAAACAATTTCAGGAATCTCTTTCCCTTCTCCATAAACATGGTCTATCTTATACATTTTTTGGAATTTATTTCCCTTTTCCATAAACGTGGACTATCTTATGCAATTTTCAAGAATTCCTTTCCCTTCTCAAAATACGAGGACTTTCATATGATATTTTTGGAATTTCTATCACTTCTCGTAAAATGTGGACTACTATATTCAATTTATTGAATTTTATTCCTTTCTCCAAAAACATGGACTATCATATACGATTTTTGCAGTTTATTTCACTTCTCCCAAAAACATGGTCTATCATATAAATTTCGGAAATTACTTTCCCCTCTCCAAAAACATGGACTATCATATGCAATTTATAGAATTTTTTCCCTTCTCCAAAAATGTGGACTATCATATGCAAATTCTAGAATTGTTTACCCTATCCAAAAATGTAGACTATCATATGCAGTTTCTAGAATTTATGTCCCCACTCCAAACGCATGTTCTATCATATGCAATTTCTGGAATTTATTTCACTTCTCCAAAAACGTGAACTAACATATGCAATTTCAGGGAATTTTTTCCCTTCTCAAAACACGTGTATATCATATACAATTTATGGAATTTAGTTTCTTTCTCCAAAAACGTGGTCTATCATATGCAATTTTCAAGAATTTCGTTCCATTGTCCAAAAAACGTGGTCTATCATATGAATATCTGAAACTACTTTTCCCTCTCAAAAAATGTGGACTATCATTTGAAATTTCTAGAATTTCTTTCTCTTTTTCAGATAATGTGGTTAATTGTATGCAATTTCTTGAATTTTTTACCTTCTCCAAAAATGTGGACCATGATATAAATTTCTATTATTTCTTTCCCTTCTCTAAAAACGGGTACTATCATATGCACATTTTAAGAATTCCTTTCCCTTCTCAAAATATATGAGGACTATCATATGAGATTTTTGGAATTCCTATCACTTCTCGAAAAATGTGGACTATTATATGCAATTTATTGAATTTTGTTCCCTTCTCCAAAAACGTGGACTAACATATGCAATTTTAGGAATTTATTTCCATTCTCCTAAAAAACATGGTCTATCATATGAATTTCTTTAATTACTTTCCCTTCTCCAAAAACATGGACTATCATATGCAATTTATGGAATTTATTTCCCTTCCCCAAAAACGTGGACTATAATATGCAATTTCTGGAATTTATTTCCTTTTCGCCAAAAACGTGGACTATCATATGCAATTTTAGGAATCTCTTTCCCCTTTTCAAAAACGTGGACTATCATATGCAATTTCTAGAATTTCTTTCCCTTCTCCAAAAACGTTTACTATTATATGCAATTTCTCCAATTTAATCCCCTACTCCAAAATCGTGGACTATCATAAACAATTTCAGGAATCTCTTTCCCTTCTCCATAAACATGGTCTATCTTATACATTTTTTGGAATTTATTTCCCTTCTCCATAAACGTGGACTATCTTATGCAATTTTCAAGAATTCCTTTCCCTTCTCAAAATACGAGGACTTTCATATGATATTTTTGGAATTTCTATCACTTCTCGTAAAATGTGGACTATTATATTCAATTTATTGAATTTTATTCCTTTCTCCAAAAACATGGACTATCATATACGATTTTTGCAGTTTATTTCACTTCTCCCAAAAACATGGTCTATCATATAAATTTTTGAAATTACTTTCCCCTCTCCAAAAACATGGACTATCATATGCAATTTAGAGAATTTTTTCCCTTCTCCAAAAATGTGGACTATCATATGCAAATTCTAGAATTGTTTACCCTATCCAAAAATGTAGACTATCATATGCAGTTTCTAGAATTTATGTCCCCACTCCAAACACATGGTCTATCATATGCAATTTCTGGAATTTATTTCCCTTCTCCAAAAACGTGAACTAACATATGCAATTTCAGGGAATTTTTTTCCCTTCTCAAAACACGTGTATATCATATACAACTTATGGAATTTAGTTCCCTTCTCCAAAAACGTGGACTATCATTTGCAATTTTCAAGAATTTCGTTCCATTCTCCAAAAAACGTGGTCTATCATATGAATATCTGAAACTACTTTGCCCTCTCCAAAATTGTGGACTATCATTTGCAATTTCTAGAATTTCTTTCTCTTTTTCAAATAATGTGGTCAATTGTATGCAATTTCTTGAATTTTTTACCTTCTCCAAAAATGTGGACCATGATATAAAATTTCTATTATTTCTTTCCCTTCTCCAAAAACGCGTACTATCATATGAACATTTTAAGAATTCCTTTCCCTTCTCAAAATATATGAGGACTATCATATGAGATTTTTGGAATTCCTATCACTTCTCGAAAAATGTGGACTATTATATGCAATTTATTGAATTTTGTTCCTGTGGACCGTCCTTTCGGGCCATACCCCTCCCGTGGGTGGGATACGTGAACTGACTCTTTTTTGTCGATCGGACGCTTTCGCGTCTCTTTTGAAAAAAAGTTTACAGAGTCGCCACCGACCTTTTATTTTATCCAATGAAGGAAAGGTTTATAAAAGAAACAGAAAAAAGACCTTTGAGAGATTCTGGGTAAGGGGGTAGGTTATACAAAGGGAAGGTGTTAGCACCCTTTGTATCCATGGTTATCCATGGGCTCTTTAGTTTGCTTAGCTCATTTGCTTTACTTTTCAATTGATTCGGAATGCTTTACCTGTGTTTTTGAAATACCTTTGCAAATAGAATTTGTAATGATCCTTGTGCGGATATATACAAATGCTTGTTTATCTTTCGAAAGATGTTTTGAAAAGATCGTTAATTCTGTAATGATCCGTGTTTGGATGTATACAAAATATTGTCTTTTGGAAAATTCGTTTTAAAAAAAAACAACAGTGTATGAGAATTTTGTTTGTTTTGATTTTGAGCAAGCAAACTAGGAGGTCTACCCTGAGTTAGGAGGTCTTTATCCTTGTTCCCTTTAAAAATCTATCCATTCGTCGGATATAAACAAAAGGTTCGATTTTGTACTCGAAACAGTAGAAATGTAACTTTGATTTTGAAAAGAGTGAAAAGGGGTTACCCTAGGAGGTGCAAATGTGATTGTGATTGAATTCAGGTATTTATCTTTGAAGTTAGTGATCTGACGGTTCAGTTTTATCTTTGACATACACGCAGTTTATATGGGTGCTGGAAATTAAAATGCGGAAATGTAAAGTGCAGAAAGTAAATCTACGCTATTACATCGATTGTGCGGGAAATGTAAACTAGCCTATTTACATGAATTTGACATCCTATACATTTATCTAGGAATTTTAAATTGCAAGAAATAAAAGGCATATTTTTGTATTTTTGTGATTTATTTTAAATATAATTAATGCATTATTAATTAATTTAAAATAAAGAAAAGATGGAAATATGATTAAACCTAGCAAATAAGTTTAAAAATATGTACAAAAGGTTTGTTAATTGATTTTAGAACAAAACTAATTTTTTTGGAATTTTTGAAATTTGTTTTTGGATATTTTAAGTTAATCAAAACATAATTATGCAAATAATTACACAAATAATTAAAACTTAAAGAGAAAATTATCCTAAATATGTACAAAATTAGTTTATGATATATAAACAATATTTGATATGAAGAACAATTTTTTTTATGATTTTTTGACTAATTAAAATAATTAATAAGCAAATATATAAATACATACTAATTAATTATGAAAAATATTGAAATTTTGAAGAAAAATAAAATATTTTTATTTCAGAAAATAATATATATTTTTAGAAGTCTAAAATATTTTTTGTGGGATTTTTTGAATTTTAAAAAGATTTTTAATTAATTTAACAAAGAAATTAAAATAAAATAGAAAATAAAATAGAAATAAAAGGATACTAATCCTGTGTGGTTTGATTGAGGGGCCATAGCATGGAACTGCGTGTCTGGAGCGTTGGATGGTGGATCAATGAGATCAGATGGTGTTCAAATTGAGACACATGGCACAAGCGTGAGCTGCAAAGCATTGGATCAGAAATTTTTTAAAATAAAAACACGCGCGCGCCCTGGCCAATAGGAAGGAGCCACGCATCATCTTCTTCACCAGACCCAGTCTTTTACACCTTGCGTTTGCAGGTGGTGTAAAAGCTTCCATCTATTACACCTGCAAAAAATAGCGAATGCAAGTAAAACGAAGCATTAATCTGGCGCGATACCATGGTTAAGTTCGTCTGGTTCATACGAATTCAATGGAACCTATTTGAACCTATAATTTGGCCTATTTCAGGAAACCCTAATTTTGAGCTATGAAACCCTAAAATGGCAGATGCGTCAAACAGTCATGGAAATCCAATTGAAGCTCCAGAAACGACCAGAGCTTCAAACCAAACATAAATATGCAATTACATCGTGCTAGATTTACGTGTATGATCAGATATGAGTCAATCTTAGTTTGCACCAACCGTGGCTTGTATAGCTCGATTCAGTGGGTTTTAAGACTTGGAAATGATTTGAATAGTTTCAGTGAATCTTAGAGATGATGTTTAAGTGTTTAGTTTGAACTGAAACCAGCTGGAAATTAAAATTCGAATTTTAAATTTCCTTGAAAAAGAACAAGTGAGTACAAGTATGTTATACACTATTCTTTTGTTCTGAACTTGTCTCTCTATGTTATTGAAGTATGCTAAGCTATATATAAGCATTTGAATGCTTATAATTGAAGCTAAGTTGCCTTGTTGCCTTTTGTTGAAAGTTTGGTTTTTAAATATTAAAAACCTTGAATTTTTGACCAAGTCTTGACTTGCCTTCAATGCACTTGCCTTGCTCTCCAATCTTCTGCAAAAATCAGAGATTCTTTGTGGTGAGTCATGCTTGGAGACCAAGCAACCATTATCCATGCATTTTCTTTTTAATTTTAATCTTAAAGTAAGATAAAATTATGCAAAAAATGGCCAATAAAGATATGGGCTTAATCTTGGTCGTGGGAGGCCCATAGTAACATGGCAAAGATGTTTGGACCATAAAAACTTGGCATCTTTTGGAAAAAAAACATTTTTGAGCAATGTTGATTTCATGCATTTTCCCAAAATTTAGCCAACTTCAACAAGGTGTAAATCCTTCAATTTTTGTCATATGAAGGAGATCTTGCACTTTTTGGAAACCTCAAAGAGTCCTCTAACCAATGTCTTTGGTCTCATATCAAAATGATTTTTGGTTCTCCTTGTGTGTCCATTTGAAAAAAGTGTCTTTTTGTTGACTTTGAAAATGACCTGTAATGTCTTTGGCCATATTTTTCAAATGGTGAATCCAATGACCATGGGATCAATGGCATTTGAAAGATAATTGAATTTCCTTCAAAATGAGCTTTGGTTGACATTTTTTGGATGAAGGATGAGAGAGTTATGATCAGTCAAAGTTGAGTTGACTTTTCAGGCAAAAACCCTAATTTTGAATCTTAGGGTTTTGTTGATTTTTGATCTTTCCTTGATGAATTGTGATCATCCAATGATCAAATGTTGAATCCTTTGACAAAATATGGACTTTGACAAAAAATTTCATTTTTGACTGTCAGTTGACTTTTTTGGTCAAACGGGTCGTCTGTTGACTGTTTGAGCTGCTGACGGTGCGTCTGAGTGAATTGAAGTTTGAAAATTTGTATGATGGTACTTTGAGATGTATGGATGTATATGAAATCCATTTGAGCTCCCAAAACTTGTTGCTCCTGTTAAAACAAGAAAAACCCTGATTAGGGACTGTCTGTATAGGAGGCAGTTAAGCGTACCTGATTTTTGTGCAGTGTTGAGTTTCTGCTAATCATGTGATATTCAGAAGACTTCTAACACAAAAATCTTGGAAATTTGAATTGTGAATGATTGATTTGATTGATTGTACAAATCACTGTGAATTGTACTGTCTGCAGTTTGTCTGTCAACCGACTGTTCGTGTACTGAAGCAGCAGTTAAAGTGAAAAATCAACCGTCAAAGTTAATTTTCTTTTTTTTTTTTGTTGTTATTTTTGTTTTTGTTTGGTGTGAAGCATGAAAATTTATTTACATGACTTGTTAGAAAACAGAAACATAATAAATAACTGATATTTACGGTATGCGGGCAAAATTACCGATAATAACCTGAAAATTATTTACTGCACAGAAATAGAAATATTTGACTGGCAGAAAACACAAAAAATATTATCTTAGTAATTAAGCAATATTATGACAAATAGTACAACATTTAATACTGACAGCATAAATATTACATACTATTGAACAGTACGACGAATAGACGGTACGTTTAAGAAAATAAGAAACACGGCAAACTTTAAAAATGACGGTTGATGAACCATGCTATGATCAATAACATGTAGAGGATTGGGAATGCAACTATTGCAGGTCCACACTTCTCAGGACTGTGTAGGCAGAAGAAAGTCATGATCACCGTAGCAATGGTGATGACTGTAAGAAACAGTGTCTCTATCCATTTTGCCATTCTTGCTAGGAAAGAAGAAAGAAAATGGATGATGAAGTAGAAATTTGAAAGAAGATTTAGAATTTGATGTGAGATTTTATGGAAGAATGAGAAGTATTTATAGAATGGAAAGATGATAGAGACGTTGGGGAATGATGTGATTCCGTACAAATGGAAATTTTGAGTGGAAGTGAGATTTGAAAGAAAGTGTATGATATTGTTGGGAAAAGAGAGATGTGTAGAATAAAGTTGAGATTTGAATTGGAAAGAAGAGATTTGAAAAGATTTTGGAAATAATGGAATATAGTACAAAAGTTAGTGGGAAACCAAAAACAATTGTTACCAGTACAGTGTGAGTTTCCTGCTTTTGCGCCTGCAAAAAAGATTTAACCCTGCATGAACTGTGTTAGTACTATTTATCTGTAAAATAAATAAATAGTATTTGTGAAGTAAAGAACAGTATTTGGCGTTTGCGTAAGAATAAATTCCACTGTTAGCCAAGTTACTGTGTAAGAGAAATTCTGAAATTTAAGCACTTCATATGTTTAGGATATTTGAAATAAAAATCCATGTTTATATGAAACTCTTAATTTTCAGATTGAAGTTTTCTTAAAAAAAGATGTGGGCAAATTTTGGGGTATAACAGTTGCCCCTATTCAATCTTCTTAAACCTGAAGAGATTGTCTGAAATCTGAGGGTAGAAGATGATTGAATAAATAGATGCCCTGAAAATTTGCACTTACCTTGATCAGCAGAGATGTTGGAAGTTGCATTTGAATGTTGTCTGTGAAATGTTGTTGGCAGATTGAAACATTACCTGAGATGGGCTTTTCGAATGCCACCTGGACAATGTGTTGATGGTTTGTTCATCAGAATGAATCTGTTGATTATATCTTGATGAAGGATTTGAAAGTTGATCATTGCGGAACCGTCTGAGGTATCGCTTTAGATCTGCAATGTTAGATCGTTCTGGAACCGTCGGAGGTATCGCCTTAGATCTGCAATGTTAGATCGTTCTGGAACCGTTTGAGGTATCGCCTTGGATCTGTAATGCTAGATCATTCTGGAACCGTCTGAGGTACCGCCTTAGATCTGTAATGCTAGATCGTCCTGGAACCGTCTGAGGTATCGCTTTAGATCTGAAATGCTAGATCGTTTTGGAACCGTCTGAGGTTTCGCCTTAGATCTGAAATGCTAGATCGTTCTGGAACCGTCGGAGGTATCGCCTTAGACTAGCAATGTTAGATGATAAATGAGTTGAGAATGAGAGTTCTTCAGAGTGAATCTTTGGTTTGATTGTATCTGAAAGGACTGCTTGTCTGAATAAGATTCAGGATGAACACTGCATGTGAGTGAGAACATCTTTGCTGAAGACATCTGTCTACCTGAAAAAATCAAGTTAATAATATGCGATGTCTATGATGCATGTATGATATGAGATCCTCGAGCTAGAGGAGAAATATGCAAGTTATGTTGTGTATGAATATGCGTATGATGCATGATTGTGAATGTGAATATGAGTGTGAATGTGATGCATGGTTTATGCAGCTTAGAGCGTGTCAAGCTCCTGATTGGGAAAATAAATCCCAACTTAGTCGTCAAGAAATGAAGGCATTGTGATTGGGAAAATAAATCCCTGCTAGCCATTTGGAAGTGAAGGCATCGTGGTTGTTGATGATCTTCTGTCTCGCTTGAGTACCCTGGGTTGGGGAAATTCTTTGAGAACCAGGATGTTCTATTGAAGGATCTTTGATTACTGCTCGGGGATGAACAGTAGTTTTGAGAGTTCGGACTGTGACGCCCTTTGGAGTGGGAATGAGGAAGATGCATAATCCTCCGATGCACTATCTGACCAAGTTTGGGTGCGGAGATCACACCTTCTGAAGACAGTAATCTGGAACAACCCTGCTGGGGAATAAGACTTCTTTCGAAAGAAAAATCTTTTTGAGGGATTTGTTGAGGAATGTGTCTCCATTGGGGAAACTTCCTTCTGATGCTGGTTTAGGATAATGTCCAAATAATTGGGACATGTCCGGAATGCTATTCCTGTTTTTCCTGGTAAACATCAATCATATTCAAATGCATATGTTCATTCAAAATATCATTGGGATGCTCGCGTATTCAAAACAGAAAAAATGAAAATGTTAGTTATAAGCTGCATTGATTTTTGAAAAGGTGCCGTGATAGGCGGATTAGTATAGGGAGACAACAATCCTAGAAGTAGGAAATTGTCCGAAAGTTTTGAAAAGTATTTATGAAAAGAAATAGCTATGTGAGAACGATCCAGTCAAGTTTCAATTCTGCTATTGCCAATCTGTCTTCGAGCATCTCATCCCTCACTTGTTGGAAGAAAGTGATTGGACTGATCGGTGTCTTTGAGGTGTTGAACCTTGTCGGTGAGTAGGCAGCTGAGCGGGACATAGTTGTATGCTTTATTCCCTAATTTTTGCCTAGGCTGCCCTTTCAGGTTTTCAGCCTACCGGGATTGTATTTGTTTTGTCTCTAATTTTTGCCTGGATCGCCCTTTCGGGTTTTCAATCCACCGAGACGCTCATTTTTGCCTAAGTTGCCCTTTCAGGTTTTCAACTTAGCGAGCTGTATTTTTTTTTTTTTTTTTTTAAGCAAAGTACTTTTTGACTATGTCCGCATTCACAGGGTGTGGGAAATCCTCGCCATCCATGGTGGTAAGCAACATGGCACCGCCGGAGAATATTTTCTTGATTATGAATGGTCCCTCGTAGGTGGGGGTCCATTTGCCTCTGGGATCACCTTGTGGTAAGATGATGCGTTTGATAACCAAGCCACCAGTTTGGTATGCTTGACTTTTGACTTTCTTGTTGAATGCTTTGATCATGCGCTTTTGGTATAGCTGGCCATGACAGATAGCTGCAAGTCTTTTCTCATCGATCAAGTGTATTTGGTCGAATCGAGTTTGAATCCAATCGTCTTCGTCTAGATCGGCTTCTTTCATGATCCTTAAGGAAGGAATCTGGATTTCGATTGGGAGAACTGCTTCCATACCGTAGACTAACGAGAATGGAGTTGCCCCTGTTGAAGTACGCGCAGATGTGCGATAACCATGAAGAGCAAAAGGTAACATCTCATGCCAGTCTTTGTAGGTTACTGTCATCTTTTGTATGATTTTCTTGATGTTTTTGTTGGCGGCTTCGACAGCGCCGTTCATCTTTGGTCGATATGGAGAAGAATTATGATGTTTGATCTGGAACTGCGTGCAGAGTTCAGTAATCATTTTGTTGTTTAGATTCGTGCCATTGTCAGTGATGATCCTTTCGGGGATGCCGTACCGACAAATGAGATTGTGCTTGATAAACCTGGCTACCACATTCTTGGTGACAGAAGCATATGAAGCTGCCTCTACCCACTTTGTGAAGTAGTCAATAGCGACCAGGATAAAGCGATGTCCGTTGGAAGCAGTAGTGTTATACCCCAAAATTTGCCCACATCTTTTTTCAAGAAAACTCCAATCTGAAAATTAAGAGTTTCATATAATCATGGATTTTTATTTCAAATATCCTAGCATATGAAGTACTTAAATTTCAGAAATTTTTCTTACACAGTAACTTGGCTTACAGTGGAATTTATTCTTACGCAAACGCCAAATACTGTTCTTTACTTCACAAATACTATTTATTTATTTTACAGATAAATAGTACTAACACAGTTCATGCAGGGTTAAATTTTTTTTTTTTGCAGGCGCAAAAGCAGGAAACTCACACTGTACTGGTAACAATTGTTTTTGGTTTCCCACTAACTTTTGTACTATATTCCATTATTTTCAAAATCTTTTCAAATCTCTTCTTTCCAATTCAAATCTCAACTTTATTCTACACATCTCTCTTTTCCCAACAATATCATACACTTTCTTTCAAATCTCACTTCCACTCAAAATTTCCATTTGTACGGAATCACATCATTCCCCAACGTCTCTTTCCTTCTTTCCATTCTATAAATACCTCTCATTTTCTTTCATAAAATCTCACATCAAATTCCAACTCATCTTTCAAATTCCCATCTCATATCTATTTTCTCTTCTTCCCTAGCAAGAATGGCAAAATGGATAGAGACACTGTTTCTTACAGTCATCACCATTGCTACGGTGATCATGACTTTCTTCTGCCTGCACAGTCCTGAGGAGTGTGGACCTGCAATGGTTATGCTCCCAATCATCTACATGTTATTGATCATAGCATGGTTCATCAACCGTCATTTTTAAAGTTTGACGTGTTTCTTATTTTCTTAAACGTACCGTCTACTCGTCGTACTGTTCAATAGTATGTAATATTTATGCTGTCAGTATTAAATATTGTACTATTTGTCATAATATTGCTTAATTACTAAGATAATATTTTGTGTGTTTCTGCCAGTCAAATATTTCTATTTCTGTGCATTTAACAATCTTCAGGTTATTATCGGTAATTTTGCCCGCATACTGTAAATATCAGTTATTTATTATGTTTCTGTTTTCTAACAAGTCATGTAAATAAATTTTCATGCTTCACACCAAACAAAAACAAAAATAACAACAAAAAAGAAAATTAACTTTGACAGTTGATTTTTCACTTTAACTGCTGCTTCAGTACACGAACAGTCAGTTGACGGCCAGACTGCAGACAGTACAATTCTCAGTGATTTGTACAATCAATCAAATCAATCATTCACAATTCAAATTTCCAAGATTTTTGTGTTAGAAGTCTTCTGAATATCACGCGATTAGCAGAAACTCAGCACTGCACAAAAATCAGGTACGCTTAACTGCCTCCTATACAGACAGTCCCTAATCAGGGTTTTTCTTGTTTTAACAGGAGCAACAAGTTTTGAGAAGCTCAAATGGATTTCATATACATCCATACATCTCAAAGTACCATCATACAAATTTTCAAACTTCAATTCACTCAGACGCACCGTCAGCAGCTCAAACAGTCAACAGACGACCCGTTTGACCAAAAAAGTCAACTGACAGTCAAAAATGAAATTTTTTGCCAAAGTCCATATTTTGTCAAAGGATTCAACATTTGATCATTGGATGATCACAATTCATCAAGGAAAGATCAAAAATCAACAAAACCCTAAGATTCAAAATTAGGGTTTTTGCCTGAAAAGTCAACTCAACTTTGACTGATCATAACTCTCTCATCCTTCATCCAAAAAATGTCAACCAAAGCTCATTTTGAAGGAAATTCAATTATCTTTCAAATGCAATTGATCCCATGGTCATAGCATTCACCATTTGAAAAATATGGCCAAAGACATTACAGGTCATTTTCAAAGTCAACAAAAAGACACTTTTTTCAAATGGACACACAAGGAGAACCAAAAATCATTTTGATATGAGACCAAAGACATTGGTTAGAGGACTCTTTGAGGTTTCCAAAAAGTGCAAGATCTCCTTCATATGACAAAAATTGAAGGATTTACACCTTGTTGAAGTTGGCTAAATTTTGGGAAAATGCATGAAATCAACATTGCTCAAAAATGTTTTTTTTCCAAAAGATGCCAAGTTTTTATGGTCCAAACATCTTTGCCATGTTACTATGGGCCTCCCACGACCAAGATTAAGCCCATATCTTTATTGGCCATTTTTTGCATAATTTTATCTTACTTTAAGATTAAAATTAAAAAGAAAATGCATGGATAATTGATGGCTTGATCTCCAAGTATGACACACCTCCAAAGTCTTCATTTTTCTGCAGAAAATTGATGCCCAAGACAAGTGCATTGAATAGAAGAAGACTTGGTCAACAATTCAAAGATTTTTAATATTTTAAAAATCAAATTTTCAACAAGAGCAATCAAAGCTTCTTGCTTCACTTCCAAGCAGCCTTTGGCTTATAAATAAGCTATTCTACTTCAGCAACAAAGGGAGACACGAAGAGATAGCAAGAGTATAGCAAAGAAACCTCTAAAAATTCTCAAAATTCTCCATACTTTGTAACTTTCGAATTATATATTTCAATCACTATCAATACAAACCAATTGCTCTAATCATCTCCTGGCACTTAATATAGTAAGTTAGAAGCAATAACCATGGCTACATACTCATAGAATACGT